>NC_136274.1:75357287-75817287 GCF_964187855.1 Myxine glutinosa | reverse complement strand
ACGCCGGTTTGACCACGTCCACGTGGACCTGGTGGGACCTCTGCCCCCCTCGCGGGGTTTCACCTACGTCCTCACCATGGTGGACCTCACCACCCGGTGGCCGGAGGCCGGGCCCTTGGCGTCGACAACGGCGGCCGATGTCGCGCAGGCTTTCATCGCCACCTGGGTCGCCCTGTTCTGTGCCCCCTCAGACATCTCGTCCGATCCGTCCAATCGGTCTCGTCCGATCGTCCGTCTAGTTTTGTATGTCTTATTAATTTTCTGAAATTTTAAGAATTGTTTTTCACTTGGAAGTGGTGGGTTACGATGTGTCAATAAAGGTGGAAAAGTCTCATTTTATGTTGACTGGTGAGAGGAAGGGAGGGTGGAGGTGGAAAAAGGGAGAGAGGAGGGAGGGTGGAACGAGGAGCAGGGGGAGGTGAATGACTATATCGCGCACAAAAAATGTCACCCAATAAAAAAATGGGTTCGTGAAAACAAAAAGGCGGCTCTGTCTACTGTAACGCCATGGCTTGCAAAAGCAGCCTGAATAGTATTCACTAAGTGGTGGTTCACCTCGTTCATCATATTCAAAGAGGGTGTTATATTATAACACACCCAAACTTCCCCGGCGTTGTCACTAATTAATGAAGTACCAAGCGACTTAAGCACTCCAGTGAAATTGATGATAAGGAACGGCTGGCTTGGGAAGCGATAGCAAGCCGATTGCTAATTGGTGAAATGGCTGAGGAATTTTAAAAACAGATCGATTTGACGCATCAAAGAATGTGGAAACGACTGAGAGCAAACAATTTTTTTTAAATGCCTGTTATAAACACAACAAAACTTCCCCGGCCTTGTGAATAAAAACAAAATGGAGGTCTGTCTACTGTAACGCCATGGCTTCCAAAAGCAGCCTGAATAGCGTTCAACAATCGCCAGATGTGGTAAATTCTGTCAGATTTCACTCCAGATTTGACATTATTTAGTCTACAGCATCCAATCATCATATCCGAATCCAGATGTTGATGATATGCTTCAATTATGTAATGATAATAATCGATCGTGTTTCCAAGTCAAGGCACGTTTCAGTAGGCCGAAACAAAATGGCGGCTTTTGAACCCAGCGAGAGGTGTCGTGGGCTGACCAAGATGGCGGGCCTCCTCGTGGACCCTTCAGACCCTGATATCTATCTATAATTCCAGTAATCTCTGTCTGTACGTTTGTACGTTTGTCTGTGACCGCTGTTTCTCGACAACTACCGGTCCGATATACTTTAAACTTGCCAGGTATATTGCTGGGGACCCGAGGATGTGCCTTTTCAAGGTTTGTAATTAATCGGACAAGTACTTACCGAGCTATGGCGATTTAGCCGTTCGCCGTTCGCTTTGGCGTTGCGTCTGGACCAAACCATTGCATGTAAATAGAGGGGGGGGTTCTGTGGTCATTGCGAATGGACCAAACCATTCATGTAAATAGAGGGAGGGGGGTTCTGTGGTCGTTACTGCCACGTGGTTTCAAAGTTTTTTTTTGTTGTTGTTGTTTGCACGCATGTTTTTTTGCACCCACGTACGGGCACGCCCTAGGATGTTTACACACACACACCCCTACACAAATTTTTTTTTTTTTTTTTTTTTTTGGCAAGGAACGGGCACCCACGTACGGGCACGTCCTAGCTTATATATAGTACGGGCATGCCCTAGTCTATCTATAATTCCAGTAATCTCTGTCTGTACGTCTGTACGTCTGTACGTTTGTTTGTCTGTGACCGCTGTTTCTCGACAACCACGGGTCCGATATACTTTTAACTTGCCAGGTATATTGCTGGGGACCCGAGGATGTGCCTTTTCAAGGTTTCATATTAATCGGACAATTACTTACCGAGCTATGTCCAAAAAACGATTCAACCAATCAGAGAGCAGCGAACGATCGCGTGTGCCGAACGTGGCGGGCACACTCTGCCTCGGATGGCACATTTGAGAGCGTATTCATTTATTTCACGTTTGCAAACTATGTTGGCGTTAAACTATGTTTTACAACTAATAAAAACGAATTTGCGATTCATTCGCTTTCCTGCGCGTTTGTGCACGCGATGGCGATTTCTTTACCAAACTCCGGAAGCCGTTCGCTTTGGACCAAACCATTGCATGTAAATAGAGGGGGGGGATTGTCACCACTCGCAAGCCGTTCGCTTTGGACCAAACCATTTCATGTAAATAGAGGGGGGGGATATAATTTTAGATATATATATAGTACGGGCATGCCCTAGTCTATCTATAATTCCAGTAATCTCTGTGTGTCTGTGTGTCTGTGTGTCTGTGTGTCTGTGTGTCTGTGACCGCTGTTTCTCGACAACCACGGGTCCGATATACTTGCAACTTGCCAGGTATATTGCTGGGGACCCGAGGATGTGCCTTTTCAAGGTTTGAAATTAATCGGACAAGTACTTACCGAGCTATGGCGATTTAGCCGTTCGCCGTTCGCTTTGGCGTTGCGAATGGACCAAACCATTGCATGTAAATAGAGGGGGGGGTTCTGTGGTCGTTGCGAATGGACCAAACCATTCATGTAAATAGAGGGGGGGGGGGTTCTGTGGTCGTTACTGCCACGTGGTTTCAAAGTTTTTTTTTGTTGTTGTTGTTTGCACGCATGTTTTTTTGCACCCACGTACGGGCACGCCCTAGGATGTTTACACACACACACCCCTACACAATTTTTTTTTTTTTTTTTTTTTTTGGCAAGGAACGGGCACCCACGTACGGGCACGTCCTAGCTTATATATAGTACGGGCATGCCCTAGTCTATCTATAATTCCAGTAATCTCTGTCTGTCTGTCTGTCTGTCTGTACGTTTGTTTGTTTGTCTGTGACCGCTGTTTCTCGACAACTACCGGTCCGATATACTTGAAACTTGCCAGGTATATTGCTGGGGACCCGAGGATGTGCCTTTTCAAGGTTTCATATTAATCGGACAATTACTTACCGAGCTATGTCCAAAAAACGATTCAACCAATCGGAGAGCAGCGAACGATCGCGTGTGCCGAACGTGGCGGGCACACTCTGCCTCGGATGGCACATTTGAGAGCGTATTCATTTATTTCACGTTTGCAAACTATGTTGGCGTTAAACTATGTTTTACAACTAATAAAAACGAATTTGCGATTCATTCGCTTTCCTGCGCGTTTGTGCACGCGATGGCGATTTCTTTACCAAACTCCGGAAGCCGTTCGCTTTGGACCAAACCATTGCATGTAAATAGAGGGGGGGGGTTCTGTGGTCGTTGCGAATGGACCAAACCATTCATGTAAATAGAGGGGGGGGATTGTCACTGTACTCGCAAGCCGTTCGCCGTTCGCTTTGGCGTTGCGAATGGACCAAACCATTTCATGTAAATAGAGGGGGGGGGGATATAATTTTAGATAGATATATAGTACGGGCATATATATAGTACGGGCATGCCCTAGTCTATCTATAATTCCAGTAATCTCTGTGTGTATGTCTGTATGTTTGTCTGTGACCGCTGTTTCTCGACAACCACGGGTCCGATATCTATCTATAATTCCAGCAATCTCTGTGTGTGTGTGTGTGTGTCTGTGTGTGTGTTTGTTTGTTTGTCTGTGACCGCTGTTTCTCGACAACCACGGGTCCGATATACTTGAAACTTGCCAGGTATATTGCTGGGGACCCGAGGATGTGCCTTTTCAAGGTTTTAAATTAATCGGAGAAGTACTTACCGAGCTATGTCCAAAAAACGCTTCAACCAATCAGAGAGCAGCGAGCTATCACGTGTGCCGAACGTGGCGAACAGACTCTGCCTCGGACGGCACATTTGAGAGCGTATTCATTTATTTCACGTTGGAAAACTATGTTGCCGTTAAACTATGTTTTAAAAAACTAAAACCAAATCATTCATTTGCGATTTGCGACCTTCCTGACAGTGAAGACTTCACTTCCGGCAGCCAATCACAGAACGCTTTGTTGCGTAGGCGTGGCCGATGTGAGAGCGAGCGTGTGCGCCATTACGTGCCTTTTCAAGGTTTCATATTAATCGGAGCAGTAGTTACCGAGCTATGGCGATTTCTTTACCAAACTCCGCAAGCCGTTCGCTTTGGACCAAACCATTGCATGTAAATAGAGGGGGGGGATTGTCACCGGACTCGCAAGCCGTTCGCTTTGGACCAAACCATTGCATGTAAATAGAGGGGGGGGGGGATTGTCACCGTACTCACAAGCCGTTCGCTTTGGACCAAACCATTTCATGTAAATAGAGGGGGGGGATTGTCACCGTACTCGCAAGCCGTTCGCTTTGGACCAAACCATTTCATGTAAATAGAGGGGGGGGGATATAATTTTAGAGATATATATAGTACGGGCATTGGCAAGGAACGGGCACCCACGTACGGGCAATGCCCTAGTACTTTAAACTTGCCAGGTATATTGCTGGGGACCCGAGGATGTGCCTTTTCAAGGTTTCATATTAATCGGAGAAGTAGTTACCGGGCTATGTCCAAAAAACGATTCAACCAATCAGAGAGCAGCGAGTTATCACGTGTGCCGAACGTGGCGAACAGACTCTGCCTCGGACGGCACATTTGAGAGCGTATTCATTTATTTCACGTTGGCAAACTATGTTGCCGCTATGTTGGCGTTAAACTATGTTTTAAAACTAATTAAAACTAATTTGCGATTCTTTCGCTTTCCTGCGCGTTTGTGCACGCTATGGCGATTTCTTTACCAAACTCCGCAAGCCGTTCGCTTTGGACCAAACCATTTCATGTAAATAGAGGGGGGGGGATTGTCACCGTACTCGCAAGCCGTTCGCTTTGGACCAAACCATTTCATGTAAATAGAGGGGGGGGGGGATATAATTTTAGATATAGATATAGTACGGGCATGCCCTGGTTCTTTAAATGCCGTGAACAAACTTTAATCCATCAAGGATATTGATGGTTGTGGTCAAGTATCATCAAAGTTGTGCGTGTAGTTTTGGAAAAGCCATGCTCCGAGCATCCTAGAGTATCTAGTATCCCAGTATCTGGATCCAACAGGTATAATTACCCTGCGCTCGCGAAGCGAAAAGCGGTGTTAAGCATTCGGCCACGTACGTGCAGTGCGTTCGTGTCTGCATTTCAGTGAAGTAAAGCGTGTGCCGTGTCTGCATTTTAAAAATTCATTTTCTCAGCAACCGTTGGTCCGATTGACATGAAATTTTCACCATAGGAGGGCTTCCTCCTGTAGAATATTTCAATGATTATGACGTCATAGGTCACGTGGTACAGGCGCCATCTTGGAAAAACGTGGCACCGATTTATCTCTGAAACCACGCCATGGAAAAAATTAAGACCTGGCTCGTTGTCAAGTACTCCCCATGGGGAATAAGATATATCAATGATGATGTCATCGGTGCCTTCGTTATGACGTCATAATTCGACAAATACAACACATCCACCAGATCATTATTAATTTTTTTTCAGGAACTGTTGGTCTGATGGACACGAAATTTTTACCATAGGAGCACCTCCTCCTTCAGAATATTTTAATGATAATCATGACGTCCTACGTCATGTGTTACAGGCGCCATCTTGGAAAAAGCGAAAAACGTTGCATCTCCATATCTCCAAAACCGCTCTATGGAGAAAATTAAAGCGTGGCTCATTCTAAATAACTCCATTTGGGGAAAAGGTGTTGTTAACGATGACGTCATTGGTGCCATAATGATGACGTCGTAATTCGACAGGGACAACGCTTTGTCTGATCAGTTTAAAATGTATTGAGCGTGATCTATGCAACAATTATTTCGAGAAAATAATTGTTTGATGTCATCGCTCACGTGGTCGGGCAGCCATATTGGATCAAAAAAAAAGAAACGTTCAAAAACAGAAGAGTTGGCTCACACCAAGTTGACTGTGCAGGGTAAGTATTCCATGAATACCATCTAGAATTTAAAGTGATTCTTCACCATTGGGAGATCGGGCTAAAACCAATATATAGCAGGATATCTTAAAAAGTTGTGGCCGGATTTGGATTAAGTTGGTGGACACGTTGGGTGTCTGATGAGGACGAATCCATTCGATTTTGGTTTCAGATCTGAATATGAATTCGCATACTAGAATTATTTAATTTCTTAAATGATTCTTCACCATTGTGACAACAACACAACAACTTGCATTTTAAGGCTATTTTTCCTGCTAGAGCGGGGGTTAGCCTTGCGGTCCCCATGACAATCTTCTCCATCTTGCCCTCTTTTCTGCATCTCTCCTTGTTAACGCCCTTGCCCGCATTTCTTCTTCCACCATCTTTAGCCAAGTCTTTCTCGGTCTTCCCATCCTCTACTTCCTTCTACATTCATTTCCATCACTCTTCTCAACCAGTCACTTTCATCCTTCCTCAACACACATGCCAACCATCTCAACCTGTTCCTCTTCACAGCATCAATCACAGCCTCTATTCCCATCATTTTTCGCAATTCATCATTTGTCTTCCTCTCTCTCAACGATACTCTGCACATCCATCGAACCATTCGCATTTCCACCCTTTCCAACCTTCGTTGCTGCTCTACGTTCATTACCCATGTCTCTCTCCCATAAATCATAACACTTCTCACACATGCAGCATACACCTTTCCATTCAGCTTCAACGACACCCCCCTCCTCGTCAGCACGCCACTCAGTTCCCGAAACTTCTTCCATGCACATCTCACTCCAGCAACCGTTGCCGAGTCTGATCCACCTTCTCCATTCAGCATGTTTCCAAGGTAGCAAAATGTTTTCACACCTTCCATCTTCACACCGTTTCCAAGATCCAACTCAACATTTCCTCCATGTGCAGCTCCCTCTGTGCACACCTTACATTTGAATGTAGCTGCCACACTGGTTAATGACCCTCTCGGACCACTACATTTTTGATGAACCCACTCAGCGCACATTGTACATTGAATGGAGTTCACTCCGACACCCTTCCTGCACACAGCACAGGGCCACTTCCCAGTTCTTTCCACCTCACCACATGCTTTACCACTTGCCATCACCTTAGTCTTTCCGAATATTCACCTTCAGACCTTTTGTCTCCATACATTCCTTCCACTTGTTCAGCTTTTCCTTCAGTCCATCCATACCTTCTGCAATCAACACCAGATCATCTGCATAGAACAACTCCCACGGTAAACCCTCCTTTACGTTCAGAGCCAGCACCTCCATCACAGCTACAAATAGTATTGGACTTAGTACCGACCCCTGATGCACTCCCACCTTCACCTCAAACTCACCACTGTTCCCGTCCTTCATCCTTACAGCTGTGCGCGCTCTTTTGTACATTGCCATCACTACTCTGATCAACCATTCCTCCACTCCTAACTTCCTCATTGCTAATGTCAATATTTTGCGTGGAACCCTATCGAATGCTTTCTCCAGATCAACAAACCCAAGAAACAACTTCTCCCTCTTCTCCATGTACTTCTCCTGCAACTGCCTCACAAATTCTTCACCATTGTGAGATAGGGACAAAAACGATATATAGCAGGATATTCTAAAAAGTTGTGGATGGATTTGGATTCGATTGGGTGGACACGTTGGGTGTCCGATAAGGACTAATCGATTCGATTTTGGTTGAAGATCGGAATATGAATTCGCATACTAGAATTATTTATTTTCTTAAGTGATTCTTCTCCATTGTGAGATCGGGAGAAAAATGATATATAGCAGGTTATTCTAAAAAGTTGTGACGGATTTGGACCCCGTTTAGAATATAATGCGGGTAGAGGCAACTTGCGACTTTCAATCGTACTTAATTAATGGACGAAATTGATGGATGCAGTCATGGTCCAATAATACATAATTAATAGTAGGGGCGGATCTGGTATTTCCAATAAGGGGGTTGGGGGTGGGGGCACAACTGATGAGGGCGAAGCTCCAACATGTGGGCCGAAGGCCCGAAGCCTGTAGCAGTGGGTCTGGGGATCCTCTCCCAGGAAAATTTGAAAATTATACTGCTTGAGATGCGTTTTCCTGCAATCTGGGGAGAAGTATTCATGCCTTAATTTTAGGCATTTTATCCCCATATCTTTTGATTTTGGGGATTGATTTTGAAAAACGGGATTCGAAATTAGATGGAAAACATACACAGTCAGGCAGAAAAAGTACTTGTGCAAGTGATAAAACAAAAAGATTTAATTGGCAGACGTGCTCAGTCATGAGGGTTTATGAATGATTATCCAGAGCATCACATTATGGAATAATTAATCCACATTCACTGAAATCCTGTACCCATGGAACAATACAATCGGGCCAGTTTTAAAATCACCACTGATTCATCAACACCATGGCATTTATCGGAGCAAACTTTTGAAATATCTAATTAAGATAAGATTGCTGCATAGTCGAGAGCGTGTATCCCGGCCCAGAGGTGACGTGACATTCAGGTAAACAGTATTAGACGGCAGACACTGAAGCACGTGGTTAACTGGTTGGCATCTGCGGTTGATTCGCAATCTGCTGCCCCTCAAAGTTATTAATGCTCGGTTGCCTCAGGCCCGGTAAGTTTGAGGTTAACTTTTTTTCTTTTTTTTTTTCTTTTTTTTTTGTATACAAGATCGAGGCTCGTGAAAGAGTGAACATTAATCACACAGAAAGCCAAACCGACACATAAAACATATAACATCGGTAGACAAGATGGGGAGAGAGGGGGAAGGACACAAACAACATTTGAGAGCAGGGACCGAGAGACATGGAGACATCGAGAGATCTGAGAGAGGGCGAGGGCTTTGGGGGGGGGGGCATGGGAAGGGGGCGGTGGGAGAGGTATAAAACATATGGACACTGCCAGGACTTCCAGGAAAGAAGTTGGAATTTCAAACAAGGTGGATCTGGGGTGAATTAGCGGGGGTAGAAAAGATCAAGGTTTTGGATGGGGGAAGATAAGAGATGGTGGTGAACAGCTGTTTTAAAGACCTGGAGGGAGGAGTGGGATTGAAGGGAGTGAGGGAGTTTGTTCCAGAGGCGGGAGAAAAGAGGAATGAAAGAGTGAAGGTGAGCAGAGAGCCGAGATTTCGGCAGTTTAACCATCAGAGGGTTGCTGGCAGATCTTGTGCGACCTGTAGGAATATTTGGGGGACAGAGCACAGAGAGAGCTGGGGGTGCAAGGCCGGAGAGGAGTCGGTAGAAGACAGAAAGACCACCTACCTGCCTGCGGTGAGTGAGTGAAAGGCCCTCAGAGATAGCTTCATCGCGGGACATTCCAATAATTCTGAAAGCTTTGGTTTCAACAGCGTGAAGCCGAGCTAGGTGTGAGGCAGGAGCACCGGCCCATAGGGGAGAACAGTATTCCATTGAGCTGCGGATGAAAGCCTTGTATGTGGTGAGGAGCTCAGGTGTGCCGAGGAAGGACTTCGCACGACGGAGGATGCCCAGTCGGCGACTGGCTTTGGAGGCCAGCTTGGAAATGTGGTTTTCCCAAGAAAGATCATGGCAGATAGTGAGACCCAAAAGCTTGAGCGACAGAACTTCTTGGAGAGGATTGTTGAGAAAGTAGATGGGAGGGTTGTCCAGTCGATCTTTTCGGAGAGACATCGTAAGAGTGTGAGATTTGTCAGGATTGAAAGACATGTTCCACTTGTTTGACCAGTCTGTGATTTTGTCCAAGTCTTCAGAGAGTGAGGAGGCTGCAGACTGCCGATCTGAGGGAAGAGGAATGGAACGGCAGAGAGTGGAGTCATCAGCAAAGAGATAGAGAGGATTTTCAAGAGAGTCAGAGAGATCATTGATGAAGACCAGAAAAAGCACGGGGCCCAGAACACTGCCTTGGGGAACTCCAGCCTGAACAGGAAGAGGAGATGAGAGAAACCCATTCAGGGCCACACGTTGACGACGACTAGAGAGGAAGTCCGCCAGCCATGCGTGGAGATTTCCATGGATACCAAAGGAGGAGAGTTTGGTGAGCAGAGCGGGGTGCCAGACCGTGTCGAAGGCACGTGATATGTCGAGGGAGACAGCTCTAATTTCCTGTTTGGCATTGAGGACCTCCATCCATTGTTGAGACAGCAGAAGCAGCATGTCCAGAGTAGAGTGACCTGGTCTGAAACCAAATTGATGATCAGAGATCAAGCCATTGGAGAAGAGGAAAGATTTCATATCCGAAGCAATGATGGATTCCATGACTTTGCTGATAATTGGGAGAAGGCTGATTGGTCTGTAGTTGCTAGGATCTGTTTTTGCACCTTTTTTGTGCAAAGCGGTGATGTTGGCTGATTTCCAAGCAGATGGCAGTTGACCTTGAGCAAAAGAGAGGGTGAAGAGAACAGAGAGAGGGTGAGATAGATCAGCAGAGCACGATTTTAGGACCCGTGGGCTGATGCCGTCGGGTCCAGTTGCAGAATCAGAGTCGAGGGTTGACAGAAACTTTTCCACCTTGTCAGGAGGAAAGGACACGGAGTCCAGGAGCAGCAGGGTACGACTGGGTATGGTGGGTACAGAGAGGGATGGGTTTGGGACACAAGATTTAGAGGCAAACACAGAGTTGAGGCATTCAGCTTTTTCACGTGCGGAGTCAGCTGTGTAGCCATTTGAGGTAAGGGAGGGGATGGAGGGGGAACAAACACCAGAAACGGATTTGACCAGACGCCACCAGGATTTGTAAGAGGGAGACAGATAAGAGAGTTCGGTCTTGAGAACGGAGAGATATTGTTTCCTGGCTCTCCTGAGGGTGGACACACACTTGTTTCGGGCTTTGTGAAAGGAAATGAGATTTCCTTCTGTTGAATTTGCTTTCCAGGAGACGAAGGCAAGTTGTTTCTGGGCAACAGCCTCACCACAAGATTCCGTGTACCATGGACGGGAGGAAGGGTATGACAACTGAAGACGAGATGGGATAAATCTGTGCATGAGAGAGAGCAATTTACTTTGGAAGAATTCCCAGGATGAGTTGATGTCAGAGGTGGTAGAGATGGGAGACCAGTCCAGATGATTGATGGCTGCTTGAAGACCGTGCCAGTTGGCCTGAGTGAAATGCCAGACTCGTCGACGCTGAGCAGGCTCCCTGAGGATGGTCAGAGAGATGTCCACTTTAACAAGGACATGATCAGATGATCCGATTGGAGCAGAAGAAGAGCAGCAGACATTTTCAGGGAAGTTAGTCATAACCAAGTCCAGAAGAGAAGATGTTCCGTTGACTGAGATCCGGGTCGGGAAATTGACAGATTGTGTCAGTCCCAGTGAGTCGCAGAAGTCCTTTGCTGAGGAGCCATGGCTGGTGAGAGAGGGACCCACACCCAGCCAACTGGCATGATGACAGTTGAAATCACCACATATGAGGAAGAGAGAGTTGGGATGAGTAGATAGAAGTTGGTCCATATTATCAGACAGCGAGATGTAGATTGAGTCATCACTGTTTGGTGGACGGTACTGTTGGCTGTCAGTACCGTCCAACAGAACTGAGGCTAACACCTCTTCTTAGATCTGAAACCCGGGGCCCGCCACAATATAGACAGTTATGAAGATGTCAATTATATAGGCTGAGGGATTGACCTGCTCTGAAATGACTGGTAACCATGGTGACGACTTTAAAACAACAGAATCCGACTGTAACATACAGCACAATAATTATAATGGGAAATGTTTGGAAACAAATGATGAGCGTTCATCATCATCAATGGGATAACGAACGTACTAGAAATAAAATACCGTTTTTATGTCGATTATTCGAACTGACACCCAACAGAACCCTTATAGTCCTTGAGCCAGACCAAAAGTAATGCTCCGGCGGGGGGAGTAATTCTCATTATGATTTTCCATTAGACCAATGTCTCAAGTGTCAGAAAAGGTGTGATGGACATCTGAGAACGGTAGCTTAGTGCCCGGATGGACGCCATCTTTGAAACCACCCAGCTCGAAAATGCCCATTTGGTGGGGTACATTGTTGCACGTGTATCTGGACTTCTATACTAGCTATCGATGTGCGGTTGACGACTAAATATACGTCCGATGTGTACCGTCTAAATAAAAAATAATATGAAGCATTTTGTTTTAGATTAATTATTATAAAAATCAATTATCGAAAAAAAATCATATATTTTTCAATATTTTATTATTAGACTTGTACTTTTTTTAGTGAAACAACACTGGTATGATTTTCCAAATTATGCATTGTGCTACACCGTTTATCTGTCTATAAAAGTAACTCAAAAACTAAAACATATCATCCACCACGAGTTTACAACAAATAAATGTAAAGAGGCATAAAATGACTTAGGCCGCCGCTGGCATTATCTATTCTGACGATAACGCAAGTTAGGAATGTCGTACGGAGAGGATTTTAACACCATACGATATCTAATAAGCAGGCGGAAATTGTTACATAGGAAATCTGCACTTTGGTGGCCATCTTGGATTTCAAAATGGCCGCCAATTATATTAATTATTCATTACTAGAGTTTGGAAAGACGTATAGAGCTGATTTTAACACCATACGATGTATATTCCTAATAAGCAAGCGGAGGTATCATTGAACATGTCATGTTTTAGTCAAATAACACCGGTATGATCTTCCAAATTATACATTTTGCTAAACCGTTTATCTGTCTATAAAGATTTTCAGGCAATTTGGCCTGCATTATAATAGAGAACAACATATGCTTTTGTTACAGACGCGGTTGTGGATGTTGGTTTACCGAGCGGTTTGGTATGACCGCGCCTGCACGTTTACCCGATTATACTCGAACCTTGGCCGAGTCGCGCTACGCTAGATCAATGAAGGAAAAGACACAACGGCTGGATTAAAATGACACGACACCAAGGGTTCAGTTCTCAAGACCTCCGGAGGAGGTTATATTAGGGCGGAAGGTCAGATTACAACGACAAGAGGGACAGCATAGAAAGGCAGGCACTTAGACACACTCTTATATTAGCCCTGACAGACGACAGATAAACGGGACAAAACTGACTCACACGGGGATTGATGGCAAGGAAAGCGGGTAGTCGATGGCTCAAGGTGCACTCTTGGCTCAAGGACAGAATCGACCCGGTCCGGTCCCGAGATGCAGTAGGTCTCACTCAGCGCTCGGAGGTGGTGACTGGCTCTTCTTCAAGCTGGGGGCGCATCTCACGTCACGTCCGGCAAGTGGCTGCGTATATCCGGCGGGGAGTGACACGCCCTCGGCTCGTTAGCTCCGCCCCAGATGGAATCGGCCCGTTGCTTCTCATTGGGTGCGTGCGGGGGGGTTACCGGCTCCGCCCTTGACGAGGGGCTGACAGGGAGCCCCTTCGTGGTAACCCCGTCGGAGCGCATGGTCATGGCGGCTAACCGAGCCGGTGTGAGGACGCACACTCCCCCGCGCTGCGCCGCCCCCATCTCCTCTGTTGTTGTAGTTGTAGTTGTTGTTTCATGGGGAAGATGGGAGGAGGTAAGGGGAGGTCCTAAACTCACTACTGGTTCCATACGATCACATTCTGGTGCAACGAGAATTCTCGTCACATTCTGGTCACTCTCTGAAGACCTGGACAAAATCACAGACTGGTCAAACAAGTGGAACATGTCTTTCAATCCTGACAAATCTCACACTCTTACTATGTCTCTCCGAAAAGATCGACTGGACAACCCTCCCATCTACTTTCTCAACAATCCTCTCCAAGAAGTTCTGTCGCTCAAGATTTTGGGTCTCACTATCTGCCATGATCTTTCTTGGGAAAACCACATTTCCAAGCTGGCCTCCAAAGCCAGTCGCCGACTGGGCATCCTCCGTCGTGCGAAGTCCTTCCTCGGCACACCTGAGCTCCTCACCACATACAAGGCTTTCATCCGCAGCTCAATGGAATACTGTTCTCCCCTATGGGCCGGTGCTCCTGCCTCACACCTAGCTCGGCTTCACGCTGTTGAAACCAAAGCTTTCAGAATTATTGGAATCTCCCGCGATGAAGCTATCTCTGAGGGCCTTTCACTCACTCACCGCAGGCAGGTAGGTGGTCTTTCTGTCTTCTACCGACTCCTCTCCGGCCTTGCACCCCCAGCTCTCTCTGTGCTCTGTCCCCCAAATATTCCTACAGGTCGCACAAGATCTGCCAGCAACCCTCTGATGGTTAAACTGCCGAAATCTCGGCTCTCCGCTCACCTTCACTCTTTCATTCCGCTTTTCTCCCGCCTCTGGAACAAACTCCCTCACTCCCTTCAATCCCACTCCTCCCTCCAGGTCTTTAAAACAGCTGTTCACCACCATCTCTTATCTTCCCCCATCCAAAACCTTGATCTTTTCTACCCCCGCTAATTCACCCCAGATCCACCTTGTTTGAAATTCCAACTTCTTTCCTGGAAGTCCTGGCAGTGTCCATATGTTTTATACCTCTCCTACTGCCCCCTTCCCACGCCCCCCCCCCCCAAAGCCCTCGCCCTCTCTCAGATCTCTCGATGTCTCCATGTCTCTCGGTCCCTGCTCTCAAATGTTGTGTTTGTGTCCTTCCCCCTCTCTCCCCATCTTGTCTACCGCTCCCTATGTTATATGTTTTATGTGTCGGTTTGTCTTTCTGTGTGATTAATGTTCGCTCTTTCACGAGCCTCGATCTTGTATACAAAAAAAAAAAAAAAAAAAAAAAAAAAAAAACGAAGAGCCAGAATTAATGGAAATGAGTCCTTAACTGACATAGACTAAGAATAACTAGCAAGATGTCCTATAGTTGTCTACGTGAGATGCGGTGAACCTGGGCACGACATTTAATGGGGGAAAAAGGGGAAGGTCGGTTCTACAGAGTGTTATTTACAGGCAATGGGACTAGGGAATGGGGGATTGGGGATAGTTGGGGAGTATTGGGGAAATAGGGGAGTATTTACAAGCGGATATTGAGGCCAAGTCCCATATCCGCAACATTGCACCCTTCTCTACCCTCGGGGCGTCCCGACCCGATAAATTTTTACCTATTTTAGTGTGGCACTCAGATGTAGTTCCCTCTACTATTAACTCTACCCTGAGTGCGACAGTTTTACAGATGTTCACAAATGAGTAAATATGTCCCCCTGCGACGTTGCACCCTTCTCCTCACAGAAACACACCCACAGGATAACCGAATTGCGGAAAGAATTCGCAAACTAAACATACAGCCGGTAGGGAGCATTATTTACACAAGACTATGCTGATATTTACACTACGATCCAGGACCTGTTTTTGGAGGAACACATGCAGATGTTATGCATAGAGAGAGCACGCATGCCAGCATCGATACACCAACCCACGAGTGCTCTGTGGCCTTATGGCCTTTAATAATGTGCAGAGCACCCCTTCCAAGCATCAAAAGCACCACCCCATAACACAGTCAGCACCATCCGGTGCACCAATAAAGTGTTTATAAATCACCGGTGGTGTCGCAGCCGGCCGATGTTCTGCCGCTGGTCTTGCCTTCGTGTGGTGCACTTGGTGTTCTTGCCTCTTTCAAAAAAATAAAGAAAGGCGCCAACCGCGTCCATTTCTGTATTGTGGCCGTCAGGGGGCCAACTATAAGTGGTTCACCTTGTATGGCATAGGTGCCACGTTGACCCATAGGTCCATCAACGGGTGGTGCTTGCCCGCAAAAGAACTGCGGTCCATTGTGGGTGGCCACCAAAATTGCGGTCCATATGGTGTATCGATCCAGGCAGCAAGCAGCGAAAGTGCAGGCCCACAACTGCGTAGCCAGCACCTCTCTCTCCTCTCTCTCTACCCCAAAGCCAGATCCTCGGAGGTGGGAGACAAAAGAAGCAGACAAGTGAGTAAGGTGGTAAGGGCTCAAAAGTGCACGCAATACAAGATGATGCACACTGGGGGCACATGGGAACCAGGTGAGACAGGTACGTTCCTATCGTACGCCCCCCCCCCCCCCCCCCACCAGGTAACCTACATGGCCCCTCCCTTACCCCTTACTGTATCCACAAAACACAACACTACCCATAAACATCTACTTTACAAATCAACAAACATCCCTACTGTCTTCCCCATTCCTCCCATATACCAAATTCGTCTTCTCTCCCTCCTAACCAATCAAATTTGCCATTTTCAACTCCCATCAAAATTTGCCATCTCCAACTCATCATCAGTCCCTCCTAGGGAGGGAGAGATGGAATCACCCCAATGTCTCATCCACGTCGTGATGCGTCTCACAAATCCTCACAGCAATCCTTACTTCCTGCAACAGAACAAAGAAAACACAGGTGTGGAGTCATCATCATCACCACAGGTAAGTGGCTGCGTATGGTGCGACAGGTTCATCAATCCTAACTATTTCCTAAATGACTTTAACAACTTTACATTACCCGGGGTCTTTCTCCTGCCAAACCATTGGCCCTCTTACACTATGGGTTCTAAAAACCAATTCCCATTGGCCAAACTGTGGTGCTTTTCAATTTGGGGTCTCACTCCCCCGATTCATCTCCCGGTGCCCTCGCACAATTTCTGGGCTGTGGCGTGTACCTCTCCCAGCGGGTCTACCCACCTGCACACCCCCACCACTGCAGTTGCCTCCGAGCTTACCTGCTCCTTACCCTAACCTAACTATCTGGGGAAGGCCCTCTGGCGCTCTCCCCACTCGGTGCCCTCTCTGGCACTGGGCTGCCCGATCCACACCCAGGATCCTCAGGCACCCACTCACAACTACCGGCTCCCAGAGCCCACCTGCGGCCTCACCTGGCCGACATCCTCACAGTGGTGGAGTGTCCAAACCAACTACACACACTAACAGGCTACACGCCCAGCCATTTCCACAACACTAATGCACCCATCCAAATACCATTCTGCAACCGCACCACAAATGCCAATATCCAACCACAATTTACCTATACCCTCTGCCTAACACTTACACTACCCGCCCCGGGTACTCGTGAAAGGGGTCCACTCTTCCCCCATCCACACCTTCGCACCATGCACACCACTCCGTACCACTTACTCCAACTCTCTCCACACACCTTTACTTGCACACCTGTGCTCTCACACCTGGTGCCACCTGCACCCTTCTCTCCCCAAGCGCATTCGCGCTGATCCACAACACTCACTACTCACACACTGCTCCACACACCTGTCCAGTTGCACACCTGTGCAATCACACCTGTTCAATTCTCACACACACACGGCATCATCTCAGCTAACTACTCCCCTCTGAAACTTGCGCTTCCCAGTCGTCCCTTTAAACTATTGCGCTCCCTCGTCATTATCATCCATACTAATCTACCTGCGTCCCCACTACAGGTATCAGTCACTAACTAATCTTAACGTCACCTAATGTCATCTTCGCTAGATCCCTACACACATATAACCTAACCCACCCGGGCTAGTTTTCACTGCCATACACCCCATAAGCTATTGCTCCTTTGCCCCACCATGGGAAGGATGGTGGATTTGCCATCCCACCACATCGGGGGTCTCTCACTACCAATTTTGCACATCAAATTTCAACAAATCAAAAATTTGCCAATCACTACCCATCATCTGCCAATCACTACTGCCAATCCCTTGCCAATCATCAAATTTTGTTTTTCTCTAATTTTGGGGCCAAAACACTAACCTCATCACCCAGTCTACTCACTAATGCCTCTCGGTGCGCCAATTCCCGTCCAAAGCCCGGCTTTGTAAAGCCAAGCCATGAATGCGGGTTGTTCTGTGCCAGCGGCTGGATGCGTCCGGCACTCGGTGCAGGGACGGGGGCTTACCCGGGCCGAGATCCCACGCACCATCTCGGCGTGGAGCCATCCAATGTCCCGATCTCGACCTGCCGGACTGCCTCAACAAAAAGTGGTCGCCATGCCGACCCTTTCTATCGGGCTGCCCGCTCCGCCTAGTGGAGCACGGACGCGGCCGTTCAAAGCGAGGCCCAGCACGCACCGAGGGCCCGATTCGGCTAAAAGTCGCTCTAACCTCTAAACCGGTTACCGTCGATGCTTCACCTGGACGCTTACACCCCGCAGCCCGTTCCTTGCTCACACATCCAGCCGTTTCCATGCTCCTCGTACCTTTCCTTACACACCCAGGTACACCCATTCCACTCACAGCCTTGGTCACACACCTGACCACCGAACACTTTGGCACACATTCGTTGGTCGCACACCTCACCAACACACCTCTTCGCGCCCCCTCCTCTGTCACCTCCTCTGTGACAATCACAGGTGTGCTCTCATTCGCACACCCAACCACGTGCCTCACCACCAACTCCAGCGTGCATTCCCACTCACGCTCTACCATTCCAGGTGTGCATCCTGCCATCCCAGGTGTACATCCTCGCTCACCTGTCACAACCAGCTCACTCTCCTTGTCACTCTCACTACTCTCACCTCCATTCTTGACAGCGCACTCACCCTTACTCATGCACCCGTCCGTTACACACCTTCCTCACGCACACTCCTGCGCACACTCTCCCGTCACACCCTCTGTAACACTCACCACACCACGCTTCCATGTGCTCTCTCGCACACGCGCTACGACCGACTCACTCTCGCCAGCCTCACTCCTTGGCACGCACTTTTTCCTCACACACCCCAGAGTCGGACTTTCTCGCACACCTCCTCTTTCGCACACCAGACCTGTCGCACACTTCACCCACGGCCTCTCATGAACACCCGGGTCCATCTCGACCCCCAAGCTTCTTAAATCCCCTGACGCATCATACGCACGACCATATTGGTCACCACTTACACCGGGTCCTCTTCCTCTTCGCTTCTCCTCCATCACCTGCGAATCCCTCATCCGGTTAATGAGCACATCATCACGATCCAAACACAGACTTTGGACCAATTCTTTTATCTCCTCTTTTATCTCTTGGTTATCCTCTCTCCGTCGCTTCTTAATTTCGCTCACCCCTTCTTCCACTTCTTCTAATTTCTGCTTCACCTCTTTTATTCCCCGGTACGTCTCCTCAAGCTCGTCCTCCAAGGCTACCTTGACCGTTTCCATGTGCGTCCTCACCTGCCGGTCCTTCGTCTCCATTACCTCTATGACCTCGTCCAACCTCGTTGTCAGTCCCTCACGTACCATCTGACATTCCCTCTTCGTCGCTACCAAGTCATCTTTTAGTTCTTTCTGTGTCGCTTTCAACCCTCCTAATACCGCAGTGTTCCTTTGAACCTGCTCCGTTACTTCTTTTTGTCCCTCCATCAGCTGTCCCACCTCCTGCGTCAGGACCTCTATGCCCCCTTGTAACTTTACAGTCCCCTTTCTCACCTCCTTCTCCATGTCCTTCTCCATGTGCTCCTTACAGTGCCTCACCTCCTCGCGCACTCCTCCGACCTCCTCACTCACACCTCTTCTGATCTCCTCTCCCATCACTTGCATCTCCTGCCCAGATGCCACCCTCATCTGCTCCATTTCCTCCCTGTGAGCATCCAGTTTGGTTTCTACCCCCATTCTGACCCCCTCTATCTGCTGCCCCATTTGTTTAACTTCCCTTTCCGCTTGGTCCCTCATGTCCCTCAATTTGCCTTCCATGGTGTTTTCTAACCCCTCTAACCCTTTTTGCATCCCTTCCATTTGATTCTCTTGAGCGGCCATTCTGTTTTCTACCCCCGTTAACCCCTCCTGTATTTCCCCTAATCTATTGTCTAATTTCCCAAATTTCTTGTCTAATCCCTTAAAATTATTGTCTAACCCCTCACCGGTACCCCTCGCTTCGTCCCTCATTACCCCCATTTGGCTTCCCATTACCCCCAATTGGCCCTCCAATCGCTCACTCTGAGCCCTCAATTCCTCCCTCATTTGCTCGCTATTCTGGGCCATAAGGGCCTTCATTTGTATGAAAAAAAGGTCCAAATTTACCAGCGGCGCCACTACGGTCGCGGGCGTCGACGCCGTGGCCACCTCGTGCGCGACAACGCTATTTTGCGACCCTGCCGCCCTCACTGCTTCGCTCTCCTCCTGTCCCTCATGTCCCTCAATTTGGTCCTGGACCGACCCTGCCTCACTCTCCCCTACCGGACCCCAGCTGTCTTGATCCGCCATAGCGCGACTTTCAAAATTCGGGTTTTTATTTCCGTAAAACAAATCAAATTTCGCCGTTATAATTTCGAGCGCGGGAAACGCGCTCCGGATCGAATTCTACCTCCCCAACACCAATTGTTACCCTAGTGGTACAATTGGTGTTCCAAAATTTGGGCCTAATAAATTTAGTCCCAGGTCCGAATTCCACTCCTCGACACCAATTGTTACAGACGCGGTTGTGGATGTTGGTTTACCGAGCGGTTTGGTATGACCGCGCCTGCACGTTTACCCGATTATACTCGAACCTTGGCCGAGTCGCGCTACGCTAGATCAATGAAGGAAAAGACACAACGGCTGGATTAAAATGACACGACACCAAGGGTTCAGTTCTCAAGACCTCCGGAGGAGGTTATATTAGGGCGGAAGGTCAGATTACAACGACAAGAGGGACAGCATAGAAAGGCAGGCACTTAGACACACTCTTATATTAGCCCTGACAGACGACAGATAAACGGGACAAAACTGACTCACACGGGGATTGATGGCAAGGAAAGCGGGTAGTCGATGGCTCAAGGTGCACTATTGGCTCAAGGACAGAATCGACCCGGTCCGGTCCCGAGATGCAGTAGGTCTCACTCAGCGCTCGGAGGTGGTGACTGGCTCTTCTTCAAGCTGGGGGCGCATCTCACGTCACGTCCGGCAAGTGGCTGCGTATATCCGGCGGGGAGTGACACGCCCTCGGCTCGTTAGCTCTGCCCCAGATGGAATCGGCCCGTTGCTTCTCATTGGGTGCGTGCGGGGGGGTTACCGGCTCCGCCCTTGACGAGGGGCTGACAGGGAGCCCCTTCGTGGTAACCCCGTCGGAGCGCATGGTCATGGCGGCTAACTGAGCCGGTGTGAGGACGCACACTCCCCCGCGCCGCGCCGCCCCCATCTCCTCTGTTGTTGTAGTTGTAGTTGTTGTTTCATGGGGAAGATGGGAGGAGGTAAGGGGAGGTCCTAAACTCACTACTGGTGCCATACGATCACATTCTGGTGCAACGAAGAGTCAGAATTAATGGAAACGAGTCCTTAACTGACATAGACTAAGAATAACTAGCAAGATGTCCTATAGTTGTCTACGTGAGATGCGGTGAACCTGGGCACGACATTTAATGGGGGAAAAAGGGGAAGGTCGGTTCTACAGAGTGTTATTTACAGGCAATGGGACTAGGGAATGGGGGATTGGGGATAGTTGGGGAGTATTGGGGAAATAGGGGAGTATTTACAAGCGGATATTGAGGCCAAGTCCCATATCCGCAACACTATACAATATACAGTGCACACAAAGTTAATCATCAGAGTCGCCATCAGAGTCATTGGCATCCTGAGCCACGATAGCATCATCCTGCACCATGTTGGAGCATCCCTGCAGCTTACACACAACAGTGCACTTCAACCCATTCAGTATGCAGGAGCAATCTGACGGTCGACACGTCCTTCTGCATGTGCATGAGATGAGATTCAAGACGACATCTGGAGCTGGTAGACCCGCCATCCATCGGATTGTGAGCGAACCGCCATCATCGAGTTCCCAACCATGTCCTGCTGATGGTGTTGGGACGTCTGGTAGGTTTTCAAGGCTGCGTCGCCAGATAGCCGCCTGATAGTTGGCCCTAAGCGTATGCTGCATCAAGGAGTCTTCACAAGGCGGCAATTGTCCAGATTCGATCTGGCCCTTCTTTGCACAGAACATGTGATAACGGAGCGAATTAGCACCGACGATCTTCGTGTTCTTGGCGTACAGCTGACACCTGAAGGCCTGAATGCTATTGAAGACGTCTGTTGGTACATTCCACGAAGATCCCAGATCTGTGAATGCTTGAAGATACAGCTCATTCGCTTGCACAAGCTTCAAAGCCTTTATCTTTCCTTGGCTAGCCAGAGCACTCACAGTGTCACACCCGCTCCATGCATGAAGCCCTGGCAATGCACTGCAAACTCCAGACCCCAATACCGCAGCCAACTTTCCAACGTCGATCATTCTGACTCGAACCTTTGTTCCTCGTCTGATGAAGAGCTGACTATCGATGGTTCTGCTGAGATGAAGACTGATGATCAGAACGTCGGTGTCATCTGCCACTAAGATGATCGTCTTGTAGTGGGTAGCGGCGTGCTTTGCGTGGAGAAACATACGCGTGTCTGCTTCCTCGTGGCTACATTCGAGTGCTTGCACCAACTTCCACCTATCGCGGGTCAGTACCAGACATTTTTCACCACAGGTGACTGTTGAAGAATTTGTAGCTGAGAGACTCACAGGACTCCAATGACCGGACACAGGTTTACAAAAGGTCTGGTTTATTAACTGGTTATTCACTTCATTCCATTTACTATATAACTACCGTTTAACTACCATAGACCAGGTCACTCTATCCGCATGGTCCTTCTCGTTCGGCCGATGTTCCTCCGCCATTCCCGTCGGGCAGAGGTTCTGATGATGGGCGCTCGTTCGTTCCGTCGAGCAGGAGTTATCGTGGCAAGTGCCCCTTTGGCTCAAAGTCCCTTCTGTTTATATCGGCACACTTCAGTTAATCCTCTGTCCGCTGAACTCGTAATCTCTTCTCCGCTGACGTTACTGTTCGCCTCCCTGGCACCAGCTAGCCCCCCTCCTGCTGTGAGTTCCATTTACCAAACAATAGGGGGGTGCTCCAGCCTGGGGCTGTGACCAGGTGTTTCAAGAGATTACCATGTTCGTGCACATTCCTGACTCATTTACAAACTCGTCTTTCACAGAGTTTGCATGTAAAATGTATCTGCTTTGTTACCAGGTTAATTAATAAGTTACCAGTGCCAATTAATAAGTTACACTGAGTTACACTTCCACATGACATACAGTGTTCTGTTGCCTAGCTTTTCGCGATTTGTTTCATGTTTCCACGACTCCGCCAGAAACACAACCAGTTTCATCTTCCGTCACCTGAACACGATCTCTAGTCATGATGTTGAAACCAGTCCACGAACTGATTGTCTGGTCGCATGGTTCCAGCATGCGAGTCATAATCCATACGTGATTTCGGCGCTGCGCAAGGGATGTTGCGCCTGCAAGAGTGTCAGAAAGATCTGCAGGCTTGATTGCAGGTGGGCCCTCTCGTTTCCCACCGCTGTATATTGGAACTAAATCGCTGGATGACGGGATAGATCGCTTCTTATCTGCTTTGGATACTGCCGATGGAGGTTGGGGCGGCAAACACGACTGCGACTTCGGTTGGACGATGATACCGTTGACGCGATGCGATGTTCCGCCACCACTCAGCGATTCCTCTAGCCTGTCGATGTTATCGAATGCTAATACAGTCGGGACCGAAGGGTGCACATGTGACGGAAGTGGTACTGTATCTTTCTCCACACTTGCTAATTTGTCTATGCATAGCGCTGTCTCGATTTCTTCCAGAACTGTGTACGAACATCCGTGCCCGAGTCGATTCAATATTCTGATGACCTCTGTATTACCGGTGAGCGTTTTCATGACCCACGGAAGTAGGACATGCTTCGATGTTCTGATGGTACCCCGGTGTACAGCATTGATGATATCTTGAGCCATCGACCATACCAGTGTGTCGGCACGCGCAGAGCTACCCCCACTCCCGCAAATCAAAGTATGCAGAAATACACGAAGAGAATCTGGTATCTTCACGTAATCTGAAGTGAGTTCTGCTGGCTGAGGCGGCCAACGTTCATTGTAATGAGCATCTTTGATCTGGTGTCGCAGTGAAGTAGCTGCACGCACAATGTTACTTTCACCGTCCGTTCGTTCAAATGCTTTCACTTCTGCTTTCAGGTTTACGCACTCTGCAGCAATCTCTCGCTTTGTCAGATTATCGGGCATCAAGTATACACGGTGTTTCACATTGAAGAAGATGAGCGATTCTCCAAACTCTCTTTGTAATGTGCGCTGCAGATTCTTCTTGATGGAGTCACGAACATCAACTGAAAATGTATCTGAAGACAGGATATCTGTTGCAACATCAACTATTGGAACAATCCTCGGGTTCAAGAACAAGTCAGTGCGAATGAAATTGAATATACATCGTATCATTTCTTTTTTCTCGATATTATCTTCAATGTCAGTTTCTACTTGAGGTTTTTGGGGCCGTGTGTAGTTTCTATAGCAGGAGAAGTGGTAGTGAGCCTCAGCTGCAACCATATCTCGTGTAGTCAATGCCAAAACTCTCTCATCATTGCGAGCTGTCGCAGCATCTCTTATTGTCTTATCTGCTCGAAGTTCAACAGCCAAGACAACTGTTTCACGGGTACGACTGCCTTTTATGAATTTTGAAGCACGCTGGCAAAAAATGCATTTATCATCGTAGACCGTTGAAGTTGATCCTGTCTCTTCCCGTGATGATCGCCGTCGCACCGCATCGCCAGTATCAACTGAAGAACTTCTAGCTGCATTGGTCAAAGTAGCTAGGTGGTTTTTGTGAGTGAAGTCTGATCTACAAGCCCTATGGTATAATATTGGAATATTAGGAAGTTCAACTGCGCCTTCTTGGACTAGCTTTAGAATTGGATAAAAGTTTCTAACTGCGGCTGCGTCACACAATGTCTTCCAAGAACTGTTGCCCGCTGCCTTGCTTAGTTCAGAGAGTGGCGACTCTTGCTGCACAGGATGCACGTTCCGGACTCAGGTTCAATCTTCGCCCGTTTCGCCTCGACACCGGCCATCTCAGCTGAAAGAACAAAAAGACTGACGTTAGATTACTCCGATATCCGAAAAGCTCGCCAGCTTACATAGACATACTCATCCAAGTCAGTGAACATGTTAGATGGCGCCACAATACAACTCTATAATAGAGTTGTATGTGGCGCCATCTAACATGTTCACTTTTAGTTCTTAAAGCCACCCCCCCCCCCCCCCCCCCCTCAGAAATTAATCAGGTCACCGCAACAAATCTCAGACTGAGATATAGAATATAGAATATAGGATATAGAATAGACTGACGTCACTTTCGGCACTGGGTTCTGTGGGTTGATTATCGGCGGGAAATTCCAACTGACATAGTTTCGGTTTGTGGAAAGTGCATGCCTTTTCATATATTTTTTGTGTACACTCGTGGTGGATGATATGTTTTAGTTTTTGAGTTATTTTTATAGACAGATAAACCGGTGTAGCACAATGCATAATTTGGAAAATCATAACCAGTGTTGTTTCACTAAAAAAAGTACAAGTCTAATAATAAAATATTGAAAAATATATGATTTTTTTTCGATAATTGATTTTTATAATAATTAATCTAAAACAAAATGCTTCATATTATTTTTTATTTAGACGGTACACATCGGACGTATATTTAGTCGTCAACCGCACATCGATAGCTAGTATAGAAGTCCAGATACACGTGCAACAATGTACCCCACCAAATGGGCATTTTCGAGCTGGGTGGTTTCAAAGATGGCGTCCATCCGGGCACTAAGCTACCGTTCTCAGATGTCCATCACACCTTTTCTGACACTTGAGGCATTGGTCTAATGGAAAATCATAATGAGAATTACTCCCCCCCCCCCCCCCCCCCCCCCCGGAGCATTCACTTCAAAAAATGGCCAGTTGGCTCAAGGACTATTAATTGTGACATCACCAATTGCCGTCACTGTGAGGGTGTGACGTCACAGAGCGATGATTCTTTATCGCATTTGAAACTTTGCTTCAAGATGGCGAGGACGTGTGTCTTTCTCCATGCTTTGTTTTGCTGTTTCATACTTTACTGCAACCTCGGTTACCTTCAAGAACTTCAACAGGTGAACTTTAAACAAGTGCGAAGGTTTACGTGAACGTTTTAACCGGTTTAAAAGTGCGGTTCGAGAACCTTCCTGTGGATGGTGAAATATGCAGCTGCTCATTTCCACCTCGCTGAAGCTGAGTATTCCGAACCGACTTCGTCGTGTGTGTGTGTGTGTGTGTGTGTGTGTGTGTGTGTGTGTGTGTGTGTGTGTGTGTGTGTGTGTGTGTGTGTGTGTGTGTGTGTGTGTGTGTGTGTGTGTGTGTGTCCGTTTTCACCACCAATTGGTCCAAATAATTTTTCCTGTTCCAATATGTTTTTTGCATCCATCTCTCTCATATAGAAACTTCAAGGATATTACGTAAACATCTCCGAGAGCCTCGTAAACCTTATTCCCTTTCAGGTATAGACATACTCACGGTCCAACTAGGCCTGACACGATGACCTCGATGTCCGCACGCTCACTTCAAACATGTCTCGTCTGTGCCTGAATCCCGACCCAGCTATAACTTGCAACCACGATTCTCAACTCTGTGTTTGCTTTAAAATATTGTGTCCCAAACTCGTCTCTCGCCTGAATCCCGATAGCTCGCCCAGTCTTCGCGAAGGACACCGTGGGGTCTTTAACGTCCACAAACGAATGTCGGGAGACGGGACACCCGGCTTAACGTCCGTCTGAGGAATGTCAAACACATCATGAGGAACCGCAAACAAATTATGAATCACCTTCCCTGTGAAACACCAGGATGGCATTTTATGGCTGCGTCAGGAATCGAACCCAGGCGAGACAGTTGTTGTTAGCCTCCCCTCACAACCCGGTAGAACATGGGGCTCCTCATCCCAGGGTTGTGGGTTCGAGCCCCACGTTGGGCGGGTTTATTTATGTTTGAGCAAAACGCGGGATTATGAAACAATTGGTTCCCTTGTGTCCACATGTTTGTCCCTGTGGGTGTAAATGTCAGTTTGTGATCGAGGAGCGATTCGATTTCAATTGATTTGAATGTTTTATCTTAAACTGTATCGATGTCCATGACGTCATCACAGTGGTGACGTAATCAACGGCAAGTTTTTCTCGCAACGCCACCGATAATATAATTTATGCACATCTCACCAGACTCGTCAGAAAACGAATTTGAAGAAGATTTTTCTGATCCAAATCTTATTATAATAGCGCAAACGTCTATGGTGATGTGGTGGAAAGTCTTCCCAGAAGAGTGGAGGCTGCTATGGCAGCAAAGGGGGGGGGACAACAACCCCATATTAATGCCCATGGGTTTGGAATGAGATGTTCGGGTGTCCACATACTTTTGGTTATGTAGTTTATATACGTGAAGAATGATAAGGGGTAATCTGGGAAGAGAGAGAACCAAATTGGTGTGCATGGTGCACAAAATGGCAACCATGGTCTGTGAGCCTTGAATAAAGATGATTTAAAGGAGGAAGAACTGGCGAGGAGGAAGAGGAAAATGAAGACCGACTTCCGGAGGATAATAATCCGCTCGGTAAGCGATAGTAAGCCGCTTGGTAAGCGATAGTAAGCCACTTCGAAAGCGATAGTAAGCCACTTGGTAAGCGATAGTAAGCCACTTGGTGACGGAGCACACACCTGTTTATTTGTTGTTGTCCTGGGGTTATTTACAGATTTAATGGTTGAAAAACATCAGGAATTACTTTCTGATCAATGAACATCCGTTGCCATAGCGATGAAATGACGACGGAATGAATTATTTAATGGCAATGAGAATGTTGCCTGATTCGTTCAATTGAAGGATATATGATGAAAATTATAGATGAAACCAGCCGTTTATTATTTAAAGTGTTCATCCAGTAAATGTTAATTATTTTAATTGTGAATTATCTTTTTTTAATGTATAATTTTCACCATTATCATGAAACTGTTCAGAGCTAGTTATGCATTGCTCGCCGTGTCCGCTCTGTCTCCATGGTTACAATTGTTCTCGCTGGTACATATTTGAACGCACAATCGCTGTTCCTCTCATTGTTCGTGAGAAGAGAAACATGAAGATTGTATCTTGTCTCATCGCGCTCTTTTTGCTCGTACTATCAACATTTACCATCTTTCACCCCATTTCCCACCATGCACCGGGTGACATCTTCAAACAGGTGAGTTTTAAACGGACGGTTTCTTCATGTATTTCCTCGGACATTCATCGATCGACTTCTCCGTCCAATGTTGTAGATTAAATGAATGGGGTGTTGATGTAATGGAGGCTTGATGGGACAAATAACGTCCTCCTGCGTCAAAGTTCCTCTCGCGTCCTTCAGGTGTTCAAGTACCGAGAAGGTTCCGTCCTTCCGACTCGTTCCGAAAATCCGAGAAGGTTTTTCCTCAAAAACGAAACTCCACAAAATGTCCGCTTTGTCCGGTGGTCGTTCCGTGTTACCTGGACGTATTCGGTGTCCGCATTTGCGACGTGTCGACGTCATGGCGTCGTGCCGTAACGCATTCAAATTTTGCGTCCTTCTCTCGAGGTTTGAACGGTTCGTTTCGTGCGGTGGAACCTTCCAGAAGTTCACTGTCTCACGTCTCGCGTTTGGTTGTTGCGTGGACGTTATGAGGTGAAGAACAGGTTTTCGTATTCGGTGTCCGCATTAACAAAACTGATATCGACAAAATGCTCACCTGAGTGTCTCTTCGCCCTCAACATTGATCACAATTTCAATGAAATATCGTTGATTAATTCTCCATTCTTGTTTTCTTGTGTCCATAACACAGGAAGTTGTTCCTCAGCAGATTGTGGAGTTTTTCAACTATTATTGGAAGGAAGTTTACAACTTCCTTCCGACTTCCACTCTGAAGGTGTGATCACCACTCCAGAAACACGCACACTTCAATCCCAGAGGATATAAAGTGATACCAGGACAGACACGTATATATATATATCACTGTCCACACAAATTGTCACTCCTCGTATCGAGAGACCCAAGACATGTCCCGACTTCCACCTTTTCGAGTATCCTCCACTCCTGTACAAGGGAGCGAATGGAAGTGTTTTATTTGGTCGGAGGAGAAAATTGAAATCGCTGTGATAGATCGGATTGAGGCCTTTGGGTTGAGAGGGGAAGGGTGAGAACCTGGGTTTTGGAGGTGGCAGTTGAGGACTTGGGGTGGACAGGCAGAGGTTGAGCTCTTTGGGGTGAGAGGGGAAGGGTGAGGACCTGGGGTTTGGAGGTGGAGGTTGAGGACTTGGGGGTGGGCAGGCAGAGGTTGAGCTCTTTGGGTTGAGAGTGGAAGGGTGAGGACCTGGGGTTTGGAGGTGGAGGTTGAGGCCTTGGAGTGGGCAGGCAGAGGTTGAGCTCTTTGTGCTTGTGAGGGGAAGGGTGAGGCCCTGGGGTTTGGAGATGGAGATTGAGGACTTGGGGGTGGGCACGCAGAGGTTGAGCTCTTTGTCCTTGTGAGGGGAAGGGTGAGGACCTGGGGTTTGGAGATGGAAGTTGAGGATTTGGGGTGGACAGGCAGAGGTTGAGCTCTTTGTGCTTGTGAGGGGTGTGGCAGAGTTGAGGAGTTGAAGTCATATTTTACATGATGTGGAAATTACACGGGTCCCTGCTCGTGACTAATATTGTGAGTTTGGTGTAAAATTACTGAATAATGCTGCGGGTTTTGTGTTTAATCATCCATAAGTGTTGGTGTGTTTGATGTGAAATAAATTTAACAAGTGATGTGTCTGTTTGTGTCTTGCAGAACGTTTGGGGATTTACTTTTTCCATCTTCCTTCAAATCTCCAACAAACTTCCACACCAACTACGTTTTATCAAGGTACGGAAGCATTCATTCCTCCACAAACACTTTCCTGAGAATGAAGAGAAATCTGTTCTTGGTTTGAATGTTTGACGTTATAATCTGTTCAGACCTGTGGTGGTTGATGCTGGAATCCCAGGTGGGAGCACGCCACCCTCTGTCGTTCTTTATTTCAGTGAAATAACTGATTGTCCATGTTTGATGTTCTTGTGTCTCTCACATAGAATCCCATCCTTGAGAAACCACAGGGATTTTTAGGATCTTTGTGGGCAAACATTGGCAACATCTTACCCACTTCTTTCCTGAAGGTAATCAAACGCTTCCTTCCAGAAACCACAACACACATTAATTGCATGGATTGCTTCACTCCTGAAACACGTGTACGGTACTTTAATCTCCTGGGATGTATCTGCACACCCGGACACATATATGCACATACCGTCCCACAAAATTCGATACCCTAACATGTCCAAACTACATATCAGGCCTACCCATCCACTTGGAAACCAGGCACCTCCTCATCCTACAAATAAACATACTCAACTGCTGAGGGCCAAACAACCCACACTAGTTGCAGCCAGATTAGTGTAATAATTATGTGTAGTTGGAGATAGTCGTGGCCAAAAATATTGGCACCCTTGCACTTTTTTCAAATAATGCACCATTTCTTCCAGGAAATTGTTGAAATTTACAAATCTTTTGGTGTTCACATTTGTATTTCTTTGGTTTGCAGTGGAACAAAACAAAAAAAGCTTAAAACATTTCTAAATGTTAGCTTATTCCACACAGAAATCATAAAATGGCCCGGACAATATTATTGGCACCTTTTAGAAGTTGTTAGAAATCTTTAGATTTCAAGCAGGTGATTCTCCTTTACTTTGGAATTGAGCTCACCCGTGGTGAGTTGCAGGTGCCTACAATATAAAAATCACTCATTCATCCAGATTGAATGGAGAAAATGAGTCATTCTGCTGTTTTGTGTCACTGTGTGCACCGCAATGATCATGGAGAAAATAAAGAAAACGAGAGAATTATCTGAGGTCAGAAGCAAGAAAATAAAAAATTAACTTTTACCAAAATTCGTGACATCAACAAATATTTAAATCCGGATGTGGAGTAGTTCCGTACGGTTGGGTGAATACAATTACGAATTCAAAATTGTAATTGTCTTTCCTCAATTCCAATCGTCATTCCAATCATAAATTGATACTTTTAAAAAATACTGTTTTAAATGATGATTGTTTTGAGATATTATCAAACCAGCTCATTGTCGTCATCTGTCCACTTCCGGATTTGCGGCAGGTTCCTCTCGAGTTAATTTCAAAATCAAAATTTTATTGAGGAATTTATGAAACCTCCTACCTACCTGACAACATCCGCTGGGACCCAAAAACGTTCCACAGGAGGTTTGGCGGGTCTCGCGACAAAACTGAGGGAGTAGTTTGGGGACAGAGAGACGGACGGACACTCCTGTTTTATAATAAAGATACCGCCCCACCAAAGCAGATACCCAAACATGTCCACACCAAATATCAGGCCTACACATGCATATGGAAACCAGGCAGTAAAAATGGAGTCGCCAAAGCTTGGGTTTTTGTTCGGCAAAACGAAACCAACCGAAGGCCACGCCGCTTGCCAAATGCCTGTCGATCAGCGTGACTTCCGGCACCACCTGCGTGGCGTTGTACCTCACCAAAGCTGCCGTCCTCGGCTTGGTTCTCATTCCCATAGAGACGCAAAGTGAAATGGCATTGGGATTTGTGGATCTTGAGAAGGCCGATGACCCTGTCCTGAGAGAGATGGTACTAGCGGCACTGAGATGGATGGGAGTGCTGGAAGCAGAAGTTAGTTTGGTGGAAGGGATGCACAAGGAAAAGAAGGGAAGAGTTCTAGTTTGTCATCGGACGTCAGAGTTGCCCAATGGTCGCATCCTGGGGGAAGGGTGGGGTGGTCAGGTAACGGGGTACTATATTGACGGTGCGTTGTGTACGGACTCACTGCCTCATACAGACCAATTATAATACTCTCTTGTCCCTTCTGGGAAAGCCAAGGCTAAAATTTGTTCGACAAATTGATGAAATGTTTCAGAAGTTTGGAGGAATCCAAATCAGAGGACCAAGTTTATGATGTCATTGAAAAATCATGAGGACTAATATTTGGTGTTTGGTGTAAATTACTGAATAATGTCGAGGGTTTGGTGTGGAATAATGTTGAAGTGTTGGTGCGGTGTACCTGTGTGTGGCCTACAGAACGTTTGGGGATTTACTTTTTCCATCTTCCTCAAAATCTCCAACAAACTTCCACCACAACTGCGTTTTATCAAGGTGCGGAAGCATTCATTCCTCCACAAACACTTTCCTGAGAATGAAGAGAAATCTGTTCTTGGTTTGAATGTTTGACGTTGTAATCTGTTCAGACCTGTGGTGGTTGATGCTGGAATCCCAGGTGGGAGCACGTCACCCTCTGTCGTTCTTTATTTCAGTGAAATAACTGATTGTCCATGTTTGATGTTCTTGTGTCTCTCACATAGAATCCCATCCGTGAGAAACCACAGGGATTTTTAGGATCTTTGTGGGCAAACATTGGCAACATCTTACCCACTTCTTTCCTGAAGGTAATCAAACGCTTCCTTCCAGAAACCACAACACACATGAATTGCATGGATTGCTTCACTCCTGAAACACGTGTACGGTACTTTAATCTCCTGGGATGTATCTGCACACCCGGACACATATATGCACATACCGTCCCACAAAATTAGATACCCTAACATGTCCAAACTACATATCAGGCCTACCCATCCACATGGAAACCAGGCACCTCCTCCCACCCCATCAACTCATCCCCCACAAGCACACATCCTCAACTGTTGAAGGACAAACTACCTGCAATCGTTGAAACTAGGCCCTAGTATGGGTGTAGTGGTGCTCACCTCCTCTCATTTGTTCCTCTCTTTTTCTGCCTGTGGAACCAACTTCCACATTCTCTTTAATCTCATTCTTCCCTCCAGTTCATCAGGACAGTTTAAGCTGCGCAAAGTTAAAAAAACGTTCACCATTGGTTGAGTTATTGTGCTTCATGTGTTTCATGGCCAAATTAATCAGGGGCAAAGGTTTTCCCAAAGCTTGGATGTGTCAATACGTTGGACACTTTGTCGTGGGAGCGATGTTATAACAAAATAGGTTAATGGCAAAACACACCTGTATGAATTGCTGAATACAGCAAGGTTCAGAGAAGTGATGAACTTTCCAACCATTTTGTATTCAGATTTAGTGAATTGTCTCAGGACATTGGGAGGGAATGGGTGGTGGAGAGGGGGAGAGGGGGAGAGGGGATGGGGAGAGTAATGGGGGAGAGAGGGGAGGGAATGAGAGGGGAGAGGGGGAGAGGAGGATGGGGAGGGATAAGAAGTTTCCTTCTGTATCCATCCTGTCCACCCAGACATTTGAAATGACAGGAGAACAGGTGTAATAATAAGAAATCTTTATTGTCCCACATTCAGGGAAATTATTCTTTGGTGACACCATAAGTTGACCATCATTAAAACATAAAACACAAAGAGAATAAGAAAACAACATAAAAAGATATAACACATAAAATATGGAAGATTGACTAAACAGAAAAATGTCTCGGAATTTGAATTTAGCATTTGAGTTGCACATGGTATAAATCACCTTTTGAAAATGTTCTTCTTCATCCTCCTTACACGAAAGCATCTCCCTGATGGCAGTTTTTCAAAAAGTCCGTTCAAGAAATGACTTTCATCGGCACACACCTGCATCGCCCTCCTTTTCGGTGCCTGCAAGTATCGAGACTCCACAAAGACAAAAGTCCCCACACCACTTATTCAATGTGTCAATCTCATCGCGATAATGATACAAAGGATGATTGATCGGAAAGAGCCAACAATGGCGATATTGTCTGTGTACTTAATAAAGTTACAAACTTCTTTAAGAGCCACACATCCATTGGTGCACAAACTGAACAGCAGAGGTGACAATACACAGCCTTGCGGAGCACCAGTATTCAAGATTGATAACTTTGATAAGCGACCATTCACCCTCACCTGCTAAGTAATGTTGATGCCAGATTGTATTGCACAACCAGGATGTGTGGTCCTCTTTTTAGCCAATATCCAACCTCCGCAGCCCTATGTTGCACCACCATTTTGCAGTTGGCGCCACAAGCATCTCAGATATTTTGTTCTCAGCAAAACCACGAGTGCAACACAATTGACCTTTTTAAACTCCATGAAATAATATTTAAATTGAGAGATTAACTTAAACCTTTCCTGTCACTTGGGACGGGTACTCCTCCGAGTTTATTTAAAAACTTACCTGTGAGGATTATAGCTGTTAAATGCCGCGTCGTGCAAAATGAGTGTGTGGTATTTTTCTACCTGGAGGGTGGGCTCAGGTGTGGCAAAACATCTCGTATTGTTGCACGAGTCTTGCATCTGCGCAGGATGGCCAAGGGGCCTTGTCTACAAGGAGCAAAGCTTTGTCCGTGACATTGTTCTTGGTGATATTTTCAATTGAGCTGCAGAAGGCTTGAGTGGGTTGGGGATTGGCATTCTCTCACACACAGCTTAACCCCATGTCATTATAAAAGGACTTTTCCATGGTCATTATTTACTTTTAACGATGTGTATATGTGCATCACGCAGATTATTGGTTTCGTGTCGTTTATTGACAAATATCTCTTGAAGTTGGTTTTACTTTGTCACGTTTCATCATTTTCTGTTTGTATAAAAATGAACGAAAGTTTCTAAATTTACTTTTTGTTATCATAAACTTTAACTTTTGACTTGTGGATACATGAGTGACGTCAGAATGTTTAATATTTATATGTTTTGGTTTCCTTTCAGTTCCTGGATGAAGTAACTTCAATTCCAGGCAGATGTAAGTGACTTTTCATCATCTGATACATAAAGCTCTTTCTAACCACTGACTCCCTCACTCACTGATAGATAATGTTTAATACCTTCGATTTGGGGTAGAAAGCTGAAATTTTGCAAATTGCTGCAACTCAAAGCCAATATCCCAGGAAAAATCGCAATACAGTCGGAAATTTTCCATGAATGAAAATATCAGGGAATAAAAGATGGTTGCTGGAGACTCAGTGTGACCACGGCAAGTCTTGTGACCCAAGACAAAGGAATACTTCGCAGAATATTGCGGTAACAACAATTGATATTGTCACGGTTGTCTGGTTTGTTCCGGTTGCCCGGGACAAATCCAGCGAGTCATGTTAAAACAATCGTGACAGTCACCCGCTTCAAAGACTCCCTGCTGGATCTGCATCTGAAGACCGCATGACCAGGCAGATTGCAGTTCCCAAAGCGGGCGAGTGTGCTGCCAAGAGATGACCAAAAGACTGATCTAATAAGGCCAAGGAAACCTTGATCATGTGACGCGATCTTCTCCTATAGCGAATCAATCCTTGACGGGGATTACGAGAACCACCAGATGAAGCCACCAGGACAAAGAGAATTCACCCGAGACCAAGTCAGGTTTAATGACAAGAATGGCTCGGTGAGGGAACAGGATGAGCAAGTGCAAATAACAGTCGATAAGAAACAATAAATCTATCATAACGTGAACGGCACTCAGTAGAGAGCATACCTCCGCCTAGTTGGCCATATCACTCAATGGTGAAGAATCACTTCAAAAATTAAACAATTCTCATATCCGAATCCATATTCAGATCTTCACCAAAATCGAATCGAATCGTCCGTATCAGACAGCCAACTGGTCCACCATTTTTCGTCCAAATTCTTCCACAACTTTTTGAGATATTTTTTTTTTTTGTATACTGAATCGAGGCTCGTGAAAGAGCTAACATTTACTTCACAAACAAATCAACCAGACAAACGAAATATATAAAAAGAGGGAGCGGAAGACAAGAGAAGGGGAAGTACACAAACACTTGAGAGCACACAACATTTAAGAGCAGGGAGATGTGTGGGAGAGAGAGTTGTTCACAAACGGACATGCAGGGGTGAAAACTTAACCTCCATACACCTTTGGTGGCGGAGGTAATAACTGTGTGTCTGTGGATGTCAGTGTGTCTCCTCCATAACTCCAAAACCATGAAAGCTGGTGGCTCGCAAATTTGCATGAAACAATGAAGGGAACTTAGGGGAGTTCATAAATGAAAACTGTGTATTTGTGTAAACTAGTACACCCGCTCACTACGGGAGCGGCAAGATGGGTCATTCCTCTTTGGAGTACAGTATATAGATTACAGTCGATCTCTGGTCGGGTCTCAAGAACATTGGGTGTGTGTTCATTTACCATGGTTCTTGTGGAGAGATCGCCAAGTGGTTTCAGCATTCGAGGAAGCACTCCATTCAAAACCATTAAGTAACGGCTGGCTTGGCAATCACGAGCTAGCTGCTTGGTAAAAGAGCACAACCCGGGCTTCCTCCCTTTCATTTTCGTGTTAAAAAGCAGGAGCGAGTTTCAAAAGTTTGCTCCAAAAAACGCCACGGTGGCGCCAGAAGGGGCCATGTTATTAATCCAACATTTGTGGGGTACATACAGTACCGTAGATTTTCGCTCAATTTGGAAGGTAAATCTAACTGCACGGATGTTGGGATTCCTCCAAATTTCTTTATTTCGTGTTATAATGGGCATTAGCGACTGTTTAAAAAGATAATCATACGTGTTTGTGGTTTATCATATTTTACTTCCTGCAGCAGCCATTGCTCCCACGGAAACACCATTATAACTATAAGCTATTTATACAAATTCTCAATGCAGGAAAAACGCTTTGGGGGAAATGGGACATTATTATTATTAATATTGTTGTCATAACATTAATAATATGCGATTATCATTCATTTTGTTATTGAAAGCATCTTTGGAAAAACGCCACAAAAAATCTTCTTCTTTGGAAAAACGCCACGATAAAGCTCATTTAACATTGATATACACCTCAACATGCAAACCCATTGATGGACATGGCGGGAAAACCCGCTCGTGGGAGGAACCCCCCATTGGGGAGGGAGGGGGGGGGCAAATGAATGCGCTACAACCTTCATTGTGTAACCCTTAGTCATTCTGTCAAGTTTGGTTGAGATTGGATAAGTCACGACGGAATGTATTTGGGTCAAAAATTAATCAGACAGACAGACAGACACCAAATGGCGTATTTTAGTATGCTGATGATGATGGAAACACCGCTTTTGAAGATAATTAATGGGGTACTCATCATAAAATACCAAAAAGGCTTACCCTTAGTTATCGCACATTCACCTCGCAGGGGCCTGAATCTGCCATTTTGTGTCGGCCTGATCAAAAATGCCTTGCCTTGGAACAGGTCGCAACGGTTTCTGTATGAAGCTTCACACCTACGAATTGCTTTATACATCGCTGATCGCCGATCTTGATACCCTTTCGAGCTCCCCCTTCCTCACCCACCCTACTCACTCCCCTCTCCCTTCCTCTCCTCACTCTCCCCTCCTCTCTTTCCCTTTTCTCTCTCTTTTGCTCTCGTTCCCACCCCCTCGTCCCACCACTCCCTCCCAGAGTGTATAGTGTTCTGAGAGATTTCTCTCCCCCTTCCTCGCACTCCCCCCCCCTTCCTTGCTCTCCCCACTTCCTTGCCCTCCCCCCTTCCTTGCTCCCCCACACCTTCCTCCCTCTCCACCCCCCCCCCCAACCCTCCTCGACCCATCCTCACTCTTCCCTTCCCCATCGTCACTCTCCTACCCCTCCTCTATCCCTCCTCCCTATTAATATCCCCGTTGTATTTTCTTGTCAATAATAAAACCCCTCACCTTCGAACCGATCATACCCACCTATGAGTCAAGAAAGAATGGGAACCATGATTATCGAAAACGCCTTCAGACTCAAACCACGAGGGAAAGACAACGCAAAATCACAAGACAAGAAATATTCTTCGAAGATTTCTCACACACATGTTCTGGTGCTGTGGCCTGATCTGAATTGTGGAGGTGCTTTTCCAGTATAAACATAAATTAAGGGCTGATGGCCTACACAGACACTAAAAATCACATTTATGACTGAAAACAGAGGGGGGAAACATCGAATAAAGGCTCAAATGTGAATATGCAGTAGTTTGCTCCACTCTCACATGATCACGGAGATACCATGGTTTGGTAACAAGTGGTACAAAGTCCTTGGTGGGTGAGCTGAGATGGTTTGTTGAAATGATCCACACAGATGATCTCTTTTACAGGTATGTGGAATGATGAGGTAATGAATGGTGTGTGCAGAACCATCATCCTCCAGCTTTGTTTGGCTTTCATCCTGCGGATCCTGGGACCCATCATCAAGGTATGGAGCTAATGAATACCTCTGTGCAAAAGTCTCAGAAAATTTGCATTTTTTCCTCTTCTGATGCAGAAGGAAACGGAAACTTTGTGTTGAATGCAAATAATCTTGATGAAAATAGTCTTATTGAAATATCTAGATTTAAACACAACTATCTGAAGTACCCAGCGTTGCCTGGATAAATACAATAAAATATGTTTAAATATTTCCTGCATCACAAATTGGGGAATGTTGGCCTTATGCTTTCGCATGAATTACAAATTTTAGGCGTTGGAAAATGCTCTTGGACCACTTTCCCTTCTTTTTATTAATTGTATATTTTAAATACAGTTATCCCCCGCTTATCGAAGGCGTTACACACCTTTATATCCCTTCGTCATGCCATCCTTCATTACGTAGGAGCTCGTTTTACATTATTTCTTGTCGGAAAATTCCACTGTTTCCTCACCGTAAATTTTCATTCTTCGAGCAAAGCCATGTGCTCCGTATGTGGATGGTTTTAGTGCAAGTGACATGAAATATTATTATTCACCTGATGATAGAGACAGGAACACAAGAATAAAGTTAATTTAGTTTTAACACCGACCAAAAGAGTGTGCCAACTTCTGGGCGAACCTGTCAGATTAATCGTCCCACACAGCTTCAATTATATTCAGATCTGGGCCTTGAGGGGGCTGTGAGTATTGTTCTATATATTAAAGGACTTTGCTTCATCTTTCTTTTGGAAATAAGTTTTAATTATTCCAGCTGAGTGCCTGGGATCATTTCATTGCTGTAAGATGAGGTTTGGACCAACAAACATTGCACCACTGTGGAGAGAGAGCATGATGGATGAAACTTTGTTTGGACCAACAAACATTGCACCACTGTGGAGAGCATGATGGATGAAACTTTGTTTGTGCGTTGCACAGTAAATATACACGGTACAGGGTCTCCACAAAGACTTGTTCCGGTTTGGTTGTAATCAAAGTTGTAATAAACAGCACCAACACGTTGTGCGCACCCTGTACTGTTACACTTGCGGAATTCTAAACACGCCGATGAACCACCAGGCTGGAAGGGGATGACGGGTCACCACATCCACCCGTAATTTCGTGCTGGTCGTCGAAAATTTAAGAACCGCGTGCATTGATGTGCCCTCCCAGAGAAGGGGGTTGGGGGTGAGAGGGAGGGTGGGAGAATAAAAAAAAACACAGACACAGCGAGGACTTCCAGGAAAGGAGTCGATATTTCAGAAAAGTGGATCTGGGGTGAATTAACAGGGGTAGTATTGAAGAATCCCTAATCTTATATGATAAAGGAAGACTCTACTTTTGTTCCTTGTTCGGTTTATTAAAACTCAAAAGGGTAGGGCAGTACTTACTAAATTCAAGACATTGACTTATACTAATAAAACGAACTGAACTTTAACAAAAGCATCGTTCTGCCGGTCGTGGCACCCCAATCCTGGTTCTGAGGAGATCTTCCGCCATCCTTGGCCAGCGCAGCTCTCTCCTCGAAGTCCCTTTTCCTTTATATCATAAATGCTTAATTCCTTATATGGAGATGGAATTCAAGACTCCGCACGGCTCAGATAGTGAGACACTCTGGTTTCCATCTTGGAGAATTCTAAGAGTAATTTTAGACAGATGTTCTCTGTTAAAATGATAAAACACCGTTATCTGTTCCCCACAGGTCATTTCCTCTCTGACCCATCCGAAACAGGAATTGTTCCTCCCTGGTTTCATTTCACAGAGAAAAACACATTTTAACAAGAGGAGAATATAAATAATTATATGCCTCCACAGTAGAAAAGATCAAGGTTTTGCATGTGGGAAGATAAGAGATGGTGGTGAACAGATGTTTTAAAGACATGGAGGGAGGAGTGGGATTGAAGAGAGTGAGGGAGTTTGGTCCAGAGGCGGGAGAGAAGAGGAATGAAAGAGTGAAGGTGAGCATGGAGTCTTGATTTTGGTAGTTTCACCAGAAGAGGGTTGCTGGCACATCTTGTGCGACCAGTCGGAATATTTGGAGGACAGAGCACAGACAGGGCTGGGGGGGGGGGGGGGGGGGGGGGCGGGGGGCAAGGCCGGAGAGGAGTCGGAAGAAAACAGAAAGACCACCAACCTGCCTGCGGTGAGTGAGTGAAAGGCCCTCAGAGTGAGCTTCATCGTGGGAGATTCCATTGATTCTTAAAGCTTTGGTTTCAACGGCGTGGAGCCAAGCCGGAGCCGGAAGCTCGGAGCATGGCTTTTCCAAAACTACACGCACAACTTTGATGATACTTGACCACAACCATCAATATCCTTGATGGATTCAACTTTGTTCGCAGCATTTAATAAAGCATATCAGAGTCTGAAGGGTCTTCGGGGGGGGGGGGGGACCGCCATCTTGGTCAGCTCACTGCACCTCTCGCTGGGTTCTTACGCCGCCATTTTGTTTCGGCCTACTCATACATGCCTTGCCTTGGAAACACGATCGATATTATCATTACATAATTGAAGCATATCCTCAAAATCTGGATTCGGATATGATGAGTGGACGCTGTCGACTAAATAATGTCCAAATCTGGAGTAAAATCTGAACAAATTTACCATATTTAACGATTAGTGAATGCCATTCAGCCTGCTTTTGCAAGCCATGGCGTTAGAGTAGACAGAGCTCCCTTTTTGTTTTTATTCACAAGGCCGGGGAAGTTTTGGTGTGTTTTCACAGCCTTTTTCTTTTTTGCTCTCAGTCGTTTCCACATGATTTGATGCTTGAAATCGATCCGTTTTATAAATTCCTCTGCCATTTCAACCAGAAGCAATCGGCTTGCTATCGCTAGCCAAGCCAGCCGTTCCTTATCACCCATTTCGCTGGAGTGCTTGCTCGAGTGCTTAAGTCGCTTGGTGACGGCTCCACAAATAAAGTGAGAAATGCCTGTGTACTTTTTAAATTAGTTACAAGGCCGGGGAAGTTTGGGTGTGTTATAACTTATAACACCCTCTTTGAATATGATTAACGAGGTGAACCACCACTTAGTAACCACTATTCAGGCTGCTTTTGCAAGCCATGGCGTTATAGTAGATAGAGCTGCCTTTTTGTTTTCACATACCCATTTTTTCATTGACTAACATGTTTTGTGCGAATATTGTCACTCTCCCCCTCCCCCACTGCCTCGCTCCACCCTCCCTCTTTCTCCCTCCACCCTCCCTTTTTCTCTCCTTCATTTCTCTCTCTCCCTTCCTCCAACTCCACTGCCTTTACTTCCCCCTCCCTTCCCTTCTCCTCACCCTTTTCTTCCATCCCTTCCGCTCCCCCTTTCCCTTCTTCCCACCCCTTTCCCCCCTTCCATCCCCCTCATCCTTTCCCCTCCTTCTTTTCCCTTCCCCTCCCCCTCTCCTCAACCCTTCCCCTTTGCTCCCTTCCCCTTCCCCCCTCCCTTCCTTTCCCTCCTCCCCCTCCCTTCCTTTCCCTCCTCCCCCTCCATCCTCTCTCCCTCCTCTTCCTCCCTTCCTTCTCTTCCCCCACCCGCTCTCTTCATATTCCCGTCAGGCGCCGTTGCCATTGCTGTCCAGAAGGCAGACAAAATCACCACTGTCCAGATCCTGGGGTATCCCCGTGTCACCAGAAATTTGTCAGTACCCTGCAGACCTGGTGTGTCGTGTGGCACCGCAACCTCTGAGGACCCACTTGGCACCTCGGCATCCTCAGGGACCCCGTGTGACACCTCAGCAGCTTTGGGGGCCCCGTGTGACACCTCAGCAGCCTTGGGGGCCGCGTGCTGAACCTCATCATCATCATCGGGTGCTCCTTGCAACACCTCAACAGCCTTGGGGACCCCGTGCTGAACCTCATTATCATCATCGGGTGCTCCTTGCAACACCTCAACAGCCTTGGGGACCACGTGCTGAACCTCATCATCATCGGGTGCTCCTTGCAACACCTCAGCAGCCTTGGGGACCTCGTGCTGAACCTCATCATCATCGGGTGCTCCTTGCAACACCTCAGCAGCCTTGGGGACCCCGTGCTGAACCTCATCATCGCGTGCTCCTTGCCACACCTGAGCAGCTTTGGGGATCCCGTGCTGAACCTCATCATCATCGGGTGCTCCTTGCGACACCTCAGCGGCCCCGTCCTGAACACCACCATCATCAGGTGCTTCGTGCGCCACCTCAGCAGCCGTGGGGACCTCGTGCTGAACCTCATCATCATCGGGTGCTCCTTGCGACACCTCAGCGGCCCCGTCCTGAACACCACCATCATCAGGTGCTTCGTGCGCCACCTCAGCAGCTGTGGGGACCTCGTGCTGAACCTCATCATCATCGGGTTCTCCTTGCAACACCTCAGCAGCTTTGGGGACCTTGTGCTGAACCTCATCATCATCGCGTGCTCCTTGCCACACCTGAGCAGCTTTGGGGATCCCGTGCTGAACCTCATCATCATCGGGTGCTCCTTGCAACACCTCAGCAGCCTTGTGGACCCCGTGCTGAACCTCATCATCATCGGGTGCTCCTTGCAACACCTCAGCAGCTTTGGGGACCTTGTGCTGAACCTCATCATCATCGCGTGCTCCTTGCAACACCTCAGCAGCCTTGTGGACCCCGTGCTGAACCTTATCATCATCGGGTGCTCCTTGCGACACCTCAGCCTCCTTGTGGGCCCCGTGCTGAACACCAGCATCATCGGGTGCTCCTTGCGACACCTCAGCGGCCCCGTCCTGAACACCACCATCATCAGGTGCTTCGTGCGCCACCTCAGCAGCCGTGGGGACCTCGTGCTGAACCTCATCATCATCGGGTGCTCCTTGCGACACCTCAGCGGCCCCGTCCTGAACACCACCATCATCAGGTGCTTCGTGCGCCACCTCAGCAGCTGTGGGGACCTCGTGCTGAACCTCATCATCATCGGGTGCTCCTTGCAACACCTCAGCAGCTTTGGGGGACCTTGTGCTGAACCTCATCATCATCGGGTGCTCCTTGCAACACCTCAGCAGCCTTGCGGACCCCGTGCTGAACCTCATCATCATCGGGTGCTCCGTGCAACACCTCAGCAGCCTTGCGGACCCCGTGCTGAACCTCATCATCATCGGGTGCTCCGTGCAACACCTCAGCAGTCTTGGGGAACCCGTGCTGAACCTCATCATCATCGGGTGCTCCGTGCAACACCTCAGCAGCCTTGCGGACCCCGTGCTGAACCTCATCATCATCGGGTGCTCCGTGCAACACCTCAGCAGTCTTGGGGACCATGTGCTGAACACACTAATTCTCTCCACACCCCAATTTCCCGCTGCCTTCAAGATATCTCCCACAACTGTTGAACAAGTGTTGTCAATGAACAACGTGTAAATTTCAACTAATTTCCCATGATGAGAGGCAGGGGTTAGGGGGAGTGCTGCCTCAATCCTCATCTTATTGTTTATTTTTACTATTACAGTTGTTTATTTTATTACATTATTCACACCGAAACCCTTAAATCCGAAGGCGAGGTGGAGGGAAGGCGAGGGGGAGGGAAGGCGAGGTGGAGGGAAGGCGAGGTGGAGGGAAGGCGGGGTGGAGGGAAGGCGAGGGGGAGGGCAGGCGAGGGGGAGGGAAGGCGAGGTGGAGGGAAGGCGAGGGGGAGGGAAGGCGAGGTGGAGGGAAGGCGAGGGGAGGGAAGGCGAGGGGGAGGGAAGGCGAGGGGGAGGGAAGGCGAGGTGGAGGGAAGGCGAGGTGGAGGGAAGGCGAGGGGGAGGGAAGGCGAGGGGGAGGGAAGGCGAGGTGGAGGGAAGGCGAGGTGGAGGGAAGGCGAGGTGGAGGGAAGGCGAGGTGGAGGGAAGGCGATCTAGCCGGAACCCGGGTGTTATCGCGAACACGTTTACTAGTCAGGGAATATTGCAAAAATCTGGGAACAAATTCCTTACCAAGAAATTTCTTCACCAATGTGTTTGTAAGGGTGTCCACGAACACATTTCAAAAAGTTTAAATTCAAGTCCCCTAGGGGAACCCGTGACAGGGGTCAACAGGGGTCAATTACCTTTTTTAAGATCAAATTTTTCTTATATTTACATTCTGGGTCACAGTATCCGACAGGAAGCATCAAAATTATTCAAAGTAGGCTCATTTTAAAGCTAAGAACATATCTGACATGGTGATACCTAAAACAAATCAATATGTTAAAAAGTTTACACAATTCTGAGCAAAAAATAATAATTTTTTGTCATTTTTGGGGTAAAAATTAACTTTTATGGTCCTTCTGACCAGAAAATTAACCACCTTCTGAAAAGAAAATTAATTAACCACCTTCTGACCTGGCCCCCTTCATCAGTTTCTGCTCGATACAGATGTCACACCAGGTGCCAGACCAATCATGGCAAGAGTAACGGACAACGTGATTCCCGTGAGCAGTGAAACTTTCGAAGGTCTCCTTGTATCTCGGCGAAGTTTCGAGTTGCTTCATCAGCTGACAATACAGCCGTGCGCCCTTGGCGTATTGATGATGCCCCGCAGCTGAAAAGGTGTCCAGCATCCTGGTAACAATGCAGGACAGGTGCCCGTCGTGGTCTGCAAGTCGTTCAGTTTTAATGAAGATCTTGATGACATCGACCATGTAGTAATACTGCACCCAGAGTGCAGGCGTTCTTCCTCCCTCGACGAGTCTTTTGAAAGTTTCTTCAAACCTCTGTTCAAACACTGCAACTTTTGGCGCTGTGTGTCTGGCGCCCATCTTCCCATCAGCTACCATCTTCATGAAGGTCCTCATTTCACTAAGCTCCTCCTCAGTGAAGGCGTGTTTCATGACGTGCTGACAGATGGATGCATATATCAGGAGGTGAGCGCGGATCGCCTTGTCAAAACACCCTCCATTCAGGATGTGGTCGGCCGTCGTACTCCCTGGATAGATCAGCTGGAGCAACTCTAGGAGTCCAGAATCAGCCATGATATTACCCAAGGACCCGAGGTATGACTTTAGCAGATGAAACCCACCCAACCTGAGGAGAGAGAAGAGAAAAAAGAAATAAATAGTTATAATTACAGAATTCATTCAATATTCAGACCTGCAAAAACATATGATGGCTAATTCTCAGTTTAGTAATGCTTGATTCTGTGCCCACACAGGAGTCGGGGTGTTTAAACATAAAATTTTAACACCAAAAGTACTTTACACCAAAATACTGTTGCGGATATGAGGACTGTATTTTTTTGATTGTGTGTATTATTATTATTGCTCGAGTCTGGCCCCTCCTGCCTCCAGTGTTGTGTAAAGGTTAAAAGGGCGTCCCGGTAGTTAATTCCATAAAGCACACATTGAAGGACACGATAAAACCCTTGTTCAGTAGCTTATATCTTTATTATGTGTTTTAGATTAAGGCTTTGTCGTCCATTAACATGACACTCCATTGCACCAAGTGAAAAAGATAGATTCCCTTCATTCCCATTCCCCAAAAAACCTCCATTTCCCCTTTCGTCAATTGCCATTCGCATTGCCAACCAACAATTGCTGCCATTGGCCACGAGGCAGGGTTGGGGAAGAAAGGCGTGGCCGCCCGTCGTCATCAAGGGCGGAGCCAGAGGGTCGCGCGACCAACCAGGGCCGAGGTGAGCACACCGATGGGCGTGTCCTGAAGGCCGGCGGCTTAATCGCCGGCGGCGTTATAAAAGCGCGCGCGCAAGAGTGACCAGGGCTGAGCTGCGTGGTGAGGTGAAAAGAAAAGAGCTGGGTCGTCAGAAGAGAGCTGAGTTGAAAGGGTCCAAGGCAGAGCTGGGTTGTGAGGTCCAAGAGAAGAGATCATCCAGGGAAGCACAAAGCCTGCTATTCGTCGCCTTGCTCGCCAGCAGCAGCGTCCACAGCAGCAACAACACTCGACAGCCGCTTGGGGCCTGGACGGCGGTTTTGAGCAGGGCCGTGAAGGAACGGCGGCTGCCCAACGCGCCGATCGTGCTGCCGGACCCATTGGACTTTCCTCTCCTTCCAGCCATTCCTGCCTACAAGTTCCCCATTCGTGTACGTGAGTTTGTTCTGTTTGTTCTGTCCTGGGTATTCAATTAAGTCTGTATAAGCTAGTATTTTCACTGTGTCTCTAAAAGCTTCTGTATATTATTTTATTATCTTTCCTTCTCCTTGGTTACTTTGAGCCTGTACAATGTACATAGTAAATAAATTTAGTAGTATTTTCAACCTTTTGTCTTCTTCTTCTTCCTTTTCTTCACATCCGTCGTTTTAGTCTTTTCCATATTGAATAGCTGTGGCGCGATACGGCCAACGTCGGGTGAATCGGGTGAATCGGGGAAACTGTTAGGCCGCGGTGCCTCCGCTCGGCAAACAACATCCTTAACCGCGGACCGTAACAATTGGTGTCAGGAGTGTCGGATTCGGACCTGGGACTAAATTCATTTCGCCCAAATTTTGGACACAATTGTACAATTGGCGTAACAATTGGTGTCAGGAGTGTCGGATTCGGACCTGGGACTAAATTCATTCAGCCCAAATTTTGGACACAATTGTACAATTGGCGTAACAATTGGTGTCGGGGAGTGAGATACGAGGCCCGAACCAAATTTTTAAAACAGCTATAAAAAAATTTTGGTCAAAATTTGGAGCGGCCGAAATTTGTTTTGTTAAAGAAAAACCCGAATTTTGAAATCGCGCCATGGCTGGTCAAGGCGATCGGATGCAGGTGGGTGAGCTAGAAGGGGGGTTAGGAGTAACCCAGGATCAGAGGGGGGAGAACAATGAGGAGGTGGTTGAGGAGGTGTCAGGCGCGCAAAATGGCGTCCTCGCGCAGGTGGTTGTAGCGGCACCAAATTTTGCCGCGCCCGTGACCGTAGCAGCACCAAATTGCGCTGCGCAGGTGGTCGCGGCAGCCGAGCCAGAGATGCCAGAGTACATGCGAGTCTTTATGATTCAAATGATGGCAAAAATGGATGCTCAGGGGGAGCGATTGGAGGGCCAAATGGGACAAATGGGGAACCGGATGGATGCTCGGAGTGAGCGATTGGGAAACCAAATTGAAGCAATAACGAACGGAATGAGGGCCGATAAGGAGGAAATGGAGCAGAGGGACAGAGACCACAGGTTGGGCGAAAGGGTCCCAGGGGTGCTCGAGGAGGTAACGCGGGTCGAGAAGCGCTGGTTGAGCGAAGTGGAGGAAAGCGCGGGTACAATGACGGGGGTAGAAATCGCGACACAGGGTTTGGAAAAGCCGGCGACCGATGAGGTAGAGGTAATTTTATTAAAGCCAACGGTCGTCGAGGGGAACAAAGACAAAGCAGTAGTGGGTACAATTAAAATTGAAGAGACGACGGAGGTAGCCCGGGAATTGCAGGGAGAAATGGAATATGTGCAAGGTCGGTGCTCAAATCGTGATGTGGTGCTCACTAACCAAATAAAGTGTTTGCAGGTGCGCGTGGAGAAAAGGATCCCCCAGGTGAGTCGTGCTGTATATTGTGCGGGTAGATTTTGTAGAAGGGGGTTTGGCGCGAAGAGAATAGTCGCACGATTGGGATTGATATGGCACCCGGGCGTTGGTAAAGGGTCCCGTGTGAGTGGAAATGGCACGCGTGTGAAAAAAAAGTGTGCGTCAAGGGGTGAGCGTGTTACGAAGCGTGAGTGTGATACCGAGTGCGAGCGAGAATGCACCTCGGGGTGTACGGAGTGTGACAGGGAGTGAGAGCGATACGGAGTGTACGTGCGAGGGTGAGAGTGACCCGGAGAGTGAGTTGGTGGTGGAGCGGGTGCGAGAATGCACGCTTGGAATGGTTGAGGGTGTGCGAGGAAGCACACCTGAGTTGGTCATGGCGCGGGTGTGGGAGAGCCCATGTGAGCGCGTTAGTGGGTGGATGCCAGAGTGCACGCCCATGGTGAGTGGTACGGAGTACGTACCAAGGGAGAGTGCGCAAGACGGTGCGCGAGGTGTGTTAAAAGAGTGTGCGAACGGTGAGTGTGCGCGAGAGGTGTGGTGTGTAACAGGGAGTGCGTTGGTGGAATGGACGGACGGCGTTGGAACGCCGGGTTTTGTGAGGGTGAAAGGGGTGGCGTATGCGTGTGAGCATGCAGGTGAAGCATCGACGGTAACCGGGTTAGCGGTTAGAGCGACGGATAGCCGATGCGAGCACTCGGGGCACGGTGTGCTTTGTTGGATGCAGGGCCCGGCGTGGATCGAAGCTGCGTCGTTTCTCTTCGAAACGTCGTTGCCGATTCGGGCTTGGCCCCGCCCTGCACGGTCGAGTCCGGGCCTTGTCGGGCGAGGCGACCGGTCCGGTTCAAGGGCGAGTGGGAGGAAGCGGTACGGTGCCCCCTCGTGGGGACGGGGTTCCGACCAGGGGAGATTGAGCCATCGGGCCCGGGACCACAAGGTACCGCGCCGAGATGGTGCGTGGAATCTCGGGCCGACCAAACCACCTCCCTTGAACCGAAAGCCGGACGGATTCAACCTGCAGGCGACCAAACCACCCGATGTCATTGCTCGGCTTTACGAAGCCGAGTTTAATGATGTCATGACGCACCGAGGCTAGGATATAGCGGACTGTGATGATGGTGATAGTGATCGTGATTTGATACGAAATTTAGAATCGTGAGTAGAATTGGCAGTAATTGGAAAATTTTTGATTTGTGGAAATTGGATGAGAAAAATTTATAGTAAGAGATGCCCCATGTGATGGGATGGCAACTCTGTCATCCCTCACACGGGGGCAAAGGAGCACTAGACTTATGGGGTTTATGGCAGTGTAAGCTCGCCGAGGGAGGGTTTGGATAATGTATAGGGACCTAGGAGATGACATTAGGTAACGTTAAGATTAGTTAGTGACTGATACCTGTAGTGGGGACGTAGGTAGATTAGTGTGGATGATAATGACGAGGGAGCGCAATAGTTTAAAGGGACGACTGGGAAGCGCAAGTTCCAGAGGGGAGTAGTTAGATGAGATGATGCCGTGTGTTTGAGGATCAGAAGTGTATTGTGAAAAGTGTGTGAGGAACAGGTGTGATTGCACAGGTGTGCAACTGAACAGGTGTATGGAGCAGTGTATGAGTGAGAAGAATAGTGAGATGAGTGTAGTGTTGACCAAATGGTCCAGGAAGGAAGGAGGGTGCAGGTGGCACCATGTAAGATTGCACAGGTGTGCAACTACAGGTGAATGGAGAACAGGTGTATGGAATAAATGGTATGGAATATATGGAGTATTGGAATGGATGGTCGTGGAGTGAGTATGATGGAAACTATGGAGTGGAGTGGATGGTGCGAAGGTGTGAATGGGGGAAGAGTGGACCCCCATCACGAATACCCGGGGCGGGTAGTGTAAGTGTTAGGTAGAGGGTATAGGTAAATTGTGGTTGGATATTGGCATCTGTGGTGCGGGTGACAGAATGGTATTTGGATGGGTGCATTAGTGTTGTGGAAATGGCTGGGCGTGTAGCCTGTTAGTGTGTGTAGTTGGTTTGGGCACTCCACCACTGTGAGGATGTCGGCCAGGTGAGGCCGCAGGTGGGCTCTGGGAGCCGGTAGAGTTGTTGTGGATGGGGCCCGAGGATCCGGAGGACGGACCCGGGTAGCCCAGTGCCAGAGGGCACCGAGTGGGGTGACAGAGCCAGGAGGGGCCTTCCCCAGTAGATAGGTTAGGTTAAGGAGCAGGTAAGCTCGGGTGGCAACTACAGTGGTGGAGGTGTGCAGGTGGGTAGACCTGCTGGGAGAGCTGCACGACCCAGCCCAGAAATTGTGCAAGGGCACCGGGCGATGAATCGGGGGAGTGAGACCCCAAATTTGAGAAGCACCACAGTTTGGTCAATGGGAATTGGTTTTTAGAACCCATAGTGTAAGTTGGCCAATGGATTTGCAGGGAAAGACCCCGGGTAGTGTAAAGTGTGTTAATGTCATTTAGAGGATAGTTAGGATTGAAGTCTCCTCGCACCATCTGCATCCACTCACCTGAGATGACGTACCTCCACACCCTGCCAGGTGTTTTTATTATTTTTGATGCAAATGTTTGGATTGTGAGACGCATCATGACGTGGGTGTGACATTGTGCTGTGTTCCATCTCTTCCTCCTTATGAGGATTGATGATGAATTTGGTGATGGCAAATTTTGGTTAGAGGGATTGTGGGAACGAATTTGGTATAGGGGAAATATGGGGAAGACGTGACGATAGCGACGAATTTGTAAATGTGTAGATTTTTGTAAATATGGGGTAAGGGCAAGGGTAGAGTAGGTGACAGGGGGGGTGACGTACGGTAGGGACGAGCTTTCTCACTTCGCTCTCCGTACGCACTTCGCCTTGCATTGCCTTTGTTGATGTGTACCCTTGTGACCTTACCCCTCGCTCATTTGTCTCTCCCCCCTTTTGTCTCCCACATGACCTGTGCACCATTGGGCGCCGAGGGGAGCGTGCGTGAGTCCGCCATTGTGCGCCCGGAACTCCCAGAACCAGCTATCTGCATCGATGCACCACATTATGGACCACATGTCTGTGGCCGAGCACCACTTATGGACCCCATGGGTTGGGGCAGGGCCCCTCTGCTGGAACCGGCCATGAGGGCCCGAAATCTTGCTGGCGGACCTTGGCCACAGGGCACCGATGCCCCACAGGTGAACCACACTAGTCGGCCCTGTGGGCCATAAATAAAATAAATAAACATGGACACGTTTGGGCAAGTTTCATTGCAAATAGGCCGCCAGTAAGAAAATGAAAGACAACATCTGGAAGAAAATAATAATAGCCAGCAGAGAGAGCCGAAGAGCAAGAGACCACCTGCAGGGTTAGGGGTTGTTTGGTTATTTTTATTGAGGAACAGTGATGACTGTGCACCGATTGGTGCTTGAGGGTGTGTTGGTGCGTTTTGGGTGCTTTCATGGTGCATTGATGCAGAGCAGACTGTCTCCCCCCCCAGAAAGAACAATCACAGGTCCTGGGTTGCGTTTTGTAAATAAAATAGCGTCACTGTAAATAATGCTCCCCACTGTCAGTGTGTAGTTTGAAGACCATTCCGCAATTCGGTTAGCTGTGGGCGTGAGTCTGTTAGGCAGGGTGCAATGGAGCAGCGGGACATATTTATCTATGTTTTAAAACTGTCGCACTCAGGGTCAGGTTAAAAGTAGAGGGAACTACACCTACGTGTCACACTAAATTAAAGTTGTAGGCCTGGGACGTGCCTAAGAGGAGGAGGGTGCAGTGTTGCGGATATGAGGACTGTATTTTTTTGATTGTGTGTATTATTATTATTGCTCGAGTCTGGCCCCTCCTGCCTCCAGTGTTGTGTAAAGGTTAAAAGGGCGTCCCGGTAGTTAATTCCATAAAGCACACATTGAAGGACACGATAAAACCCTTGTTCAGTAGCTTATATCTTTATTATGTGTTTTAGATTAAGGCTTTGTCGTCCATTAACATGACACTCCATTGCACCAAGTGAAAAAGATAGATTCCCTTCATTCCCATTCCCCAAAAAACCTCCATTTCCCCTTTCGTCAATTGCCATTCGCATTGCCAACCAACAATTGCCGCCATTGGCCACGAGGCAGGGTTGGGGAAGAAAGGCGTGGCCGCCCGTCATCATCAAGGTCGGAGCCAGAGGGTCGCGCGACCAACCAGGGCCGAGGTGAGCACACCGATGGGCGTGTCCTGAAGGCCGGCGGCTTAATCGCCGGCGGCGTTATAAAAGCGCGCGCGCAAGAGTGACCAGGGCTGAGCTGCGTGGTGAGGTGAAAAGAAAAGAGCTGGGTCGTCAGAAGAGAGCTGAGTTGAAAGGGTCCAAGGCAGAGCTGGGTTGTGAGGTCCAAGAGAAGAGATCATCCAGGGAAGCACAAAGCCTGCTATTCGTCGCCTTGCTCGCCAGCAGCAGCGTCCACAACAGCAATAACACTCGACAGCTGCTTGGGGCCTGGACGGCGGTTTTGAGCAGGGCCGCGAAGGAACGGCGGCTGCCCAACGCGCCGATCGTGCTGCCGGACCCATTGGACTTTCCTCTCCTTCCAGCCATTCCTGCCTACAAGTTCCCCATTCGTGTACGTGAGTTTGTTCTGTTTGTTCTGTCCTGGGTATTCAATTAAGTCTGTATAAGCTAGTATTTTCACTGTGTCTCTAAAAGCTTCTGTATATTATTTTATTATCTTTCCTTCTCCTTGGTTACTTTGAGCCTGTACATAGTAATTAAATTTAGTAGTATTTTCAACCTTTTGTCTTCTTCTTCTTCCTTTTCTTCACATCCGTCGTTTTTGTCTTTTCCATATTGAATAGCTGTGGCGCGATACGGCCAACGTCGGGTGAATCGGGGAAACTGTTAGGCCGCGGTGCCTCCGCTCGGCAAACAACATCCTTAACCGCGGACCGTAACAACACTTTTAAACCAACAGTTGATTACACCAAAACTGATTAAACCTTAGATAACCTAACCTAACCGTACCTAACATTACCTAACCTAACTATGCACTCCCCCCCCCCCCCCCCCCGAACCCCACACACACACACACAGTGCGCTCACCTTGGAATGATGGGTAGATTCGTCTGCTTTATGATATCCACAGCCTTGAGCCAGATGGGGAGATCGAAGATCACTCTGGCGACTTTGTCCCCGGAGAGCCGCATGCACTCTTTGAGAGTGGTGAAGATGGTCCTGTGGTCATTAGGGTCACCTTCGATGACCGGGAGGAAGTCGACCTGCGTGCTCTGCTTGGCATTATCTGCATGGATTCTCTTCATCCAGCCATTCCAGTTGGAGTGCTGGAACTCGAGATCTTGGGCTTTGATCACCCACCCTGCTGCCCAGAGCGTGTCTCCCGGAGAGAGGAGTGGCTTGTCTTGTGTCACGGAGGAGGAGAGCTCAGCGATAGGAAGAAACGTGATGGCGTTTATCCCTGTTTGTTTCCTGTTTGTGAATGGAAGAATCTTCACTTCAGCTGCCTTCAGGATCTTAGCCTTGTCGAGTGCCTTCAACTTCACCCTGTTGACACCTGCTGTCGTTCGATCATCTGCAGAAGGTGGCGCCGGAGAGGTGACTTTAATCAAACCCATTGAATGAAAGGGAGTGTTCCCGTAAATAGAAGCAATGTTCAAATCTATATTGTCTCCAACAAATTGAGTGATTGCACAGATTGAGCTTGTATCCCCAACCTCCATGGAGACCACCTGATCGTCACTCTGTATTTCACTTTCACCGGCTGTCACAGCAACTGATACATCCTCAAGTGCAATGTCGACCTCTACCTCATCATCTATCTGATCATCAGTTTCTTCAATAATGGTACCAAGAGCACCAGAAGCATCAGAGATGCCAACTCCATTCGTGTCATTGAGGAAGCAGTATTTGTAACTTTGTGTCTCTGCGTAAGACTCAGTGTACCCCAACCGGTGTAACTTGTTGAGCATCCGCTTTGACCCAAATCTATGGTCCAGTTGTATGGCAAGCCCTATCTGGTATGGCAATACCCCTGACCGAGGCCAATAGGCCTTTATGAAGTTCTGTCCCCAAATGGCTACTCTTTCGTCTGTCTTCACTATCGGTCTCAAGAACATCTGAAGGCTCTCAGGAACAAGTGCCAGCTGAGTACTCGTAGGCTGGGCCAAATCGGAGGTGATTTTCCTAATTCAATGTAATTTACCTAAAAGTTGTGAGTGAGTATCAGGAACAAAATCATGAAAAAAACATTCAAAAATATTGACGTTTTACGGTCAGACAGCCCGTTACCATAGCAACAGTTACAGACGACTCAAAAAATGCCTAAATTGACGATTTCTCAAGCTGTGTTTGACCCCCAGAGTTGATTCTGGTACCAAAAGATGCAGAATTGAAAGCCAAGGATGATTGGATAGCTTAACAATGTCTGTGACACAATTCAATACCACTTTTATCCAAAAAACTGATTTTTGTCTGAAATTTCAAGCATATTTATGGAAAAAAATTGAAACTTTTGCTTTTTAATCATAGGATAACCATTAATCAGATTAAATTTACTTTAAATTGTCTTTTACAACCTTGTATTGTCCAGTTTTTATAACTGTTATAACGTTGTTTAAATTTGGCCATCTTCATTTCAATAAAAAAAAGTTAACAAAAGCAGCTTACAATCATTAATTTTAATGCCTGCTTTCGGTTGTTACTGTAACCATTCATCAGGGCGTTCAAGGCGCTCTTGCACACATCAAGGATAGGCGCTCTTGTCTTCGATACAACGGCAGTGAACTCTGGGGTCAAGAGTGGAGTCGTAGTAAGACTGGAGACTGAGTTTGGCAGGAGTCTTCTGCAACTGGCGTGTCAGCACCACATCCACGAATTGGTTGGAGGGGCGTCTTGCTCAATAGTGTATGGCCCCACCACAGGACCTAATGAACAGCTGTTCAAGCGACTGCTCAACACTTGGAGTGAATTGGACCAGGGCAACTACACATTGGTCGAGGTGTCTGCTCAACAGAGAGAGCTGGCTGGCCATGTACATGCCACCATCACCTTCCTTCAGACGTGGATGGACAATAGCACAAAGGAGACTCTTTGACACGACTACCTGGAGCTGGCACACCTCACACTGCTGTTTCTTGGAGGGACTGTCCCTGATGGTATGAGGACCATCACTATCAAAGCTCCTGGGGCATTCCACCACGCCCGTTGGATGAGCAAGACTTTATACACTATAAAGGTGGCACTCTTCCGTTGGCAGCTGGGAGATATCTACACACCCGAAGAGCTGGAAGACATAACCAGTCTCGCTGCATTCATGTCAGTCTTCTACACTAAAGCGTGGTTGACATGTACCAGTGCTGCAGATGCACCATCTAACGACATGTACCTGATGAAGAACCTCCTCAAGGCTGAGGCCAGTATCGCAAAGAATCCAACAAAGTGGCCTGCCAAATTTCTGTCCTTTGTGACTGTGGCCCGAGAGAAGCTACAAAACCATTTGTGGTACCTCTCAGAGAGATTGGTCTCTTTGGCACTCTTCTCGGACAGAACGTCATCTGACAAGCAGACTATGAGAAGGGCTATGCTCAGGTACCATGGGACTGCACATAACATGATACAGGAGATGCCAGCCTCACAGCAATTGGGGAGTAAAGCCCTCAAAGACTTTGTTGGTTACGACTCTTGGAGCATGTTTGAACTCTTGGGTATTGACTCCAGTTTTGTCAAGCTCCCCGTTGCACAGTGGCCCACCTCAGACAGCTATCGTCATGGCAAGGAAGTTGTGGCCAAACTCCCAGTTGTCAATGACGCAGCAGAGCGGACACTTGGACTCGCCACAGATTTGAACACTAACAAGGCCCCCAAATCTGAGGCGCAGCTCCAGGCTCTATACAAGGTTGTGAAGGGCGTCAGGGAGAAGCTGCATGGACTGGCAACATCCACTGAGGTTGTGACTAAGAAGTCATTGGCCTCCATTGATTACAATTGGGACTAGGTTTTTTATTTTGTTATCAATGTTCAATGTCGGACCTTAAATTTGAGACAAAAAAGCTTAATCAATGACAAAAGTTAATATAAAGTACATTTAATTTGACTATAGCTCTGATTAATTATTATCGTATGATTAAAAAGCAAAATTTTCATTTTTTTTCCAAACAAATGCCTTAAATTTGAGATAAAAATGAGTTTTTGGGATAAAAGTTGTATTGAATTGTGTCACAGACATTGTTAAGCTATCCAATCATCCTTGGCTTTCAATTCTGAATCTTTTGGTACCAGAATCAACTCTGGGGGTCACACACAGCCTGAGAAATCATCGATTTTAAGAATTTTTTGAGTCGTCTGTAACGGTTGCTATGGTAACGGGCTGTTTTACCGTAAGACGTCAATATTTTTGAAAAACAATTTCATGGTTTTGTTTCTGTTACCCAGCCACAACTTTTAGGTAAATTACAACCTTGTAGTATGAAAAATTGAAAATCACCCCTGATTTGGCCCAGCCTGTCAGTGAGTAGGGATATCGGTCATACTGTGTGCAGTGGGATATAACTTTGGGTGTAGATCAATAGTGGCGATGTCGTTGCAAATGAACTTTAGTGCAGTCTTTATGATCTGAGTCTTCTCATCTCCTAACTGAACATTAACATGATGCTCTCGCAGAATGTTGCTGGTCTTATCTTTAAAACAGAGCACATCTGCCCTCCTCTCCTGTGACGCGAAATACAGTGTGTCATGGTATTTCTCTTGGAGCTTCTTCTTTAGCCACTTCTTCGAATATGCGAGGCTCTGATCTGGTGACTGATCAAACTGCTGCAGCTTTCCGTGGACTTGGTCAGGTGTCATCACCCCGTGCTCGAGTTCAGAGTCTAACCATTCGCAGAGCTCATAGAATACAGCCGCTCGCTCCTCATCCGCTTTCCTTCCTACCTGAGGATAAAAGATTGTTATAATTAATAACTTTCAAGTTCCAGAGGTTGATAATACTAGGGCGTGCCCGTACGTGGGTGCAAAAAAACATGCGTGCAAACAACAACAACAAAAAAAAACTTTGAAACCACGTGGCAGTAACGACCACAGAACCCCCCCCCCCCCCCCTCTATTTACATGAAATGGTTTGGTCCATTCGCAAAGCCAAAGCGAACGGCTTGCGAGTACGGTAGAACCCCCCCCCCCTCTATTTACATGAAATGGTTTGGTCCATTTGCAAAGCCAAAGCGAACGGCTTGCGAGTACGGTGACCATACCTTGGGAACCACTTGTCCGATTAATTTCAAACCTTGAAAAGGCACATCCTCGGGTCCCCAGCAATATACCTGGCAAGTTTCAAGTATATCGGACCCGTGGTTGTCGAGAAACAGCGGTCACAGACAAACACACACACACACACACACACACACACACACAGACACACACACATACACACAGAGATTACTGGAATTATAGATTTGATAATATGCCTCAACTTTGAATGATTGAATTTGAATTCGCCTCACTGAGTAAGAATCATACTTTTAGATCACTTACATCTTTAGTCTTGGAGTAGTGACCACCTGTCTCGAATAGAACTTTGCAGCGCAAATGATACAGGGTTTCCTCTGCTACGAAGTCGTTGATCCCTTCCAGGCGGCCAGTGACTTCAGTGCCCCAATCGTCCTTGCGACCCTGTGCTGTCTTCAGCAAGCTTGTCTTCAGTCCATCCGCGGTCAAATTGTCAGGAACTCGGTATCTCTTTCGAGCAGTCTCTGTAAGGGAGTGGAGAGTGGCTCAATACCAGTTCATGCGATCCCATCCCATGCAAAATGTGAATACTTCTAATAATAACTGTATTGATTCGTCACTACCCATCACATACCCATCACTACCCATCACATACCCATCACATAACTACCCATCACATACCCATCACATACAATGTCATCAGTTAGACCGATTTATGCTTATTACTCTGCATAAAATTGTTACACCCTTCAATCTAACCTGGATGATTTGGGAAGAGATGAGCGGGCTGGTTGCAAAGAATGCATACATTTTTGTACAGAAGCTGAACGGAACGTGGACTCGTAGAACTGCATGCAGTAGATGCACTGAACCCAGAGAAAATGCGTCGTCTCTTCATCTGTGCTGACTCTTTCTCCTTCCCTGCTGCCCCTGCAATAGATCAAATGTGAATTATTTTAGAAGTTTGTTCACATGAAATATCACCAGTATTTAAACAATAATGTTCAGGTCAGTAAATAATTATTCCCTGCCTAGTAAAACAGGTCACACTTACGAGTTGACTTCATGGTGACCTTGACAGACATGTTGTACAAATCACGTTTACACTCGAAGTGGTATCTCAGTCTTCCGACATTCCATGCCTCCTTCATGCGCTCCAAAATTGTAGCATTTCCAACCGCTTCTGCATACGCCAACCGAGTAGGGTAGCCGTTAGGAGTCGCCTGTGCGAGCTTCTGAGCTGGCGTCTCCGGGCCTTCACAGATGAAGCAATTGGGCGGAGGTGCGGGAATAATGTCTACGTCCGTACTGCTAGCCTGTACTGCCCTACAAAGGAAAAAGCTAGGGTTAAAAAATTAGGGTAACAAAAGAAAAATACCTGTAACGGTTATAACAATTTATGTTACAATAAGGGAAAACAATAAAGGTCAGTGACCTTTCATAGTTTCAATTTTATAAATACCAGAATGTTTTACTTATAATACATTAAGGCTGCATATCTTGGGCAGTTTGCTGGAAACTTTCAGAAAAATGAAACGAAGGGGTATCTACCTAGAAGACGAATTGTAGACCAGAAAAGTTAATTTTTACCCAAAAAATGACAAAAAATAATTTTTGTTTGCTCAAAATTGTGTAAACTTTTTAACATATTGATTTGTTTTAGGTATCACCATGTCAGATATGTTCTTAGCTTTAAAATGAGCCTACTTTGAATAATGTTGATGCTTCCTGTCGGATACTGTGACCCAGAATGTAAATATAAGAAAAATTTGATCTTAAAAAAGGTAATTGACCCCTGTTGACCCCTGTCACGGGTTCCCGTAGGGGATTTGAATTTAAACTTTTTGAAATGTGTTAGTGGACACCCTTACAAACACATTGGTGAAGAAATTTCTTGGTAAGGAATTTGTTCCCAGATTTCTGATAATATTCCCTGACTATACATGTTGTTCAGTGTGAAAATTTAATTACAGCGTGACTCACGCACTCGAGTCACATAATTTCATAAATGACAGGCGCACACTACTCCAAAAATGTGCAAACAGAACAAATGTAAAACGCGAACACACCGTACTGGAAAGGAATGTACGCCATTGACAGTGTTGGGACGTCACACGCTAGGAAATGGGAGTATGTTTTTTCAATTTAAATTGTATGTTTTTTGGTATGTTAAAGACTGATTATTTTTCTACATCTGTGCATTAAACGCACCCCCCAACTTTTAACGGAAAGTGGTTTCAGAGAAATCGTTTATTTATTTATTTAATTCGATCCAATATGGCTGCCCAACCACATGACTTATGACATCCCACGTTGTCATTCGTGAACAGTTGGCAAGCTATCGCCGGCACCATGAACAAACTACAAATTTCTGACGGAACTACTGCTGGGAAGGCAATGACAAACCATCTAGTATAACCTTTACAAAATCAATGTGTATGTATTTGTGTCCACGTGCACGTGTATGTGCATATCTTCTGTATAAGGGGGAGTGGGATCCATAGCTAGAATGTATGAAGGATTTAATAATGCTTTGTCAAAATGTGTTGTGGAGGAAGAAACATTTTTACAAAAGTCACTTTTCTTTAAAAAAAAAATTTGGGATCCAACCTGACATCTGCCGATGGGAGACCTCCATATGGAGCGCCCCGAAGTGCGCACCAACCCATTGGATGACTCCAGCAACTGAGATCGCTGGAAATGAAACTGTATCTCTGGATGATAAGGATGTTCACAGAAAGTTGATTTTAATGCTGATTGTGAAATAAAAAATGTTGATAGAACAAGAAAACAGCAGTGATTTGTAAGTTGGGCAGACTGTTTCATTGCATTACCTTTTAGAATATTTTTTTCATTGCAGATATAACAACCATTGCAGATATTCAAAACCAAATAAATAACAATAAATCAAGAACAACAATCAAACAAGTAAATTAACAATAAATCAAAAACAATAATCAAATAACCAAAAGTCCACCATAAGCTCATTCCATCCAAAGAAAAACCAAGATCCCAAAGTTCACCCTTTCCCATTCCCAGCAGGGCGCCCAGGGCTGGGGCCCGGGTGGCATCCTCGGAGAGCGACAGCGGGACCAGGAGTGGACGGGAGGAGGCTCACATAGCCACCTATGTATTTCTGCCTTCAGGGTTACCTGAGGGTCCGGGCAGCCCTTCCTTGCCTCCTTGAGGTCCTTCTCCTTTACCTTCAGTCGTTTGGCCTTATAAATGGGCCAAGGGCTTTTGCTCACTGGAGCCTTCCCCTTAATTATGGCCCCTCCTCCCACGTTTCTTCACCTCCCAGCCACTTGAGTCAATATCCTCTTCGTCCGAGGAGGAGCTGTTACCCTCTTTTCCTCCCCTCATCGAGGGCTCGGCCTCCAGCGATCCCGCGTCAACATGCCGTGCTGCAGCACCCTCCTTTCTCTCCTCCTTCGCCTCTTGCCAAACACTGGAGAGGGAGGACAACAACGGAACCCTGCCTCCATCATCTGGCCGTACTTTTCCTGGGCCAAGGGGCCTTTCTCACCCTCCTCCTCCTTCCTCCTCCCATCCTACTTTACTACGGGAGGAGAGGGAACAGGCACACCAGCCACCGCACTTATACCAGTCCTGGGGATAACACCCTACTCCACCCGCAGATGCATGCATCTTGTTCGCATAGCTCTGCGGGCAGGAGCGGAAGGTGGTGCCCTGTTGCACCTCACCTCAGAGGTGCAGTGCTCCCTCAAATGTCCCAATGTTGCCGTGTCCTGGTCCATGTTCCCAAACCGTTCCGGATAAACAGGTGGGGAATTAACATCAACAAAAGGAGCGCACAAGAGGAGCGACCATCCGCCACAAACCCAAGACCAGAAGAGAGAGAGTACGACCGCCTCCAACGAACGCCAGGACCAGACGAAGAGAGCAAAGGCAAACGCAGCCATCCTGGTTGAAAGCCAGCACCATAGAGTCCAAGATGGCGAGACAGCGTCTTTTTCCTCTCCCAGCTCTCGAACGTTCCACGCTGACATGAGACATCACACTCTCCCCAATCACCAAGCGCGACTCAATCATCCCATCGCGCCTCCACCAATCACGAAGGCCGGGGCGTGGCCAAGAAGGCCACGGGAGGAGAGGGAACATCAACATCAACATCAACATCCCCACCATCGCCATCAACATCAACATCAACATCCCCACCCCAGCACCAAGGCATTTTCGCACTATCAACTTCCATAAGCTAAACGCTCTTTCACCTACCTCTTTCTCATCCACCCTCTCTGAAAAAATGTCCACTTCTCCCTTCGATAATGGGATGAGTTAATGAGTCGTCGGGGGGCAGAGTCCAATCTCTGTTCGGGAATGTTCGGATGACATCAGGGTTTCCTTGCTGATTGGCAAGTGCTGTTTCTGTCGGCCCTGGCGGTGTTGTGAGCGAATGAGTCCATTGCCTGGCCGGCTGAGTTTTATAAGAACATTAAAGAAAAATCACACGGAGCCAAGCACGTACAGGGGAATTTTAACCATACACCCTATAATTAATTAGCACAAAACCTGGCCCAAATCAAATGGCGACATTCAAACACTCTTAACCTGAACATTTACCCTGCTTTAATGTACATTGAGATGGGTTCTTCTTCTTCGCAACACTCGGAGCATGCTAATTTATACGATTCTGACTTTCCTAAGGTATTTCATTGTTTACCCCCACAAACGCAACACTATCATCCGATGGACGATTAATCGAGCTATCGCCAGCACCATGAACAAGTTACAAATTGCTGCCCTAATTATTGTTGGGAAGGCAATGGCAAACCACCCAGTATAACGATTGCCAATAAACGGTTTCGGCAGTACGGAAAGTGGTTATTCCTCACGGCAGAACACCACAATACGAATAAGCCATACAATAAGGCATTTTCATTATCACAACTACATTCAGGATTCTGCATAAATCACAAGATTAAAAGTGTAAAGTCCAGGTAAAAAGTAGAAGCTTTCGTGTGACGTAAGCACGGAATTCACCTCGAGGCACTTGATTCACAACTTGGAGACGAGTCGCTTTCTGGGGGTCACAAGATGGCGGAAGGTCACGAGTTGTCAGTCGATCGACACCTCAATGAGGAGATTTTGGTCCTTCAGTTGGCGCTCAAGTCATGACTCTGGTTTGTCGAATCCCGCACATGCGTGGCTTCCACTGTTCTCTTCACGAACTGTCTAGGAGGGGAAGCTCATTTTTTAAAGCCATTTGTTCGCCATTTTTGCTCTCTCATCAGTTCCCCAAACGAATGAATGGGACTGTTGGTAACTTGGGTGAAATGTGATTCATCTTCTTCTTCGACCACGACCAACGCGGTTTTTTCAACCGTATGCAGCACTCGATGGAATTTCATAAATACCACAACAAAGCTTTTTTTTCCAACCCGGAAATGGACTAAAATCAAGTGGGAAGGGGGAAATATGAACCTCGAAGCAAGTATTGACGAAAACCGGATTTTCTGTTTTGTGGGAGTAGTAATATGGCGGAAGGAGCGCTTCCGGTGGCTTCAAGACTGGCCGACAAATTAACGTTGGGCGCACTATCCAGTTGGTGTTGAGATCAGTGGTGGTAATACTCATTAATCACCTCAACACAGGAAGTGACGCGCGCTAAAATATCAACTACTACTCAAGGGAGAGTTTGTCTTCTTTTGTGAGGAATAAGTATCTTCGACATCTTCCAAAATGTACCAAAAATAAAAATAGCGTAAAGCTAGGCGTCCCTTCTGTCAGCATTCAGAGAATGCTCGCGATATTGTTAATCTCGCGAGTTTTGAATTTTCTAGATTTCCCAGAGTGCAGTGCGTTCTTTCTTTTTTTTTGGTAGTGACTCCATCATGGGTGAGTGTTTGTTGCACGAGATGTGTTTGTTGCAATCTGGTTCCATCCACCTCTATTTAGCTTCGTCAATACCTTGGCGGGGATGATGAAGGCGTAGAGCTTTGTAAGCTTTGTTTCAGGTCGGGTTTGTATTGTTTTTATATTTTAATGCCTGTCTTGGATGATTCGTTCTTATCCAACATGGCTGGGAGGCCTTTTATCCTTTCCTTGGGATAATTTCCATCGTGTTCGTCTCTCGTTCGTATACCAACCTCCCCTCAAGTTAAATAAATATATATATTTTAATCTTCTGGAATTATCGCCGATCGTGTGAGGTGGTTATGTGGCCTCCCCCATTGCACGTCACGTACCCAGTCGGCCTGGTTTGCCATGATGTTCGAGTCCCGGCGTAATGATGATTCTATATGCATTTCCGACTCTCTGTGGGGATAATGCTTCACCTTGGAGAACTGAACGCTGCTGGATGAGTTGTGTAGGCGACAAGAAGCCGATTCGGATCAGGTCTATCCGTGGATACAAAACGTAAACTGTTCACCTGGCGAAGGTATGCCCTCTACCGAATGCCGTTCTAGTATTTTACCTGGGAATCCAAGGACATCGGTGAACGAAGAACAAACACGTGGCACGTGGAATGAGCCGTCGAGACGACGTGTTGAATGGCGGGAGAATCGCACTTTACTTTATTAAATCTCAACAGGTGAGGTTGGGAATGAAGACCGACAAAGACTGCTCACCTTTGTAGAGGGATCTTTAGGATCAGGAAGGGAATAAAGAGTTCTTTTGAAATGCTGGTTCATCTTCTTCATGTGCAGGTGTATTCTGGTTAATGCCCTTTTAACCTCATTACTTGTAAATCCTTCGGTTAACAGTTAACACGTCGGTCTGATCACTCCCGTTCAAAATCTGATCTACACGTCACCGTTCAAAAGTATGAAGAATTGTTTTTAATAATAATTATACAAATTCTTGTTAAAAAAAAAAGAAAAGAGCTTAAACAAGTTTCTGGATTGACCTATTTAAGGTTCCCACCTAAACCCAGGGTTCAAATCACATAGAGAGTTTCCCATTGTCTTCTGAGGCCCCTGTGATTCACGTGAAAGTGCATTGTCTGCCAATTGCCTTTGTCCTGCTTGTGATTGTTCAAAATCGAGTTAATATGGATTATATTTGTACCATTATAAATTATTAGTCCCCTACTGGTTTCACCGGTGGGGACCATAGGTTTGCTCTCCGGCTACCTGTCCGCTCCACCTTTGGTGTTTCAGACTTTTATGTCTTTTCCCCTTTAACATATTCAATGGAAACTTGGTACATGGCCTTATTATAAGGTACAGAATAAGGTCGAGTTTCAGGGTGTTTCAGTAAATTTTCAGTTATTCTCTTTTTGGACTTGAAAAATATCACATCGGTAGGTGGACACGTATTGCAAAGCATTTCTCGCTCTTGTTGATAATTGATATATGGAGGGGGTCACTTTGTTGGTTAAAATGTATTCAGCACTTCCCCACCTCACCCCTAAATCCTTTTGAATTTGTGGAATACTCCACGTTTTCGCAAATGCATCAAAGTTTCCATGAGAAGTGTAAGCAAGTAGTGGTTTTCCTTCCGTCGAATAAGCTGGTGAAACCGTAAATTGGTGAAGTATCCTGCAGTTGTCGTATCTCATGAATTTGGTGACGATTTGTTTGGAAAGTCGCATTATCTCCGGACTTTAAATTGGCAAGACCAAGACCGGAACACGCACATTGTCTTGGATTATCTAAGCTTTTTGGATCCAAAATCTAGGTTCGCCGAAAAGCAACGAGACAGGCTAAAAGGTAACGTGCTGAGATTGGGGCGACCAGACAAAGATTTCACAAATGGGAGATGAGTGCAGTGAGAGCCTGAAATTTGGGAGTTTAACCACAAGGTGGATAACTGGAAGAATGTGCCTCCTGCAGTTTCTGAGAGCTAATTTGGAGTAGAGGCAGAAAAAAGAGGTCATTGTCCTGTCCGTGGTGCCGGTGTCACCAGACTTGTCCTTTGGCCTCGTTACGGCCGATTCCAATGTTGAGGTTTAAATTCCACCAAGTTCGGGCAAAACGGGTGATGCTGCAGTGCCAACCCATAGGGTAGAGCTGCTTTGCTCTGGATGAAGGCCTTGTAAAGTGGAAGTAGTTCTAACTTTTCGGGAATGATTTCAAATAACGGAGGATGCCTCATCTGCAGCCGGCTTTGGAGGTCGGCCTTTCTGTTTAGCTGAGGACAGATAGGTCGTGGTTGATGGGCAAGACCGTGAGGTTCAAGAGCTGTGGAAATAGCTTTTTATTATTATTATTTTTTTTGTAAGTCAAATGGTCATGAGCATGGCATTTAGAAAGGTTTCTAACTGATGTAATGGCAGAAGTTTGGTGTAAAACCCATCAAAGTTTCAGACCGAAAGGAAAATCTGCCCCATGTGTATTCCCAGGTATCTCGCGTGCCAATTGGCACAAGAGGAGAAAGACTGGCGGCAAAAGAAAGCCTTATCGAAAGAAGCGCAAGTACGAGTTGGGTCGTCCACCTGCAAACACCAAGGTAAGGTGTTGCGTTCCATGGTTCTCTGTGCAGGGTGTCATTTCAGCGTGGGCACTGCTGTCCTGGCACCCGTTCCGTGTCTTGTAGTAAGGGCATTTTATGAGATATTTCACAAATCTGTTTACTAAATTGTTACCAAAAAATTTCTTCACCAATATGTTTGTAAAGGTGTGTAATAACATGTGTTAAAATGTTGAAGTTCAACTCCCGTGGGAAACCCAGAAAAAAAGCTGTTGAATTCGGGTACCGAAAAATTATTTTCGAGAATTTTTTTTTTTTTTAATCGGCCCTTATGTAACTTATGAGGGTCAAATAAGGGTTTTTCATGATTCTGAGTTGATTGTTAACATTTATATTTTCACTTTTACATTTACACACAAAGTAGCTTTTATTTCACATACATATATAATACTCGAGTTATTTCTCATTCACAATGTCAGAAGTTTCAACAGTCATTGTCTATGTCTTCTTCAGACTCAACAACATCATGACTGCAGTTTCTGCATATAATGCCATTACAGACTCCACAGGCCGAGATGCACGTGACCCCATTCTTCTTGCAGCTGCATCGCCGGTTGCTGCAATCTCCATGACAATTACAGCTCGTGAACTGCAATAGCTCCTCAGGAGCCGTGGGGTCCAGTGTTGGAACTGGCTCATACCCATGCACACCTATTGTCCATCCATAGTCACTGGGGTTCAGAGACATGCTCTGTAGAAGGATCCTCTTTCAGAGTGGTGAAGATGGTGTTGAGGTCATTAGGGTCTCCTTCAAAAACTGGGAGGAACTCGATCTGTGTGCTCTGCTTTGCATCATTAGCATGGATTCTCTTCATCCAGCCATTCCAGTTGGAGTGTGGGAACTCAGGATCGTTGGCTTTGATCACCCACCCCGCTGCCCAGAGTGTGTCACCTGGAGTGAGGAGTGGCTGATCATGAGCCAGGGAGGAGGAAAGCTCAGCGAGGGGGAGAAACATGATCGCGTTCGTTCCTATCTGTTTCCTGTTCGTAAATGGAATAATCTTTACTTCAGTTCCTCTCAGGATCTTAGCTTTGTCGAGTGCCTTCAACTTCACCCGGGGGAAAGCTGCTGTTGTCTGTGGATCTGGCAAAGGTGGTGCCGGAGAGGTGACTTCGATCCAACCCATTGAGTGAAAGGGAGTGTTTCCGTGAATAGAGACAATGTTTAAATCTATATTGTCTCCAACAAACTGAGTGACTGCATTGTTTGTTTCCCCAACCTCCATAAAGACCACCTGATCATTACTTGACAATTCACTTTCACTGGCTGGCACTTTGGCTGTCATCACTGATTGATCCTCAAGCGCAGCATCAACCGCAACCTCATCATTGATCTGTTCATCGGTTTCCTCCACAATGGTGTCAAGAGTGCCAGAAGTATCTGGAACATCATCTCCACTCCTACTATTAAGGAAGCAGTATTTGTAGTTTTGTGTCTCCGTGTAAGACTCAGTGTATCCCAGCCGGTGGAACTTGTTGAGCATCCATTTTGACCCAAATCTATGATCAAGTTGTATGGCAAGCCCCATTTGGTGTGGCAATACTCCAGACCGAGGTCGACAGGCCTTAATAAAATTCTGCCCCCAAACGGCAACTCTTTCGTCTGTCTTGACAATCGGTCTCAAGAACATCTGAAGGCTTGCAGGAACAAGTGTCAGCTGACTATCGATGTCAGTCATACTGTGTGTGGTGGGGTATGACTTTGGACCTAAATCAATCAAGGCAATATCATTGGATATGAACTTGAGTGCCGTCTTTATGATCTGAGTCTTCTCATCTCCATGGTCAAGATTAGCATGATGCCCTCGCAGAATATTGTCGGTGCCATCTTTGAGACAGAGTACATCTGCCCTTCTTTCCTGTGTTGTGAAATACAAGGTGTCTTCGTATTTCTCTAGAAGTTTTATCTTTAGCCAATGCTTTGAATAAGAAAGGCTCTTCTCTGGTGACTGATCAAACTCCTGCAGCTTTTCATGGACTTGGTCCATGTTCATTACCCCATGCTCTAATTCTGAGTCTAACCATTCGCAGAATTCAATAAAAACTGCCTCTCGCTCCTCATCAATACTCCTCTGTCCTCTCTTCCTTTTTCCTTCCTCATCAGTCTTGGACAAACTGTCACCTCTCGCAAACATAAGTTTGCATCGCAAATGGTACAGTGTTTCTTCTGCTACCAAGTCGTTGATCCCTTCCAGGCGTCCAGTGACTTCAGTGCCCCAGTCATCCCCGCGACTCCGTGCTGTCTTCAGCAAGCTTGCCTTCAGTGTATGTGCAGTCAAATTATCTGGCACTCTGTATTTCTTTCTAGCTTGTGCTGGATTATTTTTGTAGAGCTGGGCTGGTTGGTTGCAAAGAATGCATACATCCTTATACAGGAGGTCAACGCTCCCCCTATCTGATCTTCTAGAACTGCAGCCAGTTGATGAACTGAACTCACAAGTAGTGCGTCTTCTCTTCAACTTTGATGACTCTTTCTCTGCCTTTGATGCTTGAGCTGACTTCTTGGTGGTTGCAACAAAGTTGTTGTACAGATCATTTTTACACTTCTGGTGGTACCTCAGTTTTCCTTCCTTTTGAGCCTCCTTCATACGTTCCACAACAGTAACATTTTCGACAGTTTCTGCTTGTTTCAATAAAGTTGAGTATCCCTTTGGAGTTGCCTGTATGAGCCTTTCAGCTGGTGTATCCGAGCGTGCACAGATGAAGCAATTGAGCACAGGTGGAGTAACGTCTTCATCCATATTGCTAGACTCCATGTCCTGCAAAGTAGAAAATGAGATATATTTAGAAATTATTTTTCCACAAAGGAGTGTCTGTGGTGAAATATAAATGTTAACAATCAACTCAGAATCATGAAAAACCCTTATTTGACCCCTCATAAGTTACTTAAGGGCCGATTTAAAAAAAATAAAAATTCTCGAAAATAATTTTTCGGTACCCGAATTCAACAGCTTTTTTTCTGGGTTTCCCACGGGAGTTGACCTTCAACATTTTAACACATGTTATTACACACCTTTACAAACATATTGGTGAAGAAATTTTTTGGTAACAATTTAGTTAACAGATTTTCATATGTTTCCCTTACTATTGTTGGGATAACGTGCAGGTTTGCCTGGCGGAATGATGAAGCTTGTTTGGTGCAGAGCTTGGTCGAGAGGCAATTTGTCTCCACCTGGTGATGTTATGCCTTTTGTCATAGTTACTCTGACCGTGGTTGTGCAAAGTTTGTTGTGATCTTTATTTGGATGTTCTTTCCACAGCTTTGTTGGGGTCTAATTTTTTTTCACCCCTAACCCCCTTTCCATTCGACTTTTGCCTTCAAAGCTTGGTTCCAAGAGAATCCGTATCATAAGAGTACGTGGGGGTAACAAGAAGTTCCGAGCGCTGCGCCTTGACACTGGGAACTTCTCTTGGGGCTCTGAAGGTGAGTCTAAATTGTCAAACTGTTCTATTTGAGAGAATTTCTCCCTTAAAAATATCACGCACAAATTTCTTTCAATGGCAAATGCTCCATTCTGGATTTGGTTTGAACCAACTTCCCTGCCAATGCCATCCTCTCCTTCTGATCTACTTAGTTCATCTGATCATTGTGAAGGTTCACATCTCTCTAGCCGTACTTGAACAGCCGCAACGCCAGGGAGTCTGGCAGTTCACTCATGCAAATTGACAGGAACTACAAGCAGCTATTGCGCTCCATTGCTCTCCCATATCTATCACCCCTGATATTTTCTCAACCTGGAATGTCTTCCACATAAACCTGCTCTGATGCACCGGTTCATCCCATCTCCTCTTCAGTTATCTCACCTATATTCGCACCCATGGTACACTATCATGTAGTGAGGAGGCAGTTGCCTTGAATTGAAACAAGTTGCAATCTCCTCCTGGAAGGCAAATCTGACCAAGGACAACTTCAGATAATTCTAAAAAGTCCGCAACAAGTGTGCACCCATTCTCAGGAGTGCCGGAAACCAAGAAATGTCCAAATCTCTCCTCCTCCCATGTCTCTCCTCCTCCCCCTTTCCCCCCATGTCTCCCCCTTGCCCCCCATGTCTCCCCCTTCCCCCCTATGTCTCCCCATTGCCCCCGTGTCTCCCCCTTGCCCCCCGTGTCTCCCCCTTGCCCCCGTGTCTCCCCCTTGCCCCCCCCGTGTCTCCCCCTTGCCCCCCGTGTCGCCCCCCTTGCCCCCCGTGTATCCCCTTTGCCCCCCCGTGTCTCCCCCTTGCCCCTCGTGTCTCCCCCTTGCCCGCCCCGTGTCTCCCCCTTGCCCCCCCGTGTCTCCCCCTTGCCCCCCCCGTGTCTCCCCCTTGCCCCCCCGTGTCTCCCCCTTGCCCCCCGTGTCTCCCCCTTGCCCCCCGTGTCTCCCCCTTGCCCCCCCCGTGTCTCCCCCTTGCCCCCCGTGTCTCCCCCTTGCCCCCCTCGTCTCCCGCCCCTCGCCTCTCGCCCCTCACCTCTCGCCCCCATATATATGTCACTGTCTCTGTCTCTCTCTGTGTTTCTGTCTCTGTCTCTGTCTCTGTCTCTCTCTCTGTCTCTCTCTGTCTCTGTCTGTCTCGGTCTGTCTCTCGGACTGTCGGTCTCTCCTCTCCTCCTCTCGCTCCCCCTATCTGTGTCCCTTGCCCCCTCTTGCTTCCCCCTATCTGTCACCCTTTCCCCCTCCTCTCGCTCCCCCTATCTGTCTCCCTTGCCCCCTCCTCTCGCTTCCCCCTATCTGTCTCCCTTTCCCCCTCCTCTCGCTCCCCCTATCTGTCTCCCTTGCCCCCTCCTCTCGCTCCCCTTATCTGTCTCCCTCCCCTCTCCCCTCCCACCCATCTCTTCCCCTGCTATCTCTCTTGTGGGGTATATAGACTGCAGTAGATCTGCGATGAGGTGTGGTCGTCGATGTGATAAGCATAGATTGCCTCACGGATGTCAGGGTTCCTCCAAATGTTTTTTTACTTTAGTGTTCAACAGCATTAGCGACGGTTTTAAAAGGTAAACATCGGTAGGAAGTACATTACCAAGGGTAGTCCCAAAAGACTGACCCGACTATAGGTTTTATTCCTTTGATCTGTTTCATCCTGTGCCAAACTTGCACTAAATGAAGCGGACTTGCTCATTCCGTACCGATGTGCGTCCAGGGTGCACCCGGAAAACGCGGCTCATCGACGTGGTCTACAATGCCAGCAACAATGAGCTAGTGCGGACCAAGACCTTGGTGAAGAATGCTGTGGTGCTCGTGGACAGCACTCCTTTTCGCCAGTGGTACGAGTCGCACTACGCTCTGCCCCTAGGCCGTCGCAAGGGAGCAAAGCTTGTAAGTTTGGTCGCTGCCTCCTTGATTTATTTTGTATTTTTTGTGAAGAGCCATCTTCTTGCTGGTTCTCTCACACTTTATTCTTTACTTCTCAGTGTGCTGCTATTCCTACATATTGTACTTGGTTATTGTTTGTTGCTGTCCCCCTTGTTTTTGGGGGGGAAAAAACACCGAGGGATGTTGTAATTGGCTCCATCTGGCACAAAGGTGCAAGACTGAAGTCATTTTTGGATCCGCCTTTTGGGGCAGGGTCAAAAGTTCAAATACTGAAAATTGTAATTGTGAGCACATTTTAATGAAAATTTGTGTATGCAATTGACATTGAGAGATGTGAAATATATAAGAATGTTTTGGGGGTTGGGGGGGGGGGGGTTTGACCCCTGGTTCATTCCTCAGTGGGTGGGCACTTCGGGTCACGGGTCAAAACAGGGAAACAACATTTTATATTGGCTCATTCCTGGTGGAACTTTCTGCCACCTTTTAACTTTGCTTTAGGTGGGAATTGACAGTCGCTTGATGACATTTTAAAGAATGTGCTTTTTAATCTTCTTTTAAATAAGAAGTTTAATTTTCAGTTCACCAAATAATGCCGATGATGAGTATCTAAACCAGTTCTGCTACTGACAGCTGCTGATGATACTTTTAATTCTGAGGCACTGGGGTTGGAAGGCCATTTTTAATACATCATTGGTGCTTAAAGGAGGATAGAATGGGAAAATAACCCGTGGAATGCTGAAGGACGCAAATGTTGTTTTGTTTAAACTGATTGGGTGTTCTGGTGCTTTGCGTGTCCCTTCAGACCCCAGAAGAGGAGGAGGTGCTGAACAGGAAGAGATCAAAGAAAACCATGAAAAAGTATGAGAAACGACGAGTCGTGGCAAAACTCCCGCAGGCAGTCGAGGACCAGTTCCTGCAAGGCAAGCTGATGGGTAAGAACACCAAGGCCTCATTTTGCTGACCATGTAGTGCGTGCACTCACCTTCACCGCACATCGCTTATATGCTTTTGCAATTTCTCCCCCAACCCTCCCCCTCCTCACCTAGCATGCGTTGCATCACGGCCTGGCCAATGTGGCCGAGCGGACGGCTACATCCTGGAAGGCAAGGAGCTCGAGTTCTACCTTCGCAAAATAAAAGCCAAGAAGGGGAAGTGAGGTGGAATGGTGGTTACCTGGCTCCATGCCCTTGTTACCAGTTATTTTGCTCTTTGTTCATTGAAAATAAAATGATGGAAAACGTTGCTGTTGGTTCTGTAGTTGTGACTCGATACCGATTGGCATTTTTTACTACAATTTCATTGCCAGGCTTTACGTCTCATCTCCTCCTTGAGCATTTTGACAGTTTTTTTTTTGTACCTGTCACCTGCAATGCTCCATCTGACGTTTTCATGTTATTTTAAATGAAGATTCACCTCTATCAGTTGACGAGCAGAATTCTCTGCTGGGATTCTTGTCTGGGAATGTGGAACCATATAATCATGTCTCACTCCAAACCGTTTTCTACTAGGATCTCATAAAGCAAAGAAAGGACGATGTGAATGTCTCCGGATCCACACACGATGAAATGGAACGACCCCTTACGACTTAAACTCGTGTTTTTGTGACTTGAGAAAGGCAGCCCGAACTGATATCGAGCTCTCAAACGATCCTGAGGGTGGCAGACACCGCTTCTGAGCCTCGCAGATTGCAGTCCGTAATGCAAATTGTGAGCTGCTTTTTGAGTTTTTTTTAAATTGTTTAATTTTTTTTAGGCCACCAGCTCTCCGCGTTGGGTAGGTAAGTTGGAATCGTTGCGAAGAGCGAGGTCTTCAAATTAATGCAGTTTTGTGCGATATGCACCTTGAGTTTGCCAGTGAATTTTTAACATCCATGACGATCCTTCCTGCTTCCATAAATGGCAATTGTGAAGCTCAAGGAGCTAATGGCTGTAAAATGCAGTGCACTTTTCCTTGGAAGATTAATGGTGCTCTCCGTGGAATATTTAGCTTGGAGTCTTGCCATATCGAGGGAGTTCTGTTTACTCGTGTACGATGCTGGCGGCGTGACAAATTGAAGTAAAGCGTAGTGTTATCCAACGTTATTCCTTTCGTTGCCAAGGAAACGATTGTATGTGGCCTTTGCTCGGTTATTGTTCTTAACCCCCTGCCCCATTTTTAACTCAACTGGACTATGTCCAGCTGAGTTTTTGTCGACACCGTGTCCGTCGTCTGTCTGTCTAAACAATTCGACGTCTGCGCCTTAAAAGTCACAAATTTTGATGAAATTTGATGAAACTTGTTATGCAGCATCTTTAAGACATAAACTAGTTTGGGATTGCATATGGGCGCGACAGGGCGGCCATATTGAAAAATCCATTTTTGTCAATCTGGTACTTCCTAATGTAGCTTGAAGGCTGAAACTTGGTGTGTAGACTATGTACCAATCCTTAACATATATTATGGGTTTTGACGATGTCCGAAAAATGACCTCGTGACCTATGACATGACTTGACCCATAAACATCAGTTTGGACGACGTCCAAGCTCTAAAAGTCACAAATACTGATGAAATTTGATGAAACTTGTGCCTTTTACCACTTAAAGATATTTGAAAACATATAAACGATATAGTTTGTGGTTCTATGATGCATATTCTAACCATATTGATATAGACCAGTTGAGTTCAGGTTCCCTGAAACCTCGTTTATTTTTTTTGGCCTGCCTTTACAATACCAATTGGGCTGTTGTGCTATCTGGAGTATTTCTGCTTACCCATACAAAAAGAAAATGGAAATTGTGGATTAAAAGCAAGAGACGCACAGATGCGGGTTTCATAATTAACCAAACGCAGCATTTAGTGGTTATTCCAGGTTTCCTTGTGAAAATGGTGGTGTGCTTTCTCTAAATTGTTGAAATGCTTTTGGTGAGTTTACCTACATGGTCATGCTTGGGTGTGCAACAAGAGGCACACTTAGGTTAGAACCGTGTTTCCTGACCCGACTATAAACTGTTGGATTGGTCCATCACGGTGCCTTCCTTGGTAGCATTGGTCAGTGGACTAAAGGTCATAGGTCATATTTCGTGGTGAGTAGGTGAGTTGTTTTTTTTGTGGTGCCAAAACCAAATTGAAATTTCTGCTTTTGCCGCTGTTTTGCAAAGAGTGCTTTGTTGCTCTGGACCTGCTTTCTGGGTGCAGTGGAACCCCGACATTCGTGAGGGATACATTCTTGCAAATGACCGTGCTTCCATGAGTGGTGGAACATTGTTTCAATCGGAAAAAGGGGGATAGGCTCACAGGGGTTTGTGATTCATGAGGGAATAAAAAAAAAAAAAGAAGTTTAACAAATGCACAAAATTAGTTTCGTTAAAAATGAAACTTCAATTCCTTAGGGTCCAGGTCGTCAAAGCCTTCCCCTGCCATCTCCCGTGGCAACCCGGCAATTTTCCACCTCTCAATGTTGTTGCGGAAGCTTCTGAAGTCTTTGCTGCCTGTGGCCATATATGTTTGCCAGTAAGCGTTGATGGTGGAGGCTTTCACTTCGTCCAGGGAGTCTGATGGTGCTGAATCACTGATGCAGTGGGCTATGTTGAAGTCCTTCCAATATTTCCTGATGCTAATTTTGGGATCGGTCTCCATAGCCTCCAAGGTGTGGTGGGTTTCATACGTTTTGAAAGTGCCAAATATTACTTGGACTATTGGTTGGATTAGGGAGGTGGTGTTGGGTGGTGCAGGAGGATGACCTCACCATTGAGATGGGCCACCTTCAGCTCCTCAAGGTGGCCTAGGGTGTTGTCCACCAGCAGGAGGACCTTGATTGAGAGGTTCTTTTCTGCCAGATACTTGTCCACTTGAGGCACACAGCAGTTGTGGAATTAATCCATGAATATGGCAGCTGTTGCCCGTGCCTTTTTGTTCGCCCTCCAAGGTACGGGCAGGGCAGAGTGCTTGTTTTTGCCCTTGAGAGCAGGTGGGTTCAGGGTACGTACGGTACAGCATCATCAATTTTGTCATGCAGTCCCCGTTGGTGTTGGCACAGAGAAGAGATGCCCGCCCGGTCCTTTACTACGGCCTTGAACCCCGATGATGTCCGTCCTCTTCCTTGGAGATGAAAGTTCTTGAGGGCATTTTCTTCCAGAAAAGGCCGGTCTCATCAGAATTGAAGACCTTCTCTAGTATCGGCTATGCGAGTTGAGCAGGCAAAGTTGCTTGGAAGGAACTAAGGCCACTGACTTCTACCCACATGACTTGTGCTGGCAGCATTTTCTGCATCAGCACCACCTGCATCACTCATGTTAGCATCACCATCCCAACCCATCAGATGATCATAAATGCGCTTTGCCTTTTCACGGATGATGGGTCCACCGAAAGGAACGTTCTTCTGTGCGTTGTCCTCAAGGGACATGTTCAACGCCTTCTCCATTTTCTCAATATGGACCTCCCTGACCTGTGCAACGATTTTGCCACATGTGCTGCGAAAGTAGAATCAGTTCACCTTTTATAAACCGCGAATGTCGGGGGTTCTATGGTACTTTACTTGGGTATTCCAGCCTTCCAATGCATTTGTGATGCAATGGCGTTCAACATCAATAGGGTATTCTTTTGGAAAGGGTGGCCACAGTGATGATCCTCTAAGTAGAGGGAAATGTCAACATTTACCTGACATTTGTTTGGAAAGGTAGGCCGAACAGACTCGTCATGACTCCTGAGGCTGGACAAGAACATCTCACGAATGGCGGAACCGCTAGTGAAGGTCATAACTGCGTCTTGTTCCAAGGATGCACACCTACACCTGCCTCTGAGCTCTCCAACCTGGATGCCAATCTCGGTCCAGGTATGAACTGTCACCTGGCGTTCCGCATGCAAGGTGAGTGACATCAATGTGTACCGTCCCTCGGATGGCCGTTTAACAGGGTGTCCCGTCTGCCAGCGTTAGTTCGAAGCAAACCTACAGGGGGCACTGCATCACCGGCACAGCTGCGACCCCAGCAAATGAAGCTCCCCTGCAGACTGCACTTCGATGCTGCATAGGAAGGAAGTTTCCCTGCGATGTGAACACGGCATTCGTTGCTCGCCATTAACTCCAACATGGTCCATATATCCTGTCACACCATGTGGGAAGGGCAGGTAAGCTGGAGGAGGTTACCTGATGGCTCCAAGGTGCAGGACAAGGACATAAGGAGACATTTTACCTTCACAAGACGTACATTGACATCGACAGGTAATAAGCGATTAAATCGTTTTTGGGATTTCTTGGACGGTCTGACGTGTCCAATGGTGGGGAAGTGATTAAACGTACGGTGTGCCGCATCTCGGAGCACGACGACCTGCGTACACACGCCGTACGTCCAGACGTCCAATATGGTCTTTACGTACGTCAACATCCCGTAAACGTCGACGTGTGTGGAGGGAGCTCAGCTCGGGAATCGGGACCAATGGAGACCATTCGGACCATGGAACCTGCGGACGTGAAAGGTCAACTTTGTCCCTGCACCGTTTGAGTTTTAGTTCGTGGTCAAGTAAGCGACGGGTTCCGACGACATCGCGAGGAAGCTAGTGAGGAGGTGAAGCAAGTGAGGAGGTGACGTGAAGACATGAGTGATGAGGGGGTGAAGTGAGGCGATGACGTGAATATATGAGTGATGGGATGAAGTGAGACGATGACGTGAGGTGAAATGAGGAGGTTCCGTGAAGACATGAGTGATGAGGGGTTGAAGTGAGACGACGACGTGAGGAGAAGTGAGGCGATGACGTGAAGATATTAGTGATGGGGTGAAGTGAGACGACAATGTGAGAAGTGAGGAGGTGCCGTGAAGACGAGTGATGAGGGGGCGAAGTGAGACGACAACGTGAGGAGAAGTGAGGCGGTGACGTGAAGACATGAGTGATGAGGAGGTGAAGTGAGACGACAACGTGAGGAGAAGTGGGGCGGTGACGTGAAGACATGAGTGATGAGGAGGTGAAGTGAGACGACGACGTGAGGAGAAGTGAGGTGGTGACGTGAAGACATGAGTGATGAGGGGGTGAAGTGAGACGACGACGTGAGAAGCGAGGAGGTGCCGTGAAGACATGAGTGATGAGGGGGTAAAGTGAGGCGGTGACGTGAAGACATGAGTGATGAGGGGGTGAAGTGAGACGACAACGTGAGGAGAAGTGAGGCGGTGACGTGAAGACATGAGATGAGGAGGTGAAGTGAGACGACGACGTGAGGGGAAGTGAGGTGGTGACGTGAAGACATGAGTGATGAGGGGGTGAAGTGAGACGACGACGTGAGAAGTGAGGAGGTGCCGTGAAGACATGACATGAGTGATGAGGGGTGAAGTGAGACGACGACGTGAGAAGTGAGGCGGTGAAGTGAGACGACGACGTGAGGAGACGAAATGAGACGACGAAGTGGGGAGACGAAGTGAGACGACGACGTCAGACGACGAAGTGGGGAGACGAAGTGAGGAGACGACGCTAGGGGGCGCTTCCGCCATCTCAAGTCCTCCCGCCCACGCGTGTTGCTCTGGTGCTCCCGGCAAGGAAAGAAGCAGCGCTGAAGATCGTTCGTCTGGCCTTGTTGCAGCGGCGGTCCTTCATTCTCCTGAACAGTCGGTCTTCCCACATCGGTGTCGACCCCATGGGGCTCTGACAAGTGGAGGAAAGCGACAGAGAAAGAGAGGGAGATGCGAGCGGTTTGATCGGGGAAGAATCAAGGCGGGGATTCGGACCTGGTGACCGTTCAGAGGTAAGACCAACCAGTCATGGTGTCTCCAGCTCGCTCGAGCGAGCTGCACCTCCATCCTCCACGTCTACCTAAACGTCGATCTTTCTCGACTCCTTTCCGCCTCCTAATAGTAAATACCTTTGGTTGCACTCATTAGACCAGTGTTCGCCAATGAAATGTTGGTGGTGGTTTAACATTAGAACCACTGAGGGTCTCAAGGTCACAGGTGGCGGGAAGATCTGTGCTCGAGGCTCTTGGGCACCTCCGTTAAAGGCCTTCTCAGGTGTCCGTCCACCTTGGGACCCCCTCCCAGTCATACTAATAGTTGTTGTTTTTTGCATTTGTTGCTCCATCAGGTTGAAACGTCTGCCCTTAAAATGTTTTATGTCTGATGTACAAGTTGCTTTCTTTGATGCTCCATGTATCTGCTCTTCTCCCATGTTGTATGTAACCTGTTGTATGTAATGTAACCTGTAATTGAATACCAACACCATGTTCGTGGTTCACATAACACACATGTGAGCATCGGTGCATTTTGCTTCTTTATCCCTCAAGGTTCTCGTCTCACCTTCCACATCTTTTTCCAGACACATGTCAACATCAAGACTTCGACTTCTCCTCCTGTTGTGTTTTGCTTCTTCTTCTTTGTTTTTGTCCGACTTCCTTATCCATGCTTGGAATGCTAACGGCAGGATGTGGACGTTGTTGGGACAGAGCAGAGCTCCACAGCTCGGCCCTTGCCCAGTCCTGGCACATCCTCCCCAGCCCTGGCACATCCTCCCCAGTCCTGGCACATCCTCCCCAGCCATGGCACATCCTCCCCATCCCTGGCACATCCTCCCCATCCCTGGCACATGCTCCCCATCCTTGGCATATCCTCCCCATCCCTGGCACATCCTCCCCATCCCTGGCACATCCTCCCCAGCCATGGCACATCCTCCCCATCCCTGGCACATGCTCCCCATCCCTGGCACATGCTCCCCATCCCTGGCACATCCTCCCCAGCCATGGCACATCCTCCCCATCCCTGGCACATCCTCCCCAGCCATGGCACATCCTCCCCATCCCTGGCACATCCTCCCCATCCCTGGCACATGCTCCCCATCCCTGGCACATGCTCCCCATCCCTGGCGCATCCTCCCCATCCCTGGCACATCCTACCCAGCCCTGGCACATGCTCCCCATCCCTGGCACATCCTCCCCAGCCATGGCACATCCTCCCCAGCCCTGGCACATCCTCCCCATCCCTGGCAAGTCATCCCCAGTCCTGGCACATCCTCCCCAGTCCTGGCACATCCTCCCCAGTCCTGGCACATCCTCCCCAGCCATGGCACATCCTCCCCAGCCATGGCACATCCTCCCCATCCCTGGCACATGCTCCCCATCCCTGGCACATTCTCCCCATCCCTGGCACATCACCCCCATCCCTGGCACATCCTCCCCAGCCCTGGCACATGCTCCCCATCCCTGGCACATGCTCCCCATCCCTGGCACATCCTCCCCATCCCTGGCACATCCTCCCCATCCCTGGCACATTCTCTCCATCCCTGGCACATTCTCTCCATCCCTGGCACATCCTCCCCATCCCTGGCACATCCTCCCCATCCCTGGCACATCCTCTCCATCCCTGGCACATCCTCTCCATCCCTGGCACATCCTCTCCATCCCTGGCACATCCTCTCCATCCCTGGCACATCCTCCCCATCCCTGGCACATCCTCCCCAGCCCTGGCACATGCTCCCCATCCCTGGCACATCCTCCCCATCCCTGGCACATCCTCCCCATCCCTGGCACATCCTCTCCAGCCCTGGCACATCCTCCCCATCCCTGGCACATCCTCTCCAGCCCTGGCACATCCTCTCCATCCCTGGCACATCCTCTCCATCCCTGGCACATCCTCTCCATCCCTGGCACATCCTCCATCCCTGGCACATCCTCCCCATCCCTGGCACATCCTCCCCATCCCTGGCACATCCTCTCCATCCCTGGCACATCCTCTCCATCCCTGGCACATCCTCTCCATCCCTGGCACATTCTCCCCATCCCTGGCACATCCTCCCCATCCCTGGCACATCCTCTCCATCCCTGGCACATCCTCTCCATCCCTGGCACATCCTCCCCATCCCTGGCACATCCTCTCCATCCCTGGCACATCCTCCCCATCCCTGGCACATGCTCCCCATCCTTGGCACATCCTCCCCATCCCTGGCACATCCTCCCCATCCCTGGCACATCCTCTCCAGCCCTGGCACATCCTCTCCATCCCTGGCACATCCTCCCCATCCCTGGCACATCCTCCCCATCCCTGGCACATCCTCCCCATCCCTGGCACATCGTCCCCATCCTTGGCACATCCTCTCCAGCCCTGGCACATCCTCCCCATCCCTGGCACATCGTCCCCATCCCTGGCACATCCTCTCCAGCCCTGGCACATCCTCTCCATCCCTGGCACATCCTCCCCATCCCTGGCACATCCTCCCCATCCCTGGCACATCGTCCCCATCCCTGGCACATCCTCTCCAGCCCTGGCACATCCTCTCCATCCCTGGCACATCCTCCCCATCCCTGGCACATGCTCCCCATCCCTGGCACATGCTCCCCATCCCTGGCACATCCTCCCCATCCCTGGCACATCCTCCCCATCCCTGGCACATCGTCCCCATCCTTGGCACATCCTCTCCAGCCCTGGCACATCCTCTCCATCCCTGGCACATCCTCCCCATCCCTGGCACATCCTCCCCATCCCTGGCACATCCTCTCCATCCTTGGCACATCCTCCCCATCCCTGGCACATGCTCCCCATCCCTGGCACATCCTCCCCATCCCTGGCACATCCTCCCCATCCCTGGCACATCGTCCCCATCCCTGGCACATCCTCTCCAGCCCTGGCACATCCTCTCCATCCCTGGCACATCCTCCCCATCCCTGGCACATCCTCCCCATCCCTGGCACATCCTCCCCATCCCTGGCACATCCTCCCCATCCCTGGCACATGCTCCCCATCCCTGGCACATCGTCCCCATCCTTGGCACATCGTCCCCATCCTTGGCACATCCTCTCCAGCCCTGGCACATCCTCTCCATCCCTGGCACATCCTCCCCATCCCTGGCACATCCTCCCCATCCCTGGCACATCCTCCCCATCCCTGGCACATCGTCCCCATCCTTGGCACATCCTCTCCAGCCCTGGCACATCCTCTCCATCCCTGGCACATCCTCCCCATCCCTGGCACATCCTCCCCATCCCTGGCACATGCTCCCCATCCCTGGCACATCCTCCCCATCCCTGGCACATCCTCCCCATCCCTGGCACATCGTCCCCATCCTTGGCACATCCTCCCCACCCAAACAAAAGATGTCGCGTTCGCTTCAATCCGACACATTCCTTCCGACTGTTCCCCTTTGGAGAGGGCGATGTTTACCTTCCACCAATACTCTTTTAATGGCCGCCGTAATTCATCGCTGCACATCATATTACATTACGTCTGGGAGTAATTGGGTATCACTGGACGACTGTGCAAGTTTAAAATGGCCTCGTCCAATGAAACTGCGACCTGTCTGACCGCAGAATATGTGTGATCTGTTATTGTTGATCAGTTGATTATTCACTGCGAATCTGTCAGAATGTTTGTGTGTAGGAGACACATGTCACATGGATTATGGGCTTTGAATGTGAAATATGTGCTGCTGATTTTAACCACAAGTGAACTTGTGAACCACAGACTCACATGTTTACCAAGTGGACCACAGACTCACATGTTTACCAAGTGGACCACAGACTCACATGTTTACCAAGTGGACCACAGACTCACATGTTTACCAAGTGATCCACAGACTCACATGTTTACCAAGTGAACCACAGACTCACATGTTTACCAAGTGATCCACAGACTCACATGTTTACCAAGTGATCCACAGACTCGCATGTTTACCAAGTGATCCACAGACTCACATGTTTACCAAGTGATCCACAGACTCACATGTTTACCAAGTGATCCACAGACTCACATCTTTACCAAGTGAACCACAGTCTCACATGTTTACCAAGTGATCCACAGTCTCACATGTTTACCAAGTGATCCACAGACTCACATGTTTACCAAGTTATCCACAGTCTCACATGTTTACCAAGTTATCCACAGACACATGTTTACCAAGTTATCCACAGACTCACATGTTTACCAAGTGATCCACAGTCTCACATGTTTACCAAGTGATCCACAGACTCACATGTTTACCAAGTGATCCACAGTCTCACATGTTTACCAAGTTATCCACAGACTCGCATGTTTACCAAGTGATCCACAGTCTCACATGTTTACCAAGTGATCCACAGACTCACATGTTTACCAAGTGATCCACAGACTCACATATTTACCAAGTGATCCACAGACTCACATGTTTACCAAGTTATCCACAGACTCACATGTTTACCAAGTTATCCACAGACTCACATGTTTACCAAGTGATCCACAGTCTCACATGTTTACCAAGTGATCCACAGACTCACATGTTTACCAAGTGATCCACAGACTCACATGTTTACCAAGTGATCCACAGACTCACATGTTTACCAAGTGATCCACAGACTCACATGTTTACCAAGTGATCCACAGCCTCACATGTTTACCAAGTGATCCACAGACTCACATGTTTACCAAGTGATCCACAGACTCACATGTTTACCAAGTGAACCACAGACTCACATGTTTACCAAGTGATCCACAGACTCGCATGTTTACCAAGTGATCCACAGACTCACATGTTTACCAAGTGATCCACAGACTCGCATGTTTACCAAGTGATCCACAGACTCGCATGTTTACCAAGTGATCCACAGACTCACATGTTTACCAAGTGATCCACAGACTCACATGTTTACCAAGTGATCCACAGACTCACATGTTTACCAAGTGAACCACAGACTCACATCTTTACCAAGTGATCCACAGACTCACATGTTTACCAAGTGATCCACAGACTCACATGTTTACCAAGTGATCCACAGACTCACATGTTTACCAAGTGATCCACAGACTCACATGTTTACCAAGTGATCCACAGACTCACATGTTTACCAAGTGATCCACAGTCTCACATGTTTACCAAGTGATCCACAGACTCACATGCGTACCAAGTGAACTGCACTCTCATGCTTTGCCCCCGTGAACCAGTTGGCAGTGGACATTTGAGTGTTCCATTTCCCTTTTATACACATTTTGTCCACCTTTTATATATTAAGCAGACTTTGCCAGATACTCATTTGCAGGATAGTCAATGCTTAGGGCTCAATAAGAGCAGTTTGTTCATACCAAAGTGCCAGGGGCAGGAGTTTGTGGTTGTCTTCTTTGCTGCACATCCCCAAACAATTAATGAACGGTCGTAGGATTGCACCACAGAGCTGAAAATGCCAGACTAAAATAAGTCTAATTAAAATGCCAGATTGCCTGTGTGAAACCGTCATTGTACCGTAAATCTGGACTGTATTGATTTCTATTGCATTCCAGTTTTGGTGTAAACTCTGTGTGGGATTTGATGAGGAGGATTGATTGGCGTGGAGAAGACGGTGGGGGAGAGGGTGCCAAAAATACCATGGCATTTCAGTGGGATACAGTGCCTGCAGAAAGTATTCACACCCCTTGACTTTTTTCACATTTTGTTGTGTTACAGCCTGAATTTAAAATGGATTAAAATGAGATATTTTTTTGTCACTGATCTACACATTATACCCCATAATGTAAATGTGGAAATTGTTTTTAGAATTTTTTTTACAAAATAATTAAAATTAAAAGCTGAAATGTCGAGTCAATATGTATTCAACCTCTTTGCTATGACACTCCAAATTGAGCTCAGGTGCATCCAATTTCCATTGATCCTTGAGATGTCTGTACAACTTGATTGGAGTCAACCTGTGGTCAACTCAATTGATTGGACATGATTTAGAAAGAAACACGCCTTTCTATACAAGGTCCCACAGTTAACAGTAGATGTCAGAGCAGAAACCCTACCATAAGGTCCAAGGAACTGTCTGTAGAACTCCAAGATAGATTTGGGAAGAGGCATAGATCTGGGGAAGGGTATAAAACAATTTCTAGAGTGTTCAAAGGTTCCAAGAGCACCATGAGCTCCATCATTAGGAAATGGAAATAATATGGAACTACCCAGACTCTTCCTGGAGCTGGCCGTCTGACCAAACTGAGCAAATGGGCAAGAACGACCTTGGTCAGTGAAGTGACCAAGAATCCAATGACCACTCTGACAGAACTACAGAGTTCCTTGGTTGTGATGGGTGAACCTGCCGGAAGGACAACAGCCACATGATAGCATGCCTGGAGTTTGCAAAAAGGCACGAGAAAGACTGAGAGCATGAGGCAAAAGATTATGTGATCTGTTAAGAAGAAAATTGAACTTTTTGGCCTGAAGTTTGGCACTGGTCATCACACATCGAATACCATCCCTACCCTGAAGCATGGTGGTGGCAGCATCATGCTATGGGGATGATTTTCAGTGGCAGGGATTGGGAGATTTGTAAGGATAGAAGGAACAATGAATGGATCTAAATACATGCAAACCCTTGAGGACAACCAGCTTCAGAGTGCAAAAGACCTTCGACTGTGGCAAAGATTTATTACGTTCCAACAAGACAATGACCCCAAGCATACAGCCAAAGCAACACTGGAATGGCTTTGGAACTATAACATGAAAGTCCTTGAGTGGCCCAGCCAAAGCTCAGACTTGAATCCCATTGAAAATCTGTGGAAAGACTGGAAGGTTTTACCGACGCTCCCCATCCAACTTGACAGAGCTTGAGCAAATCTGTAAGGAAGAATGGGAGAAACTCTCCAAATCCAGATGTACAAAGCTGAAACAGACATACCCAAGGAGACTCAAAGCTGTAATCACTGCCAAAGGCGCTTCTACAAAGTGTTGACTCAGGGGGTTGAATATTTATGTAAATTAGATATTTCTGTATTTCATTTTTAATTATTTTGTAGGAATTAAAAAAAAAATCCACTTTGACATTATGTGGTATAATGTGTAGGTCAGTGACAAAAAAACCCTCAATTTAATCAATTTAAAATTCAGGCTGTAGCACAATAAAATGTGAGAAAAGTCAAGGGGCACGAATACTTTCTGATGGCACTGTATGTTTTAAGGACCAGTTTGGCCTGGCAAAATTTGCTTGTTTCTTTTCAAAATGTTCCAAAACTAAGTAGCACTGTGGCTGATGGCAGAAGCTGAAGCTGATAAGAGCCCCGCTGCCCTCAATGCTGCACAATCAGTTTTTCTTTCCTGCTTTGCATCCTGCTTGAGACAATAAGCTATCCTTTGCTCTTTCAAGTCAAACAACTTGCCTTCAAAAACCGCCTAAAGTATCATTTGCAGACATAATCGCCAATGTGTACTGCTATTGCTACTACAGCTCCTTCTTTAGTAGCTCCAATTATTCCCACCTTTTTGCGAGGTTGGCCTGGGAATGTCTTTGGCCCAAGTCCTTTGCAACCTGACTGGCCAGGCCTGACACATGACTGATGTTGATTTTTGTCATGGATTTGTGATTTGTTGAGGGTGATGGCGATAATTTGCCGATCCTTCCCAAAAGACACTGGATATTTAATGTCCACCAATGGCACCAAGTGCTGGCATGTGGGTTCTAGGGCTCAACATTTTTCCAATTGATGGGCTAGACTGCGCAGACGAGACTGAACAAACCCGGGCTAGACTGGTCAGAGGTGAACAAACCCGGGCTAGACTGGTCAGAGGTGAACAAACCCGGCTAGACTGCTCAGAGGTGAACAAACCCGGGCTGGACTGGTCAGAGGTGAACAAACCCGGGCTAGACTGGTCAGAGGTGAACAAACCCGGGCTAGACTGCTCAGAGGTGAACAAACCCGGGCTGGACTGGTCAGAGGTGAACAAACCCGGGCTAGACTGGTCAGAGGTGAACAAACCCAGGCTAGACTGGTCAGAGGTGAACAAACCCCGGCTAGACTGGTCAGAGGTGAACAATGCCTCAATTTTTCTAATGCCTTGAACAAACTTTGGTACATCACGGGTGGTGAAGGTTGTGGTGAAGTTTCATCGAAATTGTGTGTGTAGTTTTCCGAGAAGAAAGCAAATGCCTATTTTGGGGGGTCAAACTTGGGGGGTCTATTTTGTTTGTTTCTTTGTCCTTCACAGAATAAATATGATTTTCTCTGCAACCGTTGGTCCGATTGAAAGGAAATTTTCACCATAGGTGCACCTTCACCTGTATAATTTTTAAATAATTATGACGTCATAGATCACGTGGTTCACCCGCCATCTTGGAAAAGCCGAAAAACTTTACACCTCTATATCTCCGAAAGCGCTGAATAGAAAAAAATTGAGACATGGCTCATTGTAAAGAACTCTCCATGGGGAATAAAATACGTTAATGATGTCATAGGTGAGTAGGGGAATAATGGGGGGTCTGGGGCACATTAAATTTAACATTGAAGTGAATGGGGAAAAGTATGGAAACTTATTGACTCACACCCCCTCTCTCATAAAATTACACCCCTTTTTCTCTCAAAAAATTGCGTCCACTTTTTAGGAAGCTAATTTACCAACTACTAAAACACATAGAATTTAAAATTGAAGTCAATGGGGAAAAAGCTAAAAATCTTAATAACCCACTGGATTTTCAACCAGATTTCACCCTCTTTTGGGACAACCTATTTACAAATATTAAATCCTCAATAGACCTAACTACTACTCATAGGTTCTAGCTCACCTCAAATTTAACATTGGAGTTAATGGGGAAAAGTATGGAAACTTATTGGCTCAAATCACCTATCTTGAAAGATTGCACCCCTTTTCTCCCTCCTAAGCCCCACCCACTTTCCCTAAACCTTGCCCATGGCTTGAAATGCCAGGCTTGAAAAATTACACCCTTTTCTCCCTTAGCCTGGTGTTGGCTTAGCGGTTAGGGTGCCGGCTTGGGATCCTAGGATCCTGGGTTCGAATCCCGGTCGATCGCTGAATTAACACCAGGGGGGTTGACTCAGCCTGTAATCCTTCCGAGGTCGGCAAATTGAGTACCGGCTTGCTGGGATGAATGATCCCGGTGTGTAACCCGGTTTAGAATAGGTACACCGTATCCCTGCGCATCGAAGAGCGTGACCAAGGGTTGGCGTCAGGAAGGGCATCCGGCCATAAAAACATTACCTCAAACAGGGAACCATGATTGTCATGGGGCCCGCAAGGCTAACCCCTGCTTTAGCGGGGAAAATGGCCTTAAAACGATCATTAATATATATATTCTCCCTGCATTTAACTTATTAACTCCCCCCATTTTTCATTATACTCATACAGAGACCCAACGAATATTTGTGTTTCATTTTTAGGTAATAACTTAATTCTCTTCGAAGAACAATCACCATCTAGAATATTGCCAAATGTTATATTAGAATTTAACTCTCGGTTTAGGTATCGCCATTGAGCTGATATGAAATGATAAACTTCTCTTAATGTTCTTGTTTGAGCATCTCCCGAGCCACATATTATTTTGAGATTGCAGTAAATTATTTTCCCCTCAATCTCTTGGCAATCACTTTTTTGTCTAATAAATACAATGTTTCAAAACACAAAAGACAAATTTCAATCAATCTCCTTATTTAAAAGGGATACTGAAATATATTGCACTGATGTAAAATTGAACAAAGATGATTTCAATAACTTTTGGATTAAACCTATTATGAAGGATAATATGAGCTCCTCAATACCTTTTAAAGGAAGAGCGTTCTCTGTCTTTGGGAAGTCGTCAATTAAAGTAATTATTACAAAAGTTCCACCACTATTTATGGAGATTTATAATATACTAGAGGAGGTAATGAAAGATGTAAAAGTATCAAAAAAGAAAACTCTTTTTACTGAAGCTACCGAAAAGGAAGATAAAACTATTAGCTCTAAACACGGTGAAATTTCTATATTCTTTAATAACCCCAAAGATGTCAATCTTGATGAAATGAAAGATGTTAATATATCAGGAGAAATGTCATTTCGCCCAATAGTAGTTAGGAACCATTTTAAAATTACCTTTAATATATAAAACGTTGTAGTTGAATCTGTTAATGAAAAAAGTATATGGATACAGACGGTAATGTTTTTTCTTCTATTTAAATACGAGTCATTATTCAAGTGAAGATTTTGTTGATTTTAAAAGTGATGATAGTGGTAGTGAGACTTTGTCTTCGCAAGACAGTTATGATACTGAGCGTTTGTGTTCTCACGATAGCTATGAAAGTAGTTTTATCGATGATGATTTATGAAAGCACCGATTATAGTGAAGATTTTTTTTTTTTTTTTTTTGTATACAAGATCGAGGCTCGTGAAAGAGCGAACATTAATCACACAGAAAGACAAACCGACACATAAAACATATAACATCGGGAGCGGTAGACAAGATGGGGAGAGAGGGGGAAGGACACAAACACAACATTTGAGAGCAGGGACCAAGAGACATGGAGACATCGAGAGATCTGAGAGAGGGCGAGGGCTTTGGGGTGGGGGGGGGGGGCATGGGAAGAGGGGGGGGGGGGGTGGGAGAGGTATAAAACATATGGACACTGCCAGGACTTCCAGGAAAGAAGTTGGAATTTCAAACAAGGTGGATCTGGGGTGAATTAGCGGGGGTAGAAAAGATCAAGGTTTTGGATGGGGGAAGATAAGAGATGGTGGTGAACAGCTGTTTTAAAGACCTGGAGGGAGGAGTGGGATTGAAGGGAGTGAGGGAGTTTGTTCCAGAGGCGGGAGAAAAGAGGAATGAAAGAGTGAAGGTGAGCAGACAGCCGAGATTTCGGCAGTTTAACCATCAGAGGGTTGCTGGCAGATCTTGTGCGACCTGTAGGAATATTTGGGGGACAGAGCACAGAGAGAGCTGGGGGTGCAAGGCCGGAGAGGAGTCGGTAGAAGACAGAAAGACCACCTACCTGCCTGCGGTGAGTGAGTGAAAGGCCCTCAGAGATAGCTTCATCGCGGGAGATTCCAATAATTCTGAACGCTTTGGTTTCAACAGCGTGAAGACGAGCTCGGTGTGAGGCAGGAGCACCAGCCCAGACGGGAGAGCAGTATTCCATTGAGCTGCGGATGAAAGCCTTGTATGTGGTGAGGAGCTCAGGTGTGCCGAGGAAGGACTTCACACGACGGAGGATGCCCAGTCGGCGACTGGCTTTGGAGTGATGATTTTTAGATGATTTTTAGTTTAAGTAATCTTTTACTATGTAAATATGATAAATCCAAACGACATACCAGATATTGAGCCTCTTGAATTCCCTGATTCTCCATATGATAAATTAGAGAATTGTCCGGCTTGTGATAGAGTGGGATTAAATAGAGTCAAAAGCCCATAAAGAATGTTTATTCTGTGATTATCTTTTAATTAATGATGATAAAAAAATAAAATAAATATATAACTCTTTTAAATTAGAACCAAAAATGAATTACTTTACAAGATTAATAAGAGAGATAAATGTTAAGTATTATGATGATAATACACCATTTCTTACAAGGGAAGAGACTATTTGTATTGAGGAAATGTATAGGGGTTTAATGATATTTATTATTCAAAATAATTTTAATGGCAATATTAATACAAGATACTACATAAATAAAATAATGGATTATCTTGAAATTAAACCTGAACTCAGGATAAAATATAGAGTTTCTAAAAAAGCTCATAAAAAATCAGACCCCCCATTATTCCCCTACTACGGTGTCTCCATTACGACGTCATAATTCGACAAGTACAAAACTTCATCCTATCACGATGACATTTCTTGAGCATAATCTAGGAATAAATTAGTGGAGAAAAAAAAATGATGACGTCATCGATCACGTGGTTCGGCCGCCATATTTGTTTTAACACAAAAGCCTTAAAAACCACTGAAAATACATCCTGGTGAGGGTTTGCAATCTCTGATTGCTCTTTCTTGTTTGTAAGTTGTTTTCAGGAAATGACATTTCAGCCTGTCTCACTGTGCATTTTCTCTTCAAACCCAGTGTAAGTTGACCATACTTTATTTGACTCGGTAGCATTGTGGTTAGAGCTTGGAATTGTGCAGATATACTGACAAAATTCATGGAAATGTGGTTAGAGCATCTGCTTTGAGTCTGGGCAGTCAGCAGTTTGATTCTGAACCTGACTGACTGCGTCACACCAAAGTTTAAACAATGATACGTGATGCCTCATCGCTCATCCCTTGATGCTCAACATTTAAAGGATAGAGCATGGTTAAAGGATAGAGCTTTGACCAAACCCTCTCCTTCGACAAATACACTAAACAGATCACAAAGACAGCCTTCTTTCACCTGAAAAACATTGCCCGTCTCCGTCCATCCCTCTCCTCCGTGGCTGCAGAAACCCTCATCCACGCCTTCATCACTTCCCGTCTGGACTACTGCAATAGCCTCCTTTATGGTTCACCCTCAACAATCACCAATAAACTCCAATACATTCAGAACTCCGCTGCCCGTCTACTCACCCATTCCCGGACCCGTGACCACATCACCCCCGTCCTTTACAAGCTTCACTGGCTCCCCATCTCCCAGAGAATCCAGTACAAAATCCTCCTCTTGACCTACAAAGCCCTCCATAACCTGGCCCCATCCTACCTGGCTGACCTCCTCTCCAGACACACTTCCACCCGCAACCTCCGCTCTGCTGGTACCAACCTCCTGACCCCCCCCCCATCCGGACCAAATTTAGATCCTGGGGGGACAGGGCCTTCTCCATCGCTGCTCCCACCCTCTGGAACTCGCTACCTCACACCATCAGAGACTCCTCCTCACTCACCACATTCAAAACATCACTCAAGACCCACCTGTTCAACACTGCATTCAACATTTAACCCACAGCATCTAACCCCTGACTATCTCCTCTCCTTCTCCCTCCTTTGTGCTTTGAATATTTCCCTATTGATTCTTCTTTTTTTGCAATTGTTTTTTTTTTTTAATGCATTATGTTTTGCACTCTGTCAAAGCGTCTTTGGGCTTCCTGAAAAGCGCTATATAAAATAAATGCATTATTATTATTATTATTATTATTGTTAAACCCCAAGGGTTGGGATTCCATGGGAAGGGGTATTCTCCCTCATTGCCCTCTCACTGCGGGGAGAAAATTGATGTTGCAGGATGACGCCTTCGGCAGAGTGCTTCAGGAAGTTGCGTTACTCCTCCCCAAGGTTACTGGCTATGCTTGTCTTGAAGTTGAGGCCAGTATTGTCTAATGTCCCTGTTTTTGTGTGTGCAGGTGTACGTGCGCTCATGGTTATTATATATTGTACAACTTCCGGGAGCTTGTTTTATCTTTTTGCAATAAAATCCAGTTTTCAAGTTATTCTGTCGTGTGGAACAGGAGTGCATTAGCAGGTATGGTTATTCACCCGCTTATTGTGATAATTCCTCACTTTAATGTAAAAGTAATTAGAGCAAAGTCCATGGTGCGCCAGCGCAAATCCACACGCTTCCCACCTAAAGCAAAGTTGAAGGATGGCACAATGTTCCACCAGGATTGATCTAATATCAAATTTTGACTAAAAATGTTTTTAACCCTGGGACCCTAAGGTCCCACCACCCCCTCAGGAATGAATCCCTCTGGGGCATGAACAAGGGCGCTAAATCCAAAAAATGGTACATATTTCATGTGTCACCTGATGTTGATTGCATAGACAAAGTTTCATTAAAAAATGCTTAAAATGTGCCCGTAATTGCATTTTTTGGTATTTGACCTTTTGATTCTGTTCCGGGGGGGGGCGGGGCCAAAGTGATACTGCTCTTGCACCTTCTTGCCATGTGGTTTTTTGGAACTACACACACAATTTTGATGGAACGTGGCTACAAGCTTCATATCTGATGCCTAACAAAGGTGTACTACATATAAATATCGATATTTGCACACCTTTTACCTCTTATTACAAAAAAATATATAACATGCTGGCTCAATGGCCTAAGGGATGAAAGCATTCTTGGGGAAAATGCCAGGGGAATAGAAAAGGCCCCTTTATATGGTATGCGCCATGTGGCAAACTAAAAAAAGAAGGCACATTCTTGGGAAAAATGCCATGGGCATAGAGAAGGTCCCTTCATATATGGTATGTGCCATGTGGCAAAGTCCAGAAAAGAAAGGACATTCAAAAAAAAAATCTCGTATTAGTAAGGGCATTTTATGAGATATTTCACAAATCTGTTAACTAAATTGTTACCAAAAAATTTCTTCACCAATATGTTTGTAAAGGTGTGTAATAACATGTGTTAAAATGTTGAAGGTCAACTCCCGTGGGAAACCCAGAAAAAAAGCTGTTGAATTCGGGTACCGAAAAATTATTTTCGAGAATTTTTATTTTTTTAAATCGGCCCTTAAGTAACTTATGAGGGGTCAAATAAGGGTTTTTCATGATTCTGAGTTGATTGTTAACATTTATATTTTCACTTTTACATTTACACACAAAGTAGCTTTTATTTCACATACATATAAAATACTCAAGAGTTATTTCTCATTCACAATGTCAGAAGTTTCAACAGTCATTTTCTATGTCTTCTTCAGACTCAACAACATCATGACTGCAGTTTCTGCATGTAATGCCATGACAGACTCCACAGGCCGAGATGCACGTGACCCCATTCTTCTTGCAGCTGCATCGCCGGTTGCTGCAATCTCCATGACAATTACAGCTCGTGAACTGCAATAGCTCCTCAGGAGCCGTGGGGTCCAGTGTTGGAACTGGCTCATACCCATGCACACCTATTGTCCATCCATAGTCACTGGGGTTCAGAGACATGCTCTGGAGAAGGATCCAGTCCCGGGTCTGCAGGTAGGCACGGAGTGAATGTTGTGCAGCTGCACCCTCTGTTGGAGGTAGAGTCTCTGGTTTGATCACTCCTGCCGCTGCCCAGAGTGTGTCACCTGGAGTGAGGAGTGGCTGATCATGAGCCAGGGAGGAGGAAAGCTCAGCGAGGGGGAGAAACATGATCGCGTTCGTTCCTATCTGTTTCCTGTTCGTAAATGGAATAATCTTTACTTCAGTTCCTCTCAGGATCTTAGCTTTGTTGAGTGCCTTCAACTTCACCCGGGGGAAAGCTGCTGTTGTCTGTGGATCTGGCAAAGGTGGTGCCGGAGAGGTGACTTCGATCCAACCCATTGAGTGAAAGGGAGTGTTTCCGTGAATAGAGACAATGTTTAAATCTATATTGTCTCCAACAAACTGAGTGACTGCATTGTTTGTTTCCCCAACCTCCATAAAGACCACCTGATCATTACTTGACAATTCACTTTCACTGGCTGGCACTTTGGCTGTCATCACTGATTGATCCTCAAGCGCAGCATCAACCGCAACCTCATCATTGATCTGTTCATCGGTTTCCTCCACAATGGTGTCAAGAGTGCCAGAAGTATCTGGAACATCATCTCCACTCATACTATTAAGGAAGCAGTATTTGTAGTTTTGTGTCTCCGTGTAAGACTCAGTGTATCCCAGCCGGTGGAACTTGTTGATCATCCATTTTGACCCAAATCTATGATCAAGTTGTATGGCAAGCCCCATTTGGTGTGGCAATACTCCAGACCGAGGTCGACAGGCCTTAATAAAATTCTGCCCCCAAACGGCAACTCTTTCGTCTGTCTTGACAATCGGTCTCAAGAACATCTGAAGGCTTGCAGGAACAAGTGTCAGCTGACTATCGATGTCAGTCATACTGTGTGTGGTGGGGTATGACTTTGGACCTAAATCAATCAAGGCAATATCATTGGATATGAACTGGAGTGCCGTCTTTATGATCTGAGTCTTCTCATCTCCATGGTCAAGATTAGCATGATGTCTCGCAGAATATTGTCGGTGCCATCTTTGAGACAGAGTACATCTGCCCTTCTTTCCTGTGTTGTGAAATACAAGGTGTCTTCGTATTTCTCTAGAAGTTTTATCTTTAGCCAATGCTTTGAATAAGAAAGGCTCTTCTCTGGTGACTGATCAAACTCCTGCAGCTTTTCATGGACTTGGTCCATGTTCATTACCCCATGCTCTAATTCTGAGTCTAACCATTCGCAGAATTCAATAAAAACTGCCTCTCGCTCCTCATCAATACTCCTCTGTCCTCTCTTCCTTTTTCCTTCCTCATCAGTCTTGGACAAACTGTCACCTCTCGCAAACATAAGTTTGCATCGCAAATGGTACAGTGTTTCTTCTGCTACCAAGTCGTTGATCCCTTCCAGGCGTCCAGTGACTTCAGTGCCCCAGTCATCCCCACGACTCCGTGCTGTCTTCAGCAAGCTTGCCTTCAGTGTATCTGCAGTCAAATTATCTGGCACTCTGTATTTCTTTCTAGCTTGTGCTGGATTATTTTTGTAGAGCTGGGCTGGTTGGTTGCAAAGAATGCATACATCCTTATACAGGAGGTCAACTGACTGTGATCTTCTAGAACTGCAGCCAGTTGATGAACTGAACTCACAAGTAGTGCGTCTTCTCTTCAACTTTGATGACTCTTTCTCTGCCTTTGATGCTTGAGCTGACTTCTTGGTGGTTGCAACAAAGTTGTTGTACAGATCATTTTTACACTTCTGGTGGTACCTCAGTTTTCCTTCCTTTTGAGCCTCCTTCATACGTTCCACAACAGTAACATTTTCGACAGTTTCTGCTTGTTTCAATAAAGTTGAGTATCCCTTTGGAGTTGCCTGTATGAGCCTTTCAGCTGGTGTATCCGAGCGTGCACAGATGAAGCAATTGAGCACAGGTGGAGTAACGTCTTCATCCATATTGCTAGACTCCATGTCCTGCAAAGTAGAAAATGAGATATATTTAGAAATTATTTTTCCACAAAGGAGTGTCTGTGGTGAAATATAAATGTTAACAATCAACTCAGAATCATGAAAAACCCTTATTTCACCCCTCATAAGTTACTTAAGGGCCGATTAAAAAAAATAAAAATTCTCGAAAATAATTTTTCGGTACCCGAATTCAACAGCTTTTTTTCTGGGTTTCCCACGGGAGTTGACCTTCAACATTTTAACACATGTTATTACACACCTTTACAAACATATTGGGGAAGAATTTTTTTGGTAACAATTTAGTTAACAGATTTTCATATGTTTCCCTTACTATATACATGCTGGACTACCCTTGTGTCCTTAGGAGGAACCAAGTAATGCTCTAGAAAAGTTCATATAAAGGGGTGCCAATTTGATTAATACAGCGATATGAAGAAGTAAATCTATTTTCAATGCACTTACAGTCTCTTGGTTTCAAAGGGTCCTTCATTTTTCTGTAACAAATTTAAATGCCAAACATAATATTAGTTTTATATTCCATTGCAGAAGGAAGTGTACATATACAATTCATCCATCATCTCTCATTATCATCAGTATTCAGCATGTACATATCACGTTTGTCCAATATGTCTGCAATGTCAACCCTTGCAAGTTTATGTAATGTGCAATTATGGTCCAAAAGGGACTGGTAAATAGGCTGCACTGCACCTGTGTACAATGCTTTCATCTAATCCAAATGTTTCCTATAATGTGTACACACATCACACTTGTCCCGAAGAATACATCACACCCAACATGTCTGCAATTGGTTGGTACATAATACATACAAACTTTATTATTTTCACACACATTCACATTATCTTATGTGTTTTCGTTTTCAAGGCACACAGAAAACTTTACGTTCTGATGGGTTTTAATCTATATCTGTAGGGCGCCCCTTTGTATGAACATTTCTAGAGCATTACTCGGTTCTTCCTAAGAACACAAGGGTAGTCCAGCATGCACACGAGACTTTTTAAATGTCCCTTATTTTCTATTCTTTGGAATTTTCTACAAGCTATGGAATGTCCCTTCTTTTCTATACTTTGCCACATGGTGCATACCATATAAAGGGGCCTTTTCTATGCCCTGGAATTTTTCCCAAGAATAGATTCATTTCTTGGTTTCCAGCGTACAGAAACTCCAACGAGATCTGTTGCCTGCAACCGGCTCGCTCATCTAAAATATGGGGGCCGAACGATAACCTAGGGTGAACCGCTGCATTTTAAAACTTCCTAACGAGGGCACATTACGAAGGGAACTATTCAAAGGGTTACTGGGGGAGGAATGGTGGGAGGGCATAAGACACATTGCGGTAGGGAGAGGTCATGTTTATTGGCTTCTGAACACACATCGCCACATGTCATGTCATTTTACACAGAAACCATACACTTATGCTCGACGCTTACTCATGACATATCTCGCCTATCTTACTCCCGTTACCCGCCCCACTCTCTTGCCATTTCCACAGCAATATGGTGAACTGCTGTGACTTACAATGCACTCTTCCACTGGAAACAGTGCTTCACTGTGCTGACATAGAGAATTTGCTTCCCCCCTCTCCTTTCCTCCCGAGCCCCTGCAATGTGCTTTCCTTGATGGATTAAAATGTGCTAATTATTGTAGTATATACTACAGTACAGTACTGTGGGTTATTTTCAAACATTTGGGTTATTTTCCTTCCTGGTGCTATTCTAGACCGGGATCCCAGACGATTTATTCGTGTGAAGGCGGCAAAAGGTTTGACCTCATAGATGCATGGGAACACCCCCCTCCCATCACCCCGATGTCTAACATATACTCGTACATTGCTGCCGGGTCGGGAGTGTGGCTTAAACCCCATAATACACCATATATGGGCCCATACAATGACATTTATTTATGTGAAAGACGGCAAGGGTAAAATCACTCTCAAACCTTCAGTGTGGGTGCCCTGAGTAATAAATGACCAATGACAAGAATTTTGGGAGTGGCCTTGACCTTGACGGCAACCCCCAAAGGTGACGTCACCCACTCTTATAGTGTACCAAAGTTTCACTTTGACAGTTGTTTTATTCAGAAATTAAGCCATGTAGACCATAATAATGTATTATCGACCTGTTATTCACCGTGTGGCCCGTTATTCACTTTCATAGGACAAAAGCATGACATTAAGAGTCTATTTACATATAAACTAAGTCAGTTATAGCATAATATTGTATTAGCGACTAATACGAAACGGTACCTAAGGTTTACAGTAAAACTAGTTTCAAAGTCGGGAGTGACCATATGTGATGAAGTAAGAGATAATATGTCATCCAACTGTTCATTTTGCATCTTTCTCCATCATAGGCGAGTGAGGTGTCAGGTGCTAACAAAGAAAGCAGTGCTTCGACTTCATCATCTTCTGTAGTGGCCGCTGTTGCGGAATTTAAATAATTAAATTAATTGAATGTTAAAAATACAATGTCCCCAACAATCAGACGATTTCTACAGTGTTTAATACCCGGAGGATTTCACCTGGTACAGTAGAGATATACATCAAAGAAAACGTCATGAAGACACACCAAATACACCAGCATATACAGTATCAGTATACAGTATCAACATACAGTATCAACAACCAAGCGGAATCCTGGACCTGAAGCCCAAAACAGATCCCTTTATACTGGCTGGGAACAAAATATATAAATTGGGAGGGGCAAGTAGAGGGAGGAGCGAAGATGGGATTGGTCGCATGAAGAGGAAAAAAAGGGGAGGAGAGCAGTAGGATTGGCCGAGGCAAGCATGTGTGGGAGGGAGAGAGCAGTGGTGATTGGTCGAGTGAAATATTGGGGTGGGGAGATATCTCGTGGAGTGGGGAAGAGATTAGGTCTGCATATCGAGTTTCTTAATGAGGCACATCTGTTTTCCATTGTTCACACCAGACTTTGCAGAGCCCTGAACTCTTTAATTATGTTTCAAGATTTCAAGGACATAAGGAGTCATTCACTTGCTATCTCAATGTAAAGCCTTTCAAAACTCTATTTGTACATCTTGTAAGAAATAAGTGGATATATATTTTATTCATTATATTTCTAAATAGAAATTTAGAAATACCTGAATGAGTTTTGCAAACACATGTCATCTTTTAACAATATTGTTCACAGTATTTGAGCATTTTGCGAGTTAATCAGTAAGGGTTTGCAAATTGACACAATTTGCAAATTGTTTGAAGTTTAACATGAATCTCAGCTGTATGGCCACATGAGAATTTAATGAGTGGTGATAGAACTTTCAATCGACCAAGATTCATGTTAAACTTCAAACAGGCATGTAATTAAATAAGAAAGTCCTTCTTTAATTTATTACTGCATCAATTATAGGTATTTATTTCCCAAGTTGTCACACTAGTACACGGACACCTGCAGACTCTGGGAGGGGCAGGAAGGGACATTTCTCTTTGGGGTATATCGATTACAGTCGATCTATGGTCGGATCTCAAGAACATTGTGGGTGTGTGTTCATTTACCAAGTTTCTTGTGGAGAGATCGCCAAGTGGTTTAAGCATTCGAGCAAGCACTCCATTCAAAACCGTTAAGGAACGGCTGGCTTGCAAGCGCAAGCTAGCTGCTTGTTAAAGGAGCACAGCCCGAGCTTTTCCCTTTCATTTTCGTATCAAACAGCAGGAGCGAGTTTCGAAAGTTCGCTACGAAAAATGCCACGGTAGTGGCAGAAAGGGCCATGTTATTAACCCAACATTTGTGGGTTATATAGAGTACAGTAGATCTTCGCTCAGTTCTGTAAGTTAACCTTACTTCACGGATGTTGGGAGTCCTCCAAATTTCTTCATTTAGTATGATTAAGAGCATGAGCGACTGTTTAAAAAGCTAAGCATACGTGTTTGTGGTTTATAATATTTTTACTTCCTGCAGCAGCCATTGCTCCCACGGAAACACCATAACAACTATAAGCTATTTACACAAATTCTCAATGCAGGAAAAACGCTTTGGGGAAATGGGACATTATTAGTATTAATATTGTTGTCATAACATTAATAATATGCGATTATCATTCCCCCGCTAACCCCCGCTCTAGCAGGGGAAATGGCCTTAAAATGCATGTTGTTGTTGTTGATTATCATTCATTTTGTTATTGAAAGCGTCTTTGGAAAAACGCCACAATAAATCTTCTTCTTTGGAGAAACGCCACGATAAAGCCAATTTAACATTGATAACATTGATATACCAGTTCACTGGTAATTCCCTGTTTGTCGTTGAAGGCGGCAAAAAGGGTTGGCGTCAGGAAGGGCATCCGGCCGTAAAACATTGCTTCAAAAAGGGGACCAAAAAAAACAACAACTACCACGGTCCCCGAAAAGGCCAACCCCCGCTTTGCGGGGAAAAATGGCCTCTAAACGGTGGTTTTTTATATTTTTATATTTTTTATACACCTCAACATGCAACCCCATTGATGGAAATGGCGGGAAAACCCGCTTGGGGGAGAAACCCCCCTTTGGGAGGGAGGGGGACAAATGAATGCGCTACAACCTTCATTATGTAACCCTTGGTCATCCTGTCAAGTATGGTTGAGTATGGTTGAGATTGGATAAGTAAGGACGGAATGTATTGGCATCAGAAATTCATCACACAGATGGACAGACACGAAATGGCGTATTTTAGTATGATGATAGCGTATATGAAAACCCATACACAATTTGTGGAGATTTTAAAACTCAGTCATAAGACCAATTGTTGCATGGGAGCTTGTTGCCTCAGGGAAACAATAATTATCACTCGGTTGCTATGACAACCACATTCCTTGTCAGACTGCAACATTTTTTTTAATGAGAAAATATTGTTATGGATCTCGGGGGTCGGCGCTCCCCTTATCAAGGGGAGGAGTGGGGGGGGGGGGGGTGTTAATCCCCTTGTCTTTTTAGCTGGCCGTCCCGAGTCCTTAGAAGTTATAACGCTCCTTCCGGTTGGTATTAGCTAGGGTCATTGGTCAAAGTAGTCCCAAATACCTACTTACTAACCCGACCGTAAAGCAGGGAAATAACTCCTACCCAAGCCGCAGCGTTAGTGGATACGCCGAGCGAAGCGAGCCGCGACTCGGGCCGTTAACAATGACTCGAAACCCGATTCTCAGCGGTTGCGATCGTGCCACATTTACCCAATGATAGAAGGGACGGATGCGATCGTATGGAGAGAAAACCAGAAGGTAGGAAGAACAAAGATGGTTTATTAACAAATATACAAGAGAAGAGGAAACGAAAGGAGGTACAGGAAGAAGAAGAAGAAGCAGGACACAGGGCAGTCTTACTTAATACCCCAGGACAAACAGACACACTCACACGGGATTGTAGCTGGTAGGTGGTCAGGTAGAGGGTCCGGTGATGGGGTCCAGGCTCCAGGTGAGGCTCCAGTCCAGGCTCTGGCTCCGTGGGTGAAAACCCGGCAGGCAGCTCTACGTATCGTTGGAAACGCGTCCGGACCTTACATATAGCGGGGGGACTGGGATGCTTCGTACGTAATAACTGTACGTTCGCGCCAAACGCTCTCCCTCTCAAAGTCCTCAGTCCACCCTCAGGAGTGCCAGGAAACAATATCTCTCCACTCTCAAGACTGAACTCTCAAACCTGTCTCCCTCTTCCAAATCCTGGTGGCGTCTGGTTAAATCCAGACCCTTACCTCAAACGGCTACACAGCTGACTATGCACGTGAAAAAGCTGAATGCCTCAACTCTGTTTTTGCCTCAAAATCTTTTGTCCCAAATCCATCCCTCTCTGTACCCACCGTACCCAGTCATACCCAGCTGCTCTTGGACTCTGTGTCCTTTTCTCCTGACAAAGTGGAGAAGTTTCTTTCAATCCTCGATTCTGATTCTGCAACTGGACCAGACGGCATCAGCCCACGGGTCCTAAAATCCTGCTCTGCCACTCTTTCACTCCCTCTCTCTATTCTCTTCACCCTCTCTTTTGCTCAAGGTCATCTGCCGTCAGCTTGGAAATCAGCCAACATCACCGCTTTACACGAAACAGGTGCAAAAACAGATCCTTGCAACTGCAGACCAATCAGCCTTCTCCCAATTATCAGCAAAGTCATGGAATCCATCATTGCTTCGGATATCAAATCTTTCCTCTTCTCCAATGGTTTGATCTCTGATCATCAATTTGGTTTTAGACCAGGTCACTCTACTCTGGACATGCTGCTTCTGCTGCCTCAACAATGGATGGAGGTCCTCAATGCCAAACAGGAAATTAGAGCTGTCTCCCTTGACATATCACGTGCCTTCGATACGGTCTGGCACCCCACTCTGCTCACCAAACTCTCCTCCTATGGTATCCATGGAAATCTCCACGTATGGCTTGCGGACTTCCTCTCTTGTCGTAGTCAACGTGTGGCCCTGAATGGGTTTCTCTCATCTCCCCTTCCTGTTCAGGCTGGAGTTCCCCAAGGCAGTGTTCTGGGCCCTGTGCTTTTTCTGGTCTTCATCAATGATCTCTCTGACTCTCTTGAAAATCCTCTCTATCTCTTTGCTGATGACTCCACTCTCTGCCGCTCCATTCCACATCCCTCAGATCGGCAGTCTGCAGCCTCCTCACTCTCTGCAGACCTGGACAAAATCACAGACTGGTCAAACAAGTGGAACATGTCTTTCAATCCTGACAATTCTTACACTCTTACGATGTCTCTCCGAAAAGACCGACTGGACAACCCTCCCATCTACTTTCTGAACAATACTGTCGCGCAACTCCGATTAACATCAGAGTCGCGGATAGCCTAAACGGTCTATTGGAGGCAACTACCCAAACACGGATTTGGCTATGGCCGCGCGGGAGGAAGAAGGGAAATGGACGCTACGGCGAAAGCACCTAACTGCAGCACGCCGGCGTAGCTCTGGTCCTGTGAGAGGAAATTAACTCAAGCGGCACAGGTTTGAATGGGGAAAGGAAAATAATACAAGGGTTTATTGAATAAAGGCAGGGATAGGAAAAGCACGCGCCGGTAAATCTAATACCCTAATCAGGACGTCCCCACTCACACTTCAGATACAAACGAGGGGCTGCGCTGCGAACTAAAGAAAAGAAACACGTTCGTTGTGTAAAATGTAATCGCGGATGCGGCCTTATCTCGTCTTGTCGTCTTGTCTGTCCAATCTCCGCTGCACACCACGAGGTACCTTGCTCCAGCGCCCCAGCACCGCGAAGGTCCGGGCCAGCGCCCACTCCAGACTCCTCGTCGACCCCCACGAGGTCCATGCGCAAAAGGTCCAATGCAGGGCTGCACGAAGCAAGCGAACTCCACTCGGGCTCGGACTCACAAGCCAACTCTCAAGCCAACCAGCGCCAGGACTCTCTCAACTCGGGATCGCACCGGGACTGTACTCAACTCAACGCCAACTCCTCTGGCCTGCACTGCGCACGAACTCAACTCTCCAACTCTCGACTCTCAGTCCTCCTGCTCAAATCGACAATTGCAACTCGTCTCTCTCAATGGCGTTCGGCGCTTGTCACTCAACTCCACACCAACTCTCGTGACTCGAACTCACAGTCCTCCTGCTCAACTCCGCAATGGCGTTCGGCAAATAACTCTCCAAATGGCGTCTGGCCCCCGCTAATATTTTCGGCCAATCACGTCAGCTTTGGCGCACTGTCCTGCCAATCAGAGCCTCCACCGACTCGCCAGCTCGTCCAGGGGCACGCCCACTGCATCACTCTCACTCCCGTCCCCTGCTCCTTGGTCACAGCATGTGCTATGCGAGGCGGGTAGGCCTCTCGGAGGTGCAAATGGTGGCGGCCATTGTTGGCGGTGTCCTAGCCCGATTTCTTCCTAAGTCATGTCAGGGGGGAAGGGCATCATTAATGTTGTACTAAAGGTCCTAACTAGTGTCTATGTGGTCTGCAGTGCGATAAGGGACAAAGGTTTGATTACCAGGTGAGACATACAAGGGCTCTACTCATTAACCCCTACACTACCTATCACCCGAATCTCCTGGTAGATTTACAATCATACATCTTAACCGACAAAACGCCTAAACACACAGAACTCATTACAGGTAGATTCCCTATCGTGACAGTCGAAGCATGTTACCTACTCAGATCTACTCTGCTCTACATATATCACGACCCAAATTCGTAACAATACTCTCCAAGAAGTTCTGTCACTCAAGCTTTGGGGTCTCACTATCTGCCATGATCTTTCCTGGGAAAACCACATTTCCAAGCTGGCCTCCAAAGCCAGTCACCGACTGGGCATCCTCCGTCGTTCCTTCCTTGGCCCACCTGAGCTCTTCACTACATACAAGGCTTCCATCCGCAGCTCAATGGAATACTGTTCTCCCCTCTGGGCTGGTGCTCCTGCCTCACACCTAGCTCGTCTTCACGCTGTTGAAACCAAAGCTTTCAGAATCATTGGAATCTCCCGTGATGAAGCTAACTCTGAGGGCCTTTCACTCACTCACTCACCGCAGGCAGGTAGGTGGTCTTTCTGTCTTCTATCGACTCCTATCTGGCCTAGCTCCCCCAGCTCTATCTGTGCTCTGTCCCGCAAAAATTCCTACAGGTCGCACAAGATCTGCCAGTAACCCTCTTCTGGTGAAATTGCCAAAATCAAGACTCTCTGCTCACCTTCACCCTGCAGTCCTCTTTACTCTCGCCTCTGGAACAAACTCCCTCACTTTCTTCAACCCCACTCCTCCATCCAGGTCTTTAAAACAGCTGTTCACCACCATCTCTTGTCTTTCCCCATCCAATCCAAAACCTTGATCTCTTCTATCCCCGTTCATTCACCCCAGATCCACTTTTTTGTTTTTTTAAATCCCAACTTCTTTCTTTCCTGGAAGTTCTAGCAGTGTCCATGTGTTTTATACCTTTCCCACCCCTCCCTTCCCTTCCCATGCCTCCTCCCCCCAAACCCTCTCCCTCCCAGGGATCTTCCGTTGTCCCTGTTCTCTGCTGTTGTGCTTGTGTGCTTCCCTCTCTCTCCCCATCTTGTCTCCCACTCCCTTTATTGTATGTTTTGTGTATCCATTTGTCCTTTTTTGTGATTGATGTTAGCTCTTTCACGAGCCTCGATGTTGTATACAAAAAAAAACAAACAAAAAACCCTAATAAACTATAAGCTTTCATTTATTCTCAACTCATTCCTTTGGATTATTTGATTCAGAGTGGTTAAATTATTTATTTTGGAAAGAGACCACTGGGAAACCCAATTTTACCCAATGCCAGAGATAACTTGCCTACCGAAGACAACTTTTAACTATTTGATGGAAGTCATCAAAAAATAGACTTCTACATCGCCTCAACTTCAGCATCTTCCGTAGCAGTCGCTTTGACACTACTCTCATCTTCATTTGGAACTGGGGTTGTGAGGGACTTCGGGACTAAATTGCCCGAGTACCAATCTATTCCCAGGACATTTGCTGTGTCCTTCCAACCATACTCTGTTGGACGTACTCCACCAGTAGGATTGATTTGATCGGGCCACTTCCACATCGCACGGCAAACTGGGCCCGTTTGAGATTATTGCAGTGAGATGTGACACATCAATGTTTCCTCAGTTGTTGCCAGAGCCATAGTCCATAATTATGGCCATATCATCTGACGTTCCTACGAGACCAAGAAGTATGATGAGGATTTCAGTGTCGGAGGATCTCACCAGTACGTTTCCGCCAGTAATGTTGCTCTCGTGGAAAGCAATGAGAGTATCGGCTTTCTTGTGCCGAACTTGAAGATTCTCTGGTTTGTTGACGTGTGCAGCAACTCGTTCTCATAATTGCTTCATCTCCATACAATTTCCACCATGCGGAACGCATACAGTTTTGTTCCAAATGATTGACCTGTATTGTGGGTTTCCTGTACGAGGAAATGGGGGAAATTCTTCCTTGAAGGCACAGTTGTTGAGGAGAAAAAAAAGTTGTGTTTTGGTAAAAAAAAGGTTTTCCTTAAATAAAATAGTTAGCATGTGTATGTATAAATCATGACCCATGGATGTGTGCATGTGTATGCACTGCCGGCACCAGTCGCCATCTCCATTCGCGAGTCACTAGGACTTCCCCGTTCCTGAAGCATCCATCTTCACCCCAGCAAGGAACCACGACAAGTGGACAAAGCCGTCTCCTTATCCGTGCTCTATTTCCCCTTCAGTCCCTTAAGCGGCGTTGAGGTTGATCTGCGTAACCTCCCATGTGACCTCCAAGGTACACTTGATCCTACCCGGCGAAACCCTTGCTCGCCCGGATACGGTATGGCACTGCCAGTGGTTGCCATCTCCACTCGCAAGTGTCTAAGACTGAACAGAGCCTTCCTCGGTCGTCAAGCTTCCATCTTCACACCAGAAAGGAACCATGGCTGGCTCATGGACCAAGCCGTAGCCTTATCCGTGCTCCGTTTCCCCTTCAGTCCCTTAAGCGGCGTTGAGGTAGATTTGCGTGACCTCCCATGTGACCTCCAGGGTATACTTGATCCCACCCGGGGAAACCCTTGCTTGCCCGGACACAGTATGGCACTGCCAGTGGTTGCCATCTCCACTCGCAAGTGTCCAAGACTGAACAGAGCCTTCCTCGGTTGTCAAGCTTCCATCTTCACCCCAGAAAGGAACCATGGCTGATGGACCAAGCCGTCTGCTTATCGGTGCTCCGTTTCCCCCTCCGTCCACAAAGAGGCAATGATGTAGATCCGCTTGACTTTGCGTGTGGCCTTTGTGGTATGCCCGATCCCATTCTGGGCCAACTCTGCTCGCCCAGACATGGGGCGCCACAGCCCCAAGTCACCAGCTTTACAGGCGGTCCCACCAAAGCCCGGTCCCATCCATCCACAGCAGGCAGGAGTCTGCAAAAGGGTGTCATCCTCAATGGGAGGGACAAAGTACACCAAGCCGCACAGTTAAGCCGCGTCCCAAATGCCTCGGCCTCACCGAAGCATGGCCTCACCCTCGATGGGATGGAGCTGATAAAGCACTCTCAGCTGTATGGCCAGACCGTTTCCCAAATATATGTCAATCAGTGCGAAACCTGGAGCCATGCACGCGGTTCTCCACCCCACCAAAGCTGCCACCCTTGTTGCGGTCTTTGTCCCATCGAAGATATTATTCAGTGTGGTCTTTGGTTGCATCATCCACATCCTCGCCAATCACGGTGTTCCTTGTGTTTGAATTATTCTCATGTCCTGGTCCTGTGTTGTGAGCACTCTTGCATTGTCTGTCCGTGTTGACCTTTGGTGGTGTTGTCCATAATAGTTGTTAAATTGTTAATAGCAGTATCAATGCAAAACCCCTTTTTTGTCCAGGTGCCCTTACAGCTTACACAATAATTTGCAATTGACACCCAAACTATTACTGAAAGAATGGCACGAGTACTCCTGTTAATCATAATTCTCTTGTGTTCTTATGGATTTGTAGGTATTGTTAAAATTGTTTGTCTCTCAAGCTATTTTGAAATTAACACATAGTTCGAGTAAGCTTTCAGAGGATTTCTATACTGACATGCGTGCCTGGCGAGGGTTGTTTTTGATGTATTTTTGATGTGCTTGCAAAACCCCATACCTTAGATTCCTCACCGGTTTGGTGACATATATATTCTCTTTATTATGCTGCGTGGTGTTCCTTGTTTTTTTTTACCCTCGCCAGAGGAGAGGGTATTGCATTTGAGTCTGTTTGTTACTTGCCGGAAAAGATTCCGGCAAGAATGTTGATCGGTTGGTTTGTCTGTTTGTCTGTCTCTGTCTGTCTGTTTGTCTGTCTGTTTGTTCGCAGTACTACATCTACACCGTTGCACGTAGAATCGCCAAACTTTACACACATATTTGTCTTGCCCTGGAATAGACTGTGCCCAATTTTTAACTCTCTCGGCCCAAGGCCTCCATTATGACGTCATAATTTGATAATTCGACAAGTACAAAACTTGATCCAATCAAGATGCAATTTCTTGAGCGTGATGTCGGCATAAACTGGTGGAGAAAAAAAAAAAGATGACATCATCGGTCACGTGGTTCGGCCGCCATCTTGGAAAAACCGAAAAACTTTGCACCTCTATATCTCCGAAAGTGCTGAATAGAAAAAATTGAGACATGGCTCATTGTAAAGAACTCTCCATGGGGAATAAAATATGTTAATGATGATGTCATAGGTGCCTCCATTATGATGTCATAATTCGACAAGTACAAAACTTCATCCGATCAAGATGAAATTTCTTGAGCATAATCTAGGAATAAATTAGTTTAGAAAACAAATAACGATGATGTCATCGGTCACGTGGTTCGGCCGCCATCTTGTAAAAACCGAAAAATTTTGCACCTCTATATTTCCAAAAGTGCTGAATAGAAAAAATTGAGACATGGCTCATTGTAAAGAACTCTGCATGGAGAATAAAATATAATAATGATGATGTCATAATTCGACAAGTACAAAACTTCATCCGATCAAGATGAAAGTTCTTGAGCATAATCGAGGAATAAATTAGTTTAGACAACAAATAATGACGTCATCGGTCACGTGGCTTGGCCGCCATATTTGTCCAAAATGGCCGATAAAAAAGTACATTCCAGCAAGTCCTCGGTCTCTGACCAATTTTTCATTTATCTGTTTGTCCGCACAGAATAAATATGATTTTCTCTGCAACTGTTGGTCCGATTGACAGGAAATTTTCACTATTGGTGCAACTCCACCTGTAGAATTTTTTAATGACAATTACGACGTCATAGGTCATGTGGTTCGGCCATCATCTTGTAAAAACTGAAAAACTTTGCACCTCTATATCTCCGAAAGCGCTGAATATATCATTGAGACATGGCTCATTGTAAAGAACTCTCCATGGGGAATAAAATATGTTAATGATGTCATATGTCCCTCCATTATGACGTCATAATTCGACAAGTACAAAACTTCATCTGATCAAGATGAAATTTCTTGAGCATAATCTAGGAATAAATTAGTTTAGAAAAAAAAATGATGACGTCATCGGTCACGTAGTTCGGCCGCCATATTTGTTTTAACACACAAGCCTTAAAAACCACTGAAAATACATCCTGGCGAGGGTTTGCAATCTCTGATTGCTCTTTTTCTTGTCTTAAATGTGAACTCGCTGTTTCATTTGGTGACCATATTTGCTTTGACTGAATGATTTGTTTTATCTGCACGTTATGGCTGGGTTTCATTACTAATTCGATTGAATGAATAAATAAACGAGTTTAAATGAATAGTGGAATGTTCACAAACTGCCCGCACACAGGCTGATTTGTTTGTGCCTGGCACCCAAGATACGAGCTCGGCCGAGAAGCCTGGGTTCATTCCTTTAATCTCGCATCAAAATCTCTTTCATCTCGAGTCAAAGCCACAATTTGAACAATACATAGCAGATTGGAAAAGGTATTTCACATAACCAGCATTAGTTTCTGTTTGCTTGTTTGTTTTTAAGGACATCGATAGGAGAAATGGTGTTGGTGACCATGTGATAGTAGAGGCAGTCTGTCTGGTTGAATATACTATTGTTGAGAAAGGAAGAGTGAGTCTTTAGAGGGGTGATATCAGTGTTGTATTGACATTAATCCTTGCACCTTTCTCAATCTTCTTTGCTATTTACTCCAAAGTGGTCTGTTATTTGTTTATTTATTGTTTTTTTGGGGAGGGAGGGGGGAAGGGGTGGACTTTTTCCCAAGCTTTGGATTCACGGAAAATGAGACGTTCATGGAAAAAAATCCGTTTACCGAACATGGCAAACAATTTGAACACTAACTTTTGTTTACTGTTGATTCATTTTCAGATAGCTGTGTCATGATATTTTGACTCACGCTTATTAATCTTGCTGTAAATAAATGCACAAATTTGTATTGTGGAGGATTTGCTGAAAATAAACCTGGTGATCCCAGTAAACGGACATTTGGGCCACCTTGTAGTTAAACTTTGATCGAGCAAATTCTAAATTCAACAATTTAAGGAAGAATGCAATGGAATTAAAGGGGAATCATTTATCATGTCATATTCGTTATTAAATATTAGTTATTTACAATGAGCCACGTTTCAGTTTTTCCATGCAGCGGTTTTGGAGATATAGAGGTGCAACATTTTTCGTTTTTTCCAAGATGGCGCCTGTACCACATGACCTATGACGTCATGATTATCATTAAAATATTCTACAGGAGGACGTGCTCCTATGGTGAAAATTTAGTGCCCATCACACCAACAGTTGCTGAGAAAAAACATTCACAATGTTTGGATAAGTGTTGTACTTGTCGAATTATGACGTCATAACGAAGGCACCGATGAGATCATCATTAACATGTTATTCCCCAAGGGGAGTACTTGACAATGAGCCATGTTTCAATTTTTTCCATGGAGCTGTTTCGGAGATATAGAGGTGCAACGTTTTCCGATTTTTTCCAAGATGGCGTCTGTACCATGTACCATGTGACATATGACATTATAATTATCATTAAAAAATTATACAGGAGGAGCCGTGCATATTCTGAAAATTTAGTGTTCATCGGACTAACAGTTGCAGAGGAATTTTTTTTTCATACTGATCAGATCAAGCGTTGTAGTTGTCGAATTATGACGTCATAATGGACGCACCTCTGAAATCAAGCGTCTTTGGGCTTCTTGAAAAGTGCGATATAAAATAAATGTATTATTATTATTATTATTGTCCCCCGTCGCACCGCGGAGCGAAAGGGGGACTATGGTTTTCCCCTCCGTCCGTGTGTCCGTCCGTCCATCCGTGCGTGCGTGCATGCGTGCGTGCGTGCGTAAGCGAAGGACAGCATTCAAATTTGGTGTGTGGGTGCAACCCACGTCAAAATCCAAGATGGCCGCCACCATGTATGTCTGATGCCATGTATGTCTGAACCTTGTGACCTGAATATCTTGAAAAATATGCGAAGTACCAACTTCTAATCTGGTGTGTGGGTGTATCTAGGCACAAGGAAGAACGCTATTGTAAATTGGGTCGCCATGCCAAAATCCAAGATGGCCGCCGCCATGTATGTCTGAACCTTGTGAGATGAATATCCTGAAAAATAAGCGAAGTACCAACTTCTAATTTGGGGTGTGGGTGTATCTCGGCATAAGGAAGAACGGTGTTGAAAATTGGGTCGCCACGTCAAAATCCAAGATGGACGCGGCCATGTATGTCTGAACCTTGTGAGATGAATATCTTGAAAAATAAGCGAAGTACCAACTTCTAATTTGGTGTGTGGGTGTATCTAGGCATAAGGAAGAACCCTATTGAAAATTGTGTCGCCACGTCAAAATCCAAGATGGCCGCCTTGTGTCTTTCACTTTGTCAACTCGCATCACTTCACCGACGGGGGACCTAGGCGTAACGCTTGTTAACATAATCTTATTCCCCATGGGGTGTACTTGACAATGAGCCATGTTTCAATTTTTTCCATTAAGCGGTTTGGGAGATATAGAGGTGTAGCGTTTTTCCAAGATGGCGTCTGTACCATGTGACCTATGATGTCATAATTATCAGCAAAAAAATCTACCGGCAGAGGCGCTCTTACGGTAAAATTTCATGTCAATCGGACCAACGGTTACTGAGAAAATGAATTTTTAAAATGCAAACATGCACATACTGCACACGTACGGCACACGCACGTAACCGAATGCCTAACCCTGCTTTTCGTTTCGCGAGCGCACGGTAATAAATCATTGGAATATGAAACCAAAAGCACTTTCAAGGGATTATAAATGAACTTGATGATACAACATTTTTTTTATCCCATGTACTGCCAGGATGCATTCCACTGCCAGGTAAGCTGCGCACATGCTTTGTTGTGGTAAACAATCTTTACCTGTTGAACTGGATGCTTCAACACAGTGAAGAAGTTGTAACTTGCTTCATTGATGTTCGTGCATTCACTTGGTTATCCAGAGTGCAGGCAAACTCAAACAAATTTCATGGCAAGGACTCGTGTTGCGTGTTCTTCCATGTCCTGACAATGTCTCCTCGATGAGATCATTGTTATACCAGATGACAGTCGTGAGCATTTCAGGTTCGAAACCTCGAGGACCAATATCCGCCCGTACAAGTTGTGATGCAAGAGCTCTGTGATGTTTTTATTTATTTATTTTGTATACACGGTATAAAGTGTATTATCCTCCCTCCAGGTCTTTAAAACAGCTGTTCATCACCATCTCTTATCTTCCCCCATCCAAAACCTTGATCTTTTCTACCCCCGTTAATTCACCCCAGATCCAATTTTTTGAAATACCGACTTATTTCCTGGAAGTCCTAGCAGTGTCCCGTGTGTTTTTTATTTATTTATACCTCTCCCACCCCCCCTCCCCACCCTTTGCCACGCCTCCTCCCCCCAAGCCCCCCCTCCCACAGATCTCCTGATGTCCCTGCTCTCCATCTTGTCTCCCACTCCCTTTATCATATGTTTTTGTTTTATGTGTCAGTTTGTCTTTTAGTAATCAATGTTAGCTCTTACACTAGCCTCGATCTTGTATACAAAAAGTTTTTGTACTTCCCGCTCTCCCCCTCTTTTCTCCTGCTCCCTTTATTATATGTTATATGTATTAGTTCTTACACAAGCCTCGACTGAGTAAAGAAAAAAAAAACACTTATTATAAATAAAAAATAATAATATGTCTTTACGCATATTCAATAAGTGACCCCCTTTTGCCTTGAGAACTGCCTCAACTCCATTTGTGATCAATTTAATTAGTTTATGAATTATGTTTGAGTCAATCTTTTCTCAACAGTGTTGTAATGAACTCCAGAGCATAGTCAGACTGCTCACATCAATTTTATCTTTCTCTCACATGTATTCACCCTTCATTTATTACCATGCGAAGCGAAAAGCGGGGTTAAGGAATTGTTTAATGTCTGTCTGTCCGTCTTATCAGTTTATGATCATCAGTTTATGATCGAGGAACAACTTATTTAAATCGAATGTTATATTTTGAGTGTGAATCAGAACATGAATCGGAAGACAAGTCTTTCATTTTACCATACTTTGTCTCAATTTGTCTTGATCGCGCACATAGAGCGGAGTGAGATAATTTTTTACTCTGTCTGCCTGGCAGTGAAACAAAATTGAAAACCATTCCAAACAGGAAACCTAATGTTTTTAAGGATGTCATAATGGAAGCATAAGCCAGGCACGAATAACTAATGTAATGTGTTAGCCAGGCTGGTGTAATAGTCACTGGTGAAAACGGTGGTAAAATCTGAAATTTATTTTATGTACAGTGCCTTCAGAAAGTATTCACACCCCTTGACTTTTTCACATTTAGTTGTGTTACAGGCTGAATTTAAAATGGATTAAACATATTTATTTGTCATTGATCTACACATAATACCCCATAATGTCAAAGTGAAATTTTTATTTTCGAAATTTTTACAACGTAATTAAAAATGAAATTTAATTACGTTGTAACATTTTTAATGTTCATTAAAAATGAACCACGGCTGCTACTTTTAATTAAAAATGAAGCAGTGATAATTAGTTAGGGATTTAAGGTTAGTTTTCTCCAGTACGTGATATTCCCTCTGTGATCTTCCCTTTGTTTTGCTGACAAGGCCGGCAATGAAAATTCCCCATTAACCAACATTTACAACCAGCGGGGGCCCTATGAATACTCACGTCAACTAAGCCCCGCCCACATGAACACTATAGGCAAAAGGCCCCGCCCCAGTAGAGGCGAGAATCAGTGGGCGGTCAAGAAAGGCTGTGAGGCCATGCCCAGAGGGACATGATTAGCCGAGAGTTTGTGGGCAGGGCGAACTGGGAGGGACATTGGGTGATTGGCTCTGAAGAGGAAGAAGAAGATCGCGTCTCTCTCGCTGGGTTTTGCTAGGGGAAGAAGGGCGCCATCTTGCGATTCGTGCGCTGGTTGTGTTGGTCTCCCCAAGGAGTTCTGGACTGCATTGGCAGTGTTTCGGCGACTGCTGGACTTGTGGTGGGCTCAAGGCCATGCTGTTTGCAACAAGGACGAGGAGGGGGAATCTCAAACGGGGCCGTCTTGGCTGCTTGCTTCGCGCCTGGGCGTTTTCGACGCACGTTTCCGCCATTTTGGGGAGCTCCGGCGTGAGAGGCTTTGAACGTCGACCATCACCACCTCTCTCCCAAAAAGACCCTTTGGAGACAGGTCAGTGCTGGCTGGCTAAAATAAACATTTTATTCAATTTCATTTTCCCCTGTGTGTTTGTATTTGCGAATGAGTGGAGACATCTCACAGGAGAGAATTTTAGTTTACCTCACCTTTCATTTTTATTCTTTTTTTTTTTTTTTTTTTGTATACAAGATCGAGGCTCGTGAAAGAGCGAACATTAATCACACAGAAAGACAAACTGACACATAAAACATATAACATCGGGAGCGGTAGACAAGATGGGGAGAGAGGGGAAAGGACACAAAACACATTTGAGAGCAGGGACCGAGAGACATGGAGACATCGAGAGATCTGAGAGAGGGCGAGGGCTTTGGGGGGGGGGGGGGCATGGGAAGGGGGTAGGGGGTGGGAGAGGTATAAAACATATGGATACTGCCAGGACTTCCAGGAAAGAAGTTGGAATTTCAAACAAGGTGGATCTGGGGTGAATTAGCGGGGGTAGAAAATATCAAGGTTTTGGATGGGGGAAGATAAGAGATGGTGGTGAACAGCTGTTTTAAAGACCTGGAGGGAGGAGTGGGATTGAAGGGAGTGAGGGAGTTTGTTCCAGAGGCGGGAGAAAAGAGGCATGAAGGAGTGAAGGTGAGCAGAGAGTCTTGATTTTGGCAGTTTAACCATAAGAGGGTTGCAGGCAGGTCTTGTGCGACCTGTAGGAATATTTGGGGGACAGAGCACAGAGAGAGCTGGGGGTGCAAGGCCGGAGAGGAGTCCGTAGAAGACAAAAAGACCACCTACCTGCCTGCTTTGATTTATTTTTATGAAATCATATTTGTTGAATTTTCCTTGTTGTGTTTACTTGTTTGTGGTTTCTGAATAAGCCCGTGTGTTCCATTCAGGTGAAAGCTTCGCCTCCCTTCATAACGCGCACGACAAAAGTACCGCCTTTTTTTTGGCCTCGATCTGTGAAGTGCTGCAGAGATTATTGTCCTTCTGGCAGGTTCTCCAATCTCAGTTAAGGAACTCAGTCGTTCTGTCAAAGTGGTCATTGGGTTCTTGGTCCCACCCTGACCATGGTCCTTCTTTCCTGGTTGCTCAGTTTGGATGGATGGCCAGCTCGAAGAGTTCCATATTCTTTCCATTTCCTAATGATGGAGCTCATGGTGTTCTTGAGAATTTTCAACACTCTAGAAATTGTTTTACACCCTTCCCCGGATCTATGCCTCCTCACAAATTTATCTCGGAGTTATACGGACAATTCCTTGGACTTCATGGTAGAGTTTCTGCTGTCACATGCACTGTCAACTGTGGGACCTTATATAGAAAGTTTTTTTTAAAATCAATAATGTCCAATTAATTAAATAGGCCACAGGTGGACTCCAATCAAGTTGTGGAGACATCTCAAGGATGATCAAAGGAAATTGGATGCACCTGAGCTCAATTTAGAGTGTCATAGCAAATGGGTGGAATACCTATTGACTCGAGACTTTTCAGCATTTCAATTTAAATTACTGGTGAGGTACCCATGCTACGTACAGATGGGAGGCCAGAAGCAAACAGACAATGCAGAAACGGCAAATGCTAAAGTATTAAACCAATAAATTCCACATTCCTGTAGCACCTTCAGTCGCACGTCAGACATGGGCAGCAAGTTTGTGAAGGACTTCCATGAAAAACGTACCTGGTTCCATACCCAGTCAATGGCGAATCTGCATATAGCGATCCGCGAATTCACGTTTAGAAAGTAGAAACCGCCATGGCATTTCGTCATTCACTTGAACTCGATATCTCTTTTTTCATTCCAAACAGCATAACTCCAATCACAAATGAAACAAGAAAAAGAGCAATCAGAGATTGCAAACCCTCGCCAGGATGTATTTTCAGTGGTTTTTAAGGCTTTAGTGTTAAAACATATATGGTGGCCGAACCACGTGACCGATGACGTCATCATTATTTTTTTCCGAAACGAATTTATTCCTAGATTATGCTCTAGGAATAAATTCCAAGAATGGGAATCCCAAGAACATCCCAAGAATGGGCATCCTCCGTCGTGCGAAGTCCTTCCTTGGCACACCTGAGCTCCTCACCACATACAAGGCTTTCATCCGCAGCTCAATGGAGTACTGCTCTCCCCTCTGGGCTGGTGCTCCTGCCTCACACCTAGCTCGTCTTCACGCTGTTGAAACCAAAGCGTTCAGAATCATTCGAATCTCCCGCGATGACGCTATCTCCGAGGGCCTTTCACTTAATCACCGCAGGCAGGTTGGTGGTCTTTCCGTCTTCTACCGACTCCTCTCCGGCCTTGCTCCCCCAGCTCTCTCTGGGCTCTGTCCCCCAAATATTCCTGCATGTCGCACAAGATCTGCCTGCAACCCTCTTATGGTTAAACTGCCAAAATCAAGACTCTCTGCTCACCTTCACTCCTTCATTCCTCTTTTCTCCCGCCTCTGGAACAAACTCCCTCACTCTCTTCAATCCCACTCCTCCCTCCAGGTCTTTAAAACGGCTGTTCACCACCATCTCTTATCTTCCCCAATCCAAAACCTTGATCTTTTCTACACCCGCTAATTTCACCCCGAATCCACTTTTTTGAGGTGACTTTTGACTTCTTTCCTGGAAGTCCTTGGTGTCCTTGCGTTTTATACCTATCCTGCCTCCCCCCCAGGCCCTCTCCCTCCAAAAACATCTCCCGATGTCCCTGCTCTCAAATGTTGTGTTTATGTGATTCCTCCCCTTCTCTCCCCATCTTGTTGACCGCTCCCCTTTTTATATACTTTGTTTGCTTGTTTGTTTGATTTGTTTGTTTGATAAATGTTAGCTCTTTCACGAGCGTCGACTCTGTATAAGAAAAAAAAGAAATTTCATATTGATCGGATGAAGTTTTGTAATTGTCGAATTATGATGTCATAATGGAGGCACCTATGACATCATCATTAATGTTGTGGAAAACCATTCAGGTCCGCACAACTTAAGTCCAACGGTTTGGTTTAATTGCATTTAGATCATCACATCATTCCTGTAAGTAGAAATACACAATAAGCATACGATGCGACATCTCATAAAGCCATTCATATCAGTCAATGCAAGCAAGCTAGATATTCTATAAAGGCGTACCATTAACGAGGCTACCGATGTAACATGTCACAAGGGAGAAGTCTCGGAGCACTGACACAGCAACGGGTCTTATAGTCACGCCCCTAGCGGTGACAACAATGACAGCGAGCAGCGAGCATCCCCACCCGGGTTCAGTACGGATACGATTTCACTACATTCACCCCCCCGTCAGAATTATACGGCCGCGTGGCTAAAAGCGAGTGAGCGTCAGCATGAATAGGGTGCGGAGTATCAGTCGGCCCAACCGTATCGGGCCGGGCGGCGAATTTCTCTGCCAGCACGCGTTCGAAATTCACCGGGTACGGCATCTCGTAATCCTGTATCCCCGGTGTCAGAGGCGTCAACAGGGTCGGGTGATGAAGGGGGTAACGCCAAGTCGTCGGACCCGGGCAGTCTCGACGGGGGGAGGGTCGGTGGACTGTCGGCGATGGGAGCGTCGGGAGAGGCCATAGTCTCATAGATGGGTTCGACCGGTTCGTCCGATTCCCTACTAAGGTCGTCGACCCCGCAAGGGGCAAGATGACGAACGGAGACAGTAGTCTCACGACCATCAGACGTCATCACACGAGCATGCTCAGGATTAGCCTGGAGAATCTGCACTTTGTCCACAAGGGGGTCGTACTTGCTCGCGCGAACCGCCCATTTAAGGTAGGCCGGCCCGGGCCCAGCGAGCCAACTGGGCAAAGACCGTCTACACCCCGAGCTCCTGGGGTGGTGGAAAAGTCGCTCGTGGGGAGTTTGGTTAGTTGCCGTACTCAGGAGTGCCCGGATTGAGTTCAACGCCGCAGGTAGCGACCAAGCCCATTTATCGAGGCCCCGGCCATGGGTCCGGAGATGGAGCATGACGGCCCTCCAGATAATCCCGTTGAAGCGTTCGATCTGCCCATTAGCCTGGGGTCTGTACGGCGTGGTGTAACTAGACGCAATGTTGTTTTGGAGCAGATAGCCGCGCACCTCCTGAGACAAGAAGACTGCACCCCGGTCGGTATGGACATAGGCCGGGTAACCGAACATTGAGAACAAGTTCTGTAAGCATCGCATCACCGTGGCAGCAGTCATGTCCGCGCACATATAAGCAAAGGGGAATCGTGAGTACTCATCAACGATAGTGAGCAGATAGCGAGAGCCGCTCGACACCGGCAAAGGGCCCTTGAAATCCATCGCCAAGCGTTCCCACGGGCGTGTAGCCTTCACCAGAGTCCCCATAGGGGGGTTATAGAAACGCGGTTTGATTTCCGCGCAGATAGCGCAGTCGCGACAGATACGGCGGATATCGTCAATCGAGTAAGGGAGATTCCCACTCCGCACGAAATGAGCGAAACGTGTTATGCCGGGATGGCCCGCAGTGGCATGCAGCACCCGTAGGCCCTCCAACGAGGTGATACCAGCACATGTAGTCGGGCGTGATAAGGCATCGGCGGCCTGGTTATCCTTCCCTGGGCGATATTTGATGGTGTAACAGAAGTCGGCGAGTTCGATACGCCAGCGAGTGATTTTCTCGTTCTTAATGCGCTGGGCGTGTAAGGTGTCGTACATGAACGCAACGCTTTGCTGGTCCGTGATGATTTGGAAGCTCCGCCCGAGTAGGTACGGGCGCCATCGCCGAATAGACTCGACGATCGCATACGCTTCCTTTTCAACGGACGAGTGCCTCCGCTCAGCGGAGGTAAGAGTCCGTGAAAAGAAAGCCACGGGACGTCCCCCTTGGGAGAGGGTCGCCGCGATGGCCTGATCCGAGGCGTCACTTTCGAGGACGAACGAGCCGCTCTCGTCGATGGTCGCTACGGCGGCTCGGGCGATGTCGGTCTTAAGACCTTCAAAGGCCGTCAATGCGGCCGAACTCAGGGGAAAAGTGTCGCAGGCCACAAGGGGGCGAAGTTTCGCGGAGAAATTTTGCACCCATTTGGAGTAATGGGCGAACAGCCCAAGGGCGCGTTTCAGGGACGCCCGATCGCAGGGAGGGGCCATGTCGAGCAAAGGTCGCAGACGCTCCTTATCCGGAGAGACAGAGCCATGGGTCACGGTGTACCCCAGAAGATCTATGGTGCGTAGGGAATATTGGCACTTATCCTCGTTCATAGTTAAGTGATACCGTTGCGCGACCTCAAGGAAGCGCTTCAGATTAGCATCATGGTGCCCTTGGTCATATCCACAAACCGTAAGGTTATCGAGGTAGACGAAAACATCGGTTAAGTGCTCCCGCGCAACGAGGTCATCCATGGCCCTCTGGAAACAAGTGACCCCGTTCGTTACCCCAAAAGGCAATCGTGTAAATTGGTACAACCGCTGCCCCGACTCGAAAGCGGTATAGATACGATCCGCCCTAGAGATAGGGATCTGGTGGTACGCACTACGGAGATCGAGAGTACTATAGACCGAATACTGGGACACCTGTTGCACTAGCGCGTCCATCCCCGGAAGGGGTTAGGCATCCAGCTGTGTAAAGCGGTTAATCGTTTGGGAATAGTCGATTACCATGCGTTTGCGATGGGCCTCGCTGCGCACCACTAAGACCTGGGCGCGCCAAGGCGACCTACTAGGTTCTATGATGCCGTCTTTCAAGAGCTGAGCCGTTTCGTCCGCAATGAATTGCATGTCCGCGTGAGAGTAGCGTCGCGATTTTACCGCGACAGGGGTACAGTCGGAGGTTAGATTGGGGAACAGCGAAAGCGGCCGGACGTCCATTTGCGCTAGGGCGCACACCGTTAGCGCGTCGTCCGCCCCCACAACAAGAGTGTCAGGCCCACCGAACTCCATTACCAGACGTCCATGCAGCTTAAGAAAATCGTGTCCTAGCAGAATATCAGCACATAATGCGGGTAAAACCATAAGGTGTACATCAGGGAAAACCCGTCCCTTTAGCACGAGTTTCAATCGGCATTCCCCTTTTGTGCTGAGCCGAAGTCCCTGGGAAGCCATGAAGATCCGTCTCGTAGACCGCCCGATCCGCCATCCATGCCTGAGCACAAGTCGCTGGTCGATAAAACTATCCGTAGATCCGGTATCCACCAAGGCCTGAACACAATGGCCCTCAACCATAAGGGGAATAAGGGCTTGAGCTAGGCCAGACGAGGCAGCTGGGAGCGGGACTGAGCCCCCCGAATGGGTCGGACCAGCCTCGCGGGTGGATCCTACACCAGCAGCAGTTTTGCGATCGTGGCCGGAGTCTGCGTTGACCATGGGGAATCCATTATCGTCATCAGAGGGCTTTCCCCAGCATTCCGGTGTTTCGCGATTCAAAATCCAACGAGAAAAGGCCTCCGTAGTATTTGTCATCGTCTTTTGACACTCCTGGCAGATAAAGGCTTCCGTAGTATCCGAAATCGCCTTTTGACATGTTTGGTCGCTCTGACAAAAGGCTTCCGTAGTATTCGAAATCGCCTTTTTACGTTTTTGGTCGCTTTGACAAAAGGCTTCCGTAGTATTCGAAAGCTGCCTTAACTCTTTAGACGTGGTGGGGGCCGCCGTTAGCTCGTGGACGACTCGAGGAGTACGAGGGGCTTGGCAAAGTGTCAAAGCCCCTTGCGTGGCCTGAGGTTTGGCCAAGGACACAGCCTTTGTCCCCGATGGAGAAGGAGACGGTGGTGGCTGTCCGGTGGCGCCAGTCAAGGCCGTCTGAGCGCCCAGCGGGCCGCAGAGAGGGGCCCTCCCCTTCGAAGTCGGGTAAGGCGCTGGGCTCGTGGGCTCTGCTATGAGCCCGTTCAAGGTTGCTGCGCCCGCGCGTCCGCGGCTGCGCGAGTCGAAGGGCCGCGAGCCGCGTGCCGTTTTCTTGCACACTTTCGTGTAATGTCCCTTTAGCGAGCACAAATGGCAAATAGCGTCACGTGCCGGACACACGACTCGTGCATGACGAGGCCCTCCACAAAAAAAACATGCGGCCCCGCGCAAGGCCTTGGGTCTGCTGGTCGAGACGGCAGCTGTCAGGGCAGGGTCATCCTCCGGAGCATCCCGGAGTTCAGCAGGCGGATCCACGTCCTCGTCAGTAGCACTCTCCGGCCGGGCGTGTAGTGAGGTACCCGCCAGAAGGCGCGTGCGATCATAGGCGTTCGATTGCATCCGCGCTTCAGTATACGCTGTTGCTTGCTCAACCGCCGTAGCGAAGGTCAGGTCGGTCTTCTCCAAGAGTTTGAGTCGTAGTTCCTGGGAGGAGACCCCTGCTATGAAGGCATCTAAAAGACGATCATCCTTAGCCTGCTCGGGAGTCCGTGGCTCCCTGACGCTGTCCAGCAAAAGCTGCCGGAGCTCCTGGGCGTAATGGTCCATAGCCTCGTTGGGCTGCTGCCGTCGCGTTTGCAGCAAATAACGCGCATACACAGGGCTTTTTTCTTTTATGTAAAGCCGCTTGAGCTCCGCGATGGTAAGATCATACGTCGTGCATTGAGCGATCGCGTGGTAGACCCAGTAGTCGATTTTCGAGTGTAATATCGCCAGCTTCGCGGCAGGCGTCGGAGCGGTCTCAGGCTCATCAAAGAGATGCTCCAGTTGTCGGAGCCAGTGCTTGAGTTGCAAGCCTCCGTCCGTGGCTTGTGGGTCGGCGCTGAAAATGGACACCGTCAGCGCCTTGTTGCCAGCCATGTCAGCAGATCTTAAATGCAATTAAGTGTTGTGGAAAACCATTCAGGTCCGCACCACTTAAGTCCAACGGTTTGGTTTAATTGCATTTAGATCATCACATCATTCCTGTAAGTAGAAATACACAATAAGCCTACGATGCGACATCTCATAAAGCCATTCATATCAGTCAATGCAAGCAAGCTAGATATTCTATAAAGGCGTACCATTAACGAGGCTACCGATGTAACATGTCACAAGGGAGAAGTCTCGGAGCACTGACACAGCAACGGGTCTTATAGTCACGCCCCTAGCGGTGACAACAATGACAGCGAGCAGCGAGCATCCCCACCCGGGTTCAGTACGGATACGATTTCACTACAATTAACACACTTTATTCCCCATGGAGAGTTCTTTACAATGAGCCATGTCTCAATTTTTTCTATTGAGCACTTTCAGAGATATAGAGGTGCAAAGTTTATCATTTTTTCCAAGATGGCGGCCGAACCACGTGACCGATGACGTCATCATTATTTTTTTTGTCCATCAGTTTATGTCGACATGGTGCTCAATAAATTTTATCTTGATTGGATGAAGTTTTGTACTTGTCGAATTATGACGTCGTAATGGAAGCACCTATGACATCATCATTAACGTATTTTATTCCCCATGGAGAGTTCTTTACAATGAGCCATCTCTCAATTTTTTCTATTGAGCACTTTCGGAGATATAGAGGCACAAAGTTTTTCGGTTTTTCCAAGATAGTGGCCGAACCACGTGACCTATGACATCATAATTATCATCAAAAAATTCCACAGGTGGAGTTGCACCTATGGTGAAAATTTCCTGTCAATCGGACCAAGGGTTGCAGAGGAAATCATATTTATTCTGTGTGGACAAACAGACAGACAGACAGACAGACAAACAAACTGACTCAAATGCAATACCCTCTCCTCTGGCGAGGGTAATAACATTAATTTTAAAAATAAGCTTTTAACAACATTCGTGACATAAACAAATATTTAAATCCTGATGTGAAGTTCCGTACGGTTGGGTGGATACAATTACGAATTCAAAATCGTAATTGTATTCACTCAATTCCAATCATCAATTGATACTTTAACAAAACAATTAATACGATTAACGTTTAACGATTTAACATTACGATTGAATGACGGTTGTACTGTATTTGGATATTATCAAACCCGCGCATTGCCGTCATCTGTCCACTTCTGCATTCGCGGCAGGTTCATAAGTGTCATCAAAATCTAAACAGTATTTGTAGAATTTCAATAAAAGCCACATCACTGTTCATATCGGTAAATATTATTCCATCGTGTTTGGAAAAACTGGAAAACTTGGAAAAACAATATAGCCTATTTTACTCCCAGGGTTCCCAGGGAATACCCACCCAAAATATCGTTGCGATCGGTTGAGCCGTTTTTGCGGTACCTTCGAACGGACAGACGGACATTTGGTGAATTATAGTAAGATTTATAAAGATTTGTAAAAAACAATTCGACTTTGACAATATATGGGGTATTATATTATATGTAGATCATTGACCAAAAAATCTCAATTTAATCCATTTTAATTTCAGGCTGTAACACAACAAAATTAAGTAAATAAAAAAAGTAAAGGGGTGTGAATACTGCTGCAATGCTTTATCGTCGCCATCATCAACATTGCCGTCACATTATTGTATCACCTTTATCATAGTTATAGCCTGGTGTTGGCTTAGCGGTTAGGGTGCCGGCTTGGGATCCCAGGATCCTGGGTTCGAATCCCGGTCGATCGCTGAATTAATGCCAGGGGGGTTGACTCAGCCTGTCATCCTTCAGAGGTTGGAAAATTCAGTATCAGCTCACTGGTAATTCCCTGTGTGTCGCAGGAGGCGACTAACAGCGTTGGCGGCAGGAAGAGCATCCAGCCGTAAAACATTGCTTCAAAAAGGGGACCACAGTTTCCGAAAAAGGTCAACCCCTGCTCTGTGGGAAAAAATGGCCTCTAAAGGTGTGCCTCGTTTGTCACTGTTATTATTAAAGGCAAGCTTCATGATCTTAATAACTCAATAAAATAAACTTTATTTAGTTTTCTTCATACGGGAAAATAATGTTGGTGTTGGCTTGATGGTTAAGATTGTTGGCTTAAGGTCTTAGGGTCTTGAGCTTGAACGTCTGTCGTGCCGTTAAATAACACCAGGTGGGATGCCTCAGCCTGTCATCCTTCAGAGATTTGGAAAATGAGTACCAATGAAAACTAGAATGGCACTCGGTAGAGTGCATACTTCCGCCAGGCTGAACAGTTTACGTTTTGTATCCCACTGATGCGCCGGATCTGGATCAAGACCGAAACCAAAATCTAATCAGCTTGTTCTTGTTGCTTAACCAACTCATCCACCAACTCATACACCAACACAACACAACATGCATTTTAAGGCCATTTTCCCTGATAGAGCGGGGGTTAGCCAGAGGTAATGAGTACCAATGAATGAAAATGAGACAGGGGGCACTGCATCAATACAAAGGCAGAGCTACGCTCCGAGCAATGATGCAACGAGCAGCCACAGGCTACATACTATATAATAATACTTTATTTTAAGTTCTTAATAACTTTTATTCATTGAAATAAATAGCACTAAAACAATACACAAACATGTTAATTAGGGTACAGTTTGGACAAATTTTAAAGTTGATGTCCCGAACACTATTTTCCCCATTACCCCTCAAGTTTGCGGATTTGTGTTTAACAGGATTTTTCAAGAGCGTAACCCCTGTGAAACACAATGCCCTCCTGCCTATACTTAAACACTGTGTGGGGTATCGTGTTCTATGAACTCTGTAGTTCTGTTTTGACAAAGTGTCAGTCGATAATAACGCCTAGAATATAAGACCCGACGCTCGCTTTGTTGACGGGAATACCAATCTTATAGAATATAGATAAAGATTTAATGATACACATGAGAAAAATTATTTGGTCATGTGCGTCTTCCCCTCCGTGAAGCACCATGTCGTATTAGTCCACCAACCCTCACGAATGGAGAATACAGTGCGGAGCGAAGAAGGAAATTCTGCCATATTTGCTCATGTAATAAATAGATGGCATAGTGCATTGACCGACAGGTTTTCATGGAAAAAAAAAAATTAACTTTCACCTTTTAAAAATGTGGGAGTAAATTATTGAAATACAGTCGTGGCCAAAAATATTGGCACCCTTGTACTTTTTTCAAATAATGCACCATTTCTTTCAGAAAATTGTTGAAATTAAAAAATATTTTGGTATCCACATAATTATGTATTTCTTTGGTTTTCAGTGGAACAAAACAAAAAAGCTGAAAAAATCATGAAATCTTAGCTTATTTCACACAGAAATCCTAAAATGGCCTGGAGTGGAAATTGGCACCTTTTAGAAGTTGTTATAAATAATTAGATTTCAAGCAGATGATTCTCCTTTACTTTGGAATTGAACTCACCTATTATATTGCAGGTTGCAGGCACCTGCAATATAAAAATCACTCATTCAACCAGTTTGAATAGAGAAAAGGAGTCATTCTGCTGTTTTGTGTCACTGTGTGTACCACAATGAACATGGAGAAAAGAAAGAAAACCAGAGAATTGTCTGATGAGGTCAGCCACAAGATGGTAGCCAAGCATGGAGAATCTCAAGGCTACCACTCCATCTCCAGAGACCTTGATGTTCCTGTGTCCACCGTATGCAATGTTATGAGAAAGTTTAAGGCCCATGTTACTGTAGCCAACCTCCCTGAACGTGGCTGCAAGAGAAAACTTGATCGAATATTGCAGTGAAGGATTGTTTGAGTGGTGGAGAAAGCACCTCGATCAACTGCCAAACAGATTCAAGCTGACCTTCAGACTCGAGGTACGACAGTTTCAACTCGCACCATCTGTCGCCAACTCAATGAAAGGGGGTTCTATGGTAGGAGACTCAGGAGGACCCCACTGCTGAGAAAGCCTGACTGGAGTTTTCCAAAACACACCTGAACAAGCCAAAATCCTTCTGGGAGAATGTCATGTGGACAGATGAGACCAAATTAGAGCTTTTTGGTGAAGCACATCATCTCAATGTTTACAGAAAACAAAATGAAGCCTTCAAAGAAAAGAACACCTTCCCTACAATCAAACATGGAGGAGGTTCAGTGATGTTCTGGGGTTGCTGTGCTGCCCCTGGCACTGGGTGCCTTGAATGTGTGCATGGCATCATGAAATCAGGAGATTCCCAAGGCATTCTGGAGCACAATGTTCAACCCAGTGTCAGAAAGCTGCGTCCCCGTCGAAGGTCATGGGTTTTGCAGCAGGACAATGACCCCAAACACACTTCAAAAAGCACCCAGGAATGGTTCAAGACAAAACGCTGGACTGTTCTGAAGTTGCCAGCAATGAGTCCAAATCTAAATTCCATTGAGCACCTGTGGGGAGATCTGAAAACAGCAGTTGGGAGAAGGCACCCTTCAACTCTGGGAGAACTTGAGCAGTTTGCACAAGAAAAATAGGGCAAACTGGCAGTAGAGAGGTGTAGGAAGCTCATTCATGGCTATAGGAAGTGCTTGACTGCAGTTATTTTGTCCAAAGTATGTGCTACCAAATATTAAGTCTGGGGTATCAATAATTTGGTCAATTCCATTTCTTTTTATTTTCTGATTTAAAAGGATATATTAAGTTCTGAATCAAAAACAAAGGGTCTGTAATATTAACAGTGAAATAAAGAATTGTGGAGCCGAAATACTTTTGTCAATTTCAACTTATTTTTATAGGAAATTGTGATTTATTTTTTAAAAAGTGCAAGGGAGCCAATATTTTTCGCCACCATTGTATCTGCTGGTTTTTTGTTCGTATCCTTTTCTCACCTGTGTTGTAAGTCGGGCGACCTGCTTTGTGATGCTTTAAAAGGCGGTGTATAATCAGAAATACCGTTTGATTCGGGCGATATTCTCATCTGGGAATATTACCAGATATTTAAGGTGCCCTGTTTTGGCATTCCCATCTGGGCACACAACCCATGACACTGGGATCCCAGGTTGAAATCCCTTTTACTGTGTTGATTGGTCCATTGTCGCATTTTATAATTGTAACATTTAACCAAGTGTTTCGGACAAGGCACTTGTCCAAAGGCATGATAAATGATGATTACATGCCTATTGTTTGTCGGGCAAGTGTAAGGACTGCAACAATTTATTTGTATGCCCCTGCAGCCAAAGGCCGGAGGCATTGTACCTTAGGGTTGTCTGTCCGTATGTCTATATGTGCATCCGTGTGCCCGTCTTTTTAACTCTTAGATGCAGGCATCAAAAATCCTATATAAACGCAGCCATTGGGCCTCGGAGGCTCAACGGATGTATTCGTGTAATGTATTTTTTTTTAATGGATTTTTTTTCTTTCATATCCTTTTTCAATCCAAGTCGATGCTCATGGATGTGTATTTGCTCAGAAAATGTGAATCATTGATCCTATTAGCTGGAAGAATCCCATTCAAGTAATGATTATATGTATTTTTATTTTGCAAAAATTTTTTTTTGTTCTTGGTTTTTCAACTTTTTTTTCTCTAAAATGTTGAGGCTCATGGAGGAGTATTTGCTCAAAAAATATGATTCACTAATCCTTTTATTTAGAATGTATATGTCCACAACTGTCAAATATCCTGCACCTATGCAGCCATTGGGCCTCGGAGGCCCCACAAATGTATTCATGTGAAGTTCTTAAATTTTCATATTTTTGTCACTGAATTTTTTGTAACCAGGTTATAGGAGCATATAATGAGGCTCATATCAAGAAAATAATGATATAACATAGTAGTACAACAACATTTATGCGGGGCCTCGAAGGCCCCAGGCCTGCATTCATATTGGATTTTCAGGTTATAAGTAAAGAATGAAGATTTTCCCACGAGCCAGAATTAATTTTTTTTTATTTATGTCACTGAATTTTGTGTAACAACATGAAAGTCGGTGGAAATGAGGCTCATTCCAAAAAAAAATTGTACAGCATAGTTTTTGCAACAAAAAATACCTTGTGGGCCTCCGAGGCCCAATCACTGCATCCACGGGTTATTATTGATGTTTTGTTGGCACGATAAATTGTGAGGCACTGAAAGGATTACAACCAAACTTGGCACAAGTATGGAATGTAATACAAAGATTAACTGATTAGTTTTGAAGTCTGTTGAACCAAAATTAAATTTTGGTTCAACAGACCAAAGGTCATGTGCCCTTTGAAAATAATTTTGCAGACCATAACTCGAGCAAGAAGGATCTGTTGTTGCCTCTGTTTTGCTTATCTTTCTTTATTCCATCGTGCTCTCTCATGTGACCTTTAATTTTTAATGTAACCTTTATTTGACATTAAAGGTAGCAGCATGGGATGACATCCAGCATGTGTATAGGCGTATGCGTCAAAACATTCATGTCGAATTATGCTTTATCGTTGTTGTTGTAACTTATACTGGCAATGTTTTGGGCTGTGCCATGCACCATTTAATTTGTACATGGTGGGTGAGGGAGTGCCAGAGCCCCAATTCATGGTTTGGACTTTATCGAGCTGGTTAGGCCTTCTGATGTATGGCACTTTTTCAGTCGGCACCCGGCCTGTTAAACACCAGTCCGACAGTTTATAGTCGGGTCGAGAATCAATCGAACACAGACGAAACAGATCGAAGATAAGTGCGCTACCTCTTATCCATCTTGCTTGACATTGTGTGTCGTTGTGATGACTAGGAAAGGAAAGGCGGTTTATCACAAAGACAATAAGCAGATGTTATTGGTTGGTTCATTGTGTGCTATTGCGAATGGGTGTCTTTGTGTGTCACGATGCCCCTCGTGTTTACGGAGTTGTGCCATGCATTCCAAATTCCAACGTGCATGCCTCGGTTGTGCTCAGATGTGTCTGCCACCTTCTTTCTTTGTCTCTTTGTACGACTTGCATATGTTTGTTTGATTTGATTTGTTCACCCGCACTTGTTTGGTTCCTACGGATTGTGTTGGATAAGTCAGATTGTGTGCCGACTATCGATGACAGAACTTTGGTATTTAATATGTTTTTTTTGCTTTGGATCACTTTGAAATATAGATAGTCTTGGGGGTTATTGTTACTTGGAGTGTGAATATTTTGGCATCAATAGATGGATACACAGAAAGGTACTGTCTCGCCTCCATTCCCATTGCCCCAGAGCGGAAAATCAAGATGACAACAAGTGAAAGAGCAAAGAGCGTGGAACAGCAAATACTTCTGAAATTCCTCGTGTAGGAAAACTTCATGCTGCTCATATTTATAGATGATTGACTGTTTAGTATATTGATGATCGCCTGTCTCGGAAACCCATGTAAAAGAGCTCCTTTGGAGCAAGAAATCTTTTGATGTATAAGGCTATTGAGAATGATGTCCTGCACTGGCAATGTAAACGTCCCAAATCATTCTCAGACAAAAGGTATTCCAAATGTTTGAAATAATGTCACTGAAGGCACATGAAACCTGCCACTAGCTGGAGAATACCTTGCCAACGAGATGGCACTCAATAGAGAGCATACATCCGCCTGGTTGGCTATATCACTCAATGGTGAAGAATCACTTTAAAATTATATTAGCTGTATCTGGATCCGGATGTTCACCAAAATTGAATCGATTCTTCCTTGTCACACACACAACCTGTCAAACAAGTTTCGTCCAAATCCGTCTCTAACTTTTTGAGATATCCTGCTATGTATCGTTTTTGGCCCTGTCTCCAAATGGTGAAGAATCACTTAAAAATTAAATAATTCTCATATCCGAATCCATATTCAGATCTTCACCAAAATCGAATCGAATCGTCCTTATCAGACACCCAACCGGTCCACCAGGTTTCGTCCAAATCCATCCACAACCTTTTGAGATATCCTGCTATGTATCGTGTCAATGTCAATATTTGAGCAGCCACGGCAACAGTTTTTATTGATGTTTTTAATAATATAAAACAAGGAATTGACACTTAACAATCTTACTATAATGCACCAAATGTCCGTCTGTCCGTTCGAAGGTACCGCAAAAACGGCTCAACCAATCGCAACGATATTTTGGGTGGGTATTCCCTGGGACCCCTGGGAGTAAAATAGGCTAGATTGTTTTTCCAATTTTTTCAAGTTTTTCAATTTTCCAGTTTTTCCAAACACGATGGAATAATATTTACCGATATGAACAGTGATGTGGCCTTTATTGAAATTCTACAAATACTGTTTAGATTTTGATGACAATTATGAACCTGCTGCGAATGCAGAAGTGGACAGATGACAGCAATGACGGCAATTCCGATGATGGCAGTACAATGCCGTTGTACTTGATAATATCCAAATACAACCGTCATTCAATCGTGATGTTGAATCGTTAAACGTTAATCGTGTTAATCGTTTTGTTAAAGTATCAATTGATGATTGGAATTGAGTGAATACAATTACGATTTTGAATTCGTGATTGTATTCACCCAACCGTACGGAACTTCACATCAGGATTTAAATATTTGTTTATGTCATGAATGTTGTTAAAAGCTTATTTTTAAAATTAATGTTATTTCATTTGTGATTGGAGTTGTGCTGTTTGGAATGAAAAAAGAGATATCGAATTCAAGTGAATGACGAAATGCCGTGACGGTTTCTACTTTCTAAACGTGAATTCACGGATCGCCATATGCAGATTGGCCATTGACTGGGTATGGAACAAACATGCCCGTTTGTTTGCCAACGGGTATGTTTTTCATGGAAGTCCTTCACGAACTTGCTGTCCATGTCTGACGTGCGACTGAAGGTGCCACAGGAATGTGGAATTTATTTGTTTCATGCTTTAGCATTTGCCGTTTCTGCATTGTCTGTTTGCTTCTGGCCTCCCACCCGTGCGTTGCACGGGTACCTCACTGGTTTTATTAATTTGAGGTTGAGGATAATAATTCTTGCAGTTGTCTTTGCTTTGCTTTGACATCTACAGTGCATGGGTACTGCCCTTGAGCTCTGTGAGTTTCTTGAGGCATTTGTTTTCTGAATGTGTTAGCGGGGGTGGTGATTGGCTGGTGAAGCTGGCAATACGTAACTTTAGAAATCATGTAATCCACTGCAGATTGCTCGGCACGCATGCGCAGAAACCCCGTGTCGGGAGTGTGAGTTGTGTGGGCTGTGAGTGTGAGTACTGTTATAAATATTTTTGCTTGGTTCTGGGGGCCACAAGAGTTCAATTACATTAGATTTTTGCATCTATTGGTGAAATAAGGGTGTGTGTGTGTGTGTGTGTGTGGGTGTGTGTGTGTGTGTGTGTGTGTGTGTGTGTGTTAGTTATTACCACGGCCGCTACTGGCAATTGTATTATAACAGGCAATTGTAGGAACTCGCCTCCTCTCATCTTCAGATATTTCTCGTAATTCCTATATTTGCGTGAGTGTGATTAGAACATTTATGGTTAACCATTTTAATTGCCACACTTTCGTTTAAATGCTGAAAATTGCATTTAAAAGACCATTTGAATCTCAGATTTTGTGCTAGAAATGGCTTTTTAAAGGTGCCTGGTGAGCATAACCAGATCACTGCAAACAGACATTGCGCATGCTCAAAAGACCTCGTTTAGCATTCATACATCATTTTGAAAGTCCCTTATTAAATTATCATCGATGTCTACGTTTCGATACAAGCCATGTGTTGCAGAGAAGGCTTAAAATACTGGGGTGTTATTTCTCTCGATGAACCTTGTGCCATCGTCAAAGCTGTTGAGGGTTATATGGACCCCATCGATTTTTTAGCTGTCCCAGAGATTTGGTATGTATCACACCATTAAGTTCAGGTTGCCATTAACATAGTAAAACTGAATTGCGAGAGTCCTCACAAAAGTGCACCCTGAGGTGACCTTCTCGGCCTTTTTCGGTCGGATTTACAAGTTAATCGGGTTACCAAAATAGGTAGTGAATATAGTATAGTAGAAATGTCAGGATTGAGGGACCAGCAATAAACGTATTTCCAAGTTTTGTGTAGAGCCAAGGCATATCGACACTCCCAGAGCGATTGTCGAGCCAAGAAATCAGTAAAATTGTACAACTGGATAAAGTACAGAATATGGCCAAGTATCATAATTATGACAAGTACCAAGGGAGGACTGCCTGCACTCAAGGTATGCACACATGCTTTTGAGCTGTCGAGCCTGGGGTCGAATTTTGACTGAGCTGGGGATGTCACCCTGGTGTTTACCATGCATGGAGATGCATCATGAAGTTGCATGTAAAAAAATACTTGTTTATCTATGATCTATGAAGTTGGGATGTGAGTTGTGCATCAAGGGAGGCGCAAAGCACCCCTCCCTTTATATGGAATGGTTTCTCTGTATGCAACTTTAACACAGGGAATAAAAATTAGTTTCTCGGCTTCCACTGGATGAAATTGGCTGCAAATTTCAGAAGTAAATGCTTTGCACGTCGTGGTAATATGTTCCAGATTTCAGCAATGTCTGTTTCCGCATTCTTTAGTTTTATTAAGAAAACCCTCGAATCTACATTGGTGTCTGTCAGTCCATCCGTCCATCCGCCCGAAATGTGTTGGCACTCATATCTCAAAGGCTGTTCATTGAAACTAGCTGAAACCTGGAATATACATCGGCCAATATGTCTAAGTAATGGCTTTTGAAAGAAATTCCACTTAAGTGTCAATTTGATTCATACAGTTCAAAAAACTTTATGCACTGATGGATTTTAACCTAGATATGTAGGGCACTCCTTTACATGAACTTTTCTCGAGCATTGCTTGGTTCCTCCAGGGTAGTACACAAACACAAGGGTAGTACAGCATGCACACGAGATTTTTTTAGAATGTCCCTTCTTTTCTATTGTCTGGTATTTTCCACAAGCCATGGAATGTCCCTTATTTTCTATTGTCTGGTATTTTCCACAAGCCATGGAATGTCCCTTCTTTTCTCTAGTTTGCCACATGGCACGTACCATATAAAAGGGCCTTTTCTTGCCATTGCATTTTTCCCCAAGAATGCCATTATACCTTCACAGTTTGTTGATGTGATTTGCAGGACTCGCAAAACATCGCAAAGGTGACTGCCTGTCATCTTTGATCTCAAGCGGCTCTTGTTTAGTGTCATTAGAGAAAATGTTTGCTCACAAATGTATGGAGCTGAACAAACTCAGCATCGTTTTTGCATGGTGCCTTGTCTGTGGAAATCGGGGCTTTTCCAAGCTCCTGTAGAATTCCTGCAGTGAAAGCTGCTGATGACGACTGCGGAGTATGTCCTCACACTGCATCTCAATGAGTTCCAACTGTATGTCCTCTGGTGTTTCATCCACGTTAACGGAGAAGGGCCATGAGAACATGTTGATATCTTTCTCAATGGCAGCAAAATCCTGAAAACACCTGATGAACTCTGATTAATGATGTGATTACTTTCATATATTTTCCCATCTGCTCAGGGATGATGGCATTTGGAAAGTGTCAATTACCTTCTGCAGAGAGGGAAAGTGTGGGGCATTGGGTTCACTGACTTGACTCTGAAACAGACGGCGCTTCATGGCAAATGCTTTCATGTACGAGTACATTTGTGACACGATTGTGTCTTTCCCTTGCGAGCTTGTGTTCAGCACATTCCGCTGTCCGGTGATGTCGGCTAAAAAGCCAATCAAACAGGGTCACTTGGTTCATCGATGGGCAGACGTTTTTCTCTCACGAATTGGTCAGTCTGAGATTTGAGGGAGAAGAACCACTTGAGAACAGATATTGTGCATCGATTTCACAAAGGAATGCCTGAAACCGTCTGTGGTCGATCATGCTCTCGATCGAATTATGTTGATAGTTTTCTCGACCATACTCATTGCGTCCCCCCAATTTAGTCACTTTTGTGCACAAAGCTTCCTGATGTATAATACAGTGCAATTTAACAGCCTCGCCCACAGACTCATGAACTTTCCTGCAAACAATGGAGGCCATTCGGTTATGCTCACCTATTGAGGCTGGAACAACATCTATTGTAACTCCACACAATTTGTCCCAAGGGAGATTCAGGTTTTGAATAGCGACCATAGACTCCTTTAGAGGAGTCTCCCACTCTCTAAATGGTTTCTGATAGTTTCAGAATCTGATTTCAGATTGATAGTTTCAAAAATATCTGCTCCCTTCGTTGTCCCAGTCAGGGTGCGGAGGTCAAGGAGCTTGTCAATAATGCAAAAATAATCGTCAATCCCTCAGAAAAAATTAGCAACTGAGCAGTGTCTGCCATGGCGGTGCTCTCGTCAAACGCGATTGAATATAAATCAAACAATGCTGCTTTGCCTGATATTTGCTCCTTAATGTTATCTGACACATCCTCAATTTTCCAGGCCACTGTGTTTTTCGCAAGACTAACATTGCAAAATTCTTGTTTCTTTTCTGGGCACACAATGTCTTCAATTTTTGTGATGCACTCCTTAATATAATCACCCTCTGAAAAAGGTTTTCCATGCTGCGCTAAAAGCATGGCCACCTCATAGCTAGCTAGCCCTGATAGCTTTCTCCTGAGTTTGATTCGCTCGAAAAAAAATGGTTTTGTTTGTTACCAACTGTTTTACTTTCTGTTATCTCTGGTCCAGTATGCCAGTACGCCATAAAAGACGCTTTGTGTTTCCTTTCATAATGTATCTTAATATTAAATTATTTCATTACCGCTACTGTTTCCTGGCAAATTAAACACACACACACACACACACGCACACACACACACACACACACGCACACGCACACGCACACGCACACTCACACACACACGCCTCGGTACTTTGTGAAGAAGCATTCAATTTGCCAGCGTGGCTGGAATATCCTCCATTCACCATCCAGCTTCTTTGCAGCCGCCATGTTGAAAATAATCACATTTGTACAACAACAATAGCAAATGCACAAGATTAAATCGCCCCCATTGGACATATTCCAAAATGGGGGCTTATGGATTGGGTCTCGTCCGTCCGCAACTATATCTCGGCGATGTATGGACAGATTTTGTTTATACTTGGCACAAAGCCGACACATAATGGTTATACGCATGCACATCATTTTGTTTCGCGATGCAATCAAAGATGGCCGACTGGCAGCCATTTTAGTTGTAAAAGAAAAAACCGATGTTGAAACGTCCTCAACCATTTCTCGGACGTGCATTTACCGATCCTGTTCAAACTTGGCATACAGATAATGAATGGTGGCTCACATATGCATGTCATTCTCTTTCGAGATCAGATCCAAGATAGCCAACTGGCGGCCATTTTGTTTCTTAAACCTGTCCCCAACCATTTCTTGAACATGCATGGTCTGATTGTGTTCAAACTTGGCACATGCTCAGTACATGATGGCATACACATGCACCTCACTTTATTTTGCGATCTGATCAAAGATGGCCGACTGGTAGACGCGGCCATTTTAGTTGTAAAATACTTGATATTGAACACGCCCTCAACCATCTCTTTGACATACATTTACTGATCTTGTTCAAACTTGGCACCTAGTTAATGAATGAAGTGTTATATATGCACATGATGTTATTTCGGGATCAGATCCAAAATAGCCGAGTGGCAGCCATTTTGTTACTTAAACATGTCCCCAACCATTTCTCGGACATGCATGGACCGATTTTGTTCAGACTTGGCGCAAAGACAATACATGAGTATACATATGCAGATTTTGTTTTGTAATCTGACCAAAGATGACCGACTGTTGGCATTTAACCCGGTACAGAAAAATTACTAAAACCACTGGGGCTATGACGTTTTATGTCTGTTTTTTTTGTTGTTTTTTTGGCTGAAATCTCCTGCATTCACGATCCATCTTTCGCTTATTTGCGGCCACCATGTTGAAATTAATAAGACTTGTACAACTACGATAGCTAATGCACAGGATGCATTTTTTTTTTTTTGCTGGTTGAACCAATTCAGTGACCCAACACACAAATTCTTAATAAAAAAAACCAAAAAAAACGATTTGGCTGTGGAGTGAAAAGGAGGACCTGGGATGGGGAGGCAGGGTGAAGGGGGTCAGAGAGAGCACATCATTTTATCTTTTGGAAATGACAGGCTTTGCACACCTGCGTGCACGTCAATCATTGACAAACTCCACTTACCCAGTGAGTCCAAAGATGAAAATGAGTAAAAAAAAAAAAAAAAAGCAACAACAAAAATAGACATTACACAGTTTTGCAGACATTTATATCTTATGAATGGCCTTAGCTTATGGCTTGTCATCCCCAATATGCACCTCTGTTTTCTGTCTGACAATGTTGCATACCTCTCAGCCATCAGCTTGTGCAGGCATGCTGGGATTTTGGGCATGTCCTGTTTTGCTATGGAGGTGGTGATTGATGTGCGCTGTTGTTTTCGCACAGTAAAACTGTGCCACTTGGCTTACGCCATGTGAGAAACCAGTATGTCTAACATCGGTTGAGCAAGGATTGTGATGGATACTTCAGTGGTTGTGATGCATGCATCTTCTGATCACCAAACTGATGGTGGACGTTAAAGTATTTTCTTGAAGAGTAGGTGCGTTATCACCTGCATCCTGAGCAAATTACAAATTACTGCCTTTACTCAGCACTCATGCTGGAGAGGACTGGGGACACCAGCATAAATGATTTCTCCACAAAACCTCATAATGATGCTTCTTGTTATCAGAGGAAGGACCTGCTATATACATATAATGATGACTATGACAGTGATTTATGTTTTCTCGGACTGTTTTGTGTTACAAGACAAGTTTGCCCGAAAAATGTAGTTTAGGTAAGTCGCCGGAGGCATTATGTTTTCGGGTTGTCCGTCCGTCCGTCCATTTGTCCGTCCGTCCGTCCATTTGTCCGTCCGTACGGGCTAAACCTGGTTTTTCTCAGCAACCATATGTCCGATTGAGACGAAACTTTCAGGGTACGAGTGACACCCATGCAGAATGTTTTTATGATAATTGTGACATCATAGGTCACGTGGTATGGCAGCCATCCTGGATTAAAAGCAAATAATTTAAAAATTATTTCTCGGAAACCGCTGAATGGAAAAATTTTAAACTTGGCACATTGTCAAGTACTCCCAATGGTGAACAAAAGCATGATAATGATGACATCGGTGAAGTGGTATACCCGCCAAAAATGTTTAAATCGAATTCCTTATACTAAAAATCTGAAATTGCATGCATATGATCTATGACCCATTTGTATTGAAATATTAAATTTATGACATCATAGGTCACATGGTTTGGCAGCCATATTGGATTGAAGGGAAATATTATATAATTATATCTCTGAAACTGCTCACCCTATCGATGCGAAATTTTACAAATATCATCTAACAGCACTGTTGCATATAGTTTGAAAATGATGATGTCATAGGTCACATGGTTCATCAGCCATCTTGGATAGAAAAACGAATTTTATCCGATCAACACGAAACTTCACAAACGTGATCCCCTACCCATACATATGCAGAGTGATGGCACCTATCCGTTGTGGGACTATACGGAGGCATATTGGCGACAGTCACATTGTTCTAGTTTTTCTTGTTTGTTTGTACATCGAGTAAGTCAACAATGTGAAGTTCTAATCTCAGTGATTCAAACCTTTAGTAACCACTCTTGTAGCACCCATAGATGCCGTGACATTTCTTATGATCCTCAAACAATGAACGATAATAGTTATTATTTTGTGTGCAGTCTGTGGCTGCTGGTTGCATCATTGCTGGGAGTGCGGTTGTACCGCTGATGCAGTGCTGCCTGTTCCCAGGAAGCTGGTACTGGTACTCATTTTGTTGACATCAGAAGAATGACAGGCTGAGGCAACCATTGCATAAATAGAAATGGTCGACAGGCTGAGTCAACTAATTAGAGCATTGTGAAGGAACTGCGCTCCAACGCGAGTCGAAAGAATTGACGCGACCAAAGACGGAATTCGTCCGAGTTGCTTTATTGAAACAAAACAGCTCAGGTATTCTGACAAGCCCGTTTATCGGGCAGCAATATATATACACATTTATGTCGGGAAGTTTGCCCGGCAAAAGCTATACCGGGCATGCCCGGGTGTCAAGGGCGAGCCTTGGAAAGGTGAGTCTGGACCTGCCCGGGCGTGTTTGGCTGCGGCCTGGCAAGTCGAGGCTGGGTGTGCCCGGGCGCTCTGGGCGAGCCCTGGAAAGGCGATAGCGGGCATGCCCGGACGCTCTGGGCGAGCCCTGGAAAGGCGATAGCGGGCATACCCGGACGCTCTTGGCGAGCCCTGGAAAGGCGAGAGCGGGCATGCCTGGGAAAGACGAGACCGGGTGTGCCCGGGAGGTTTGGGGCGTGCCCGGGAACAGTGAGTCCGGGCATGCCCGGGAGAGGCGCGTCTGGCCGTGTTCTGGCCGGTGCAAGGCGATTGTGTGCATCCAGCGGTAACCGCTACACACGCCCCTCCAGAATCGACCTGCACCGGCAGGGTCAATTTAAGGGGGGTCCGGATGACCCGGCCGAAGCGACCCCTGGAGGGTCGTGGGGAGGGGTCCGACGTGGTGGTGGGTGGTCGAGCGGGGGGAACTGTGGACGGGGGGCAGCCTCGCCGCGGAGGAAGGGCCAACCGTGGTGGTCGGTCGACGTCCATGTGCGCCGGTTTGAGGCGGTCCACAGAAATCCGGTCCGGCCGGCCGCCGAAGTCGACGATGAAAGACTTGTCGCCCCGTCGCAGGACCCGGAAGGGCTCGTCGTACGGCGGCCGGAGTGGCCCCCGGTGCGCATCATGACGCACAAAGACGTACTCCGCTGTGCGAAGCGTCGGGGGGACGTAGGACTGGGGGCCACCGTGGCGGGACGTCGGCACGGGGGCAAATCGTCGGGCGGCCTCCTGGAGGTCCGAGCGCTGGCGAGCGGCGGACCAGGGACTGGTAGCGTCGGGCACGAATTCGCCCGGGATGCGGAGCGGCTGGCCGTAGACGAGCTCGGCGGCGAACGCCTGGAGGTCTTCCTTGGGGGCCGTGTGAAGGCCCAAAAGGACCCACGGCAGCCGGTCGGCCCAACCGTCGTCCTGAAGGCCGGCCATGAGTGCGGCCTTCATGGAGCGGTGAAACCGCTCGCACAACCCGTTGGCTTGGGGGTGGTAGGCCGTGGTGCGGTGCAGCGTGACCCCCAACGAACGGGCGACCGCGCCCCAAAGCTCAGACGTGAACTGTGGGCCGCGGTCGGACGAGATGTCCGCTGGTGCGCCGAAGCGCGCGACCCAGGTGGCGATGAACGCCTGTGCCACGTCGGCGGTGGTGGTGGAGGCGAGGGGCACAGCCTCCGGCCACCTGGTGGTCCTGTCCACCATGGTGAGCAGGTGGGTGAACCCCCGCGAGGGGGGCAGGGGACCCACCAGGTCCACGTGGACGTGGTCGAAACGCCATTCAGGCACGGCGAAAGGTGCCAGCGGGGCCTGGGTGTGGCGGTGGACCTTGACCCGCTGGCAGGCCGTGCAGGCGTTGGCCCAGTCGTGGATGTTTCGTCGAAGGCCGTGCCAGACGAAACGCGCCGACACCAGCTTCTGAGAAGCTTTCCGGCCCGGGTGAGAAAGGCCGTGGATGGAGGCGAAGATGCGGCGCTGCCAGGAAACGGGCACGATGGGGCGAGGCTGGCCCTGGGAGACGTCGTAGAGCAGGACGGTGCCCGCGAAGTGAATGTCGGCCAGGCGGAGGCCCGTGTCCGCCGCACGGAGTGCCTGCACCGAGGCGTCGGTGGTCTGGTCGGCCGCCATGAGCGCGAAGTCCACGCCGAGGTGGACCGCGTTCGCGCTGGCCCGAGAAAGACAGTCGGCCACGGCGTTGTCTTTGCCGGTGACGTGCCGGATGTCCGTGGTGAACTCCGACACGGTGGAGAGGTGGCGCTGCTGGTGGGCCGACCACGGCTCCGTGACCTTAGCCATTGCGTAGACCAACGGCTTGTGGTCGACGAAAGCCGTGAACGGGCGGCCCTCCAGGAGGTGTCGGAAATGGCGAACGGCCAGGAATAGCCCGAGCAGCTCGCGGTCGAACGTGCTGTAGTTTAACTCGTTCGGCCGGAGTTGCCGGCTGAAAAAAGCGAGTGGCTGCCAAACCCCGTCCACCCATTGCTCATGGACGGCGCCCACCGCGTAGTTGGAGGCGTCCGTAGTGAGGGCGATGGGCGCGTTGAGCACCGGGTGAGCCAGCAGCATTGCGTCAGCGAGGGCCCGTTTGGCGCTGGCGAAGGCCACGTCCATGGCCGCGGACCAAACAATGTCATGCTTGGCCGGCTTGCCCCGGAGGGCCTCGTAAAGGGGCCGCATGAGCTGAGCAGCGCGGGGCACGAATCGGTGATAAAAATTCACCATGCCGAGGAACTCTTGGAGGGCCTTGATGGAACGGGGACGCGGGAACGTGGTGATGGCCTCGACCTTGGTCGGCAGCGGCACGGCCCCGGTCTTGGTGATGCGGTGGCCCAAAAAGTCAATGGTCGTCGTGCCGAAGTGGCATTTGACCAGGTTGACAATTAAGCCGTGCTCGCTGAGGTGACCGAACAATGTTCGGAGGTGGAGGAGGTGCTCGGCGCGGGACGTGCTGGCGACGAGGATATCGTCCAGATAGACGAAAAGAAACGGCAGGTCGCGCAGCATGCCGTCCATCAAGCGCTGGAACGCCTGGGCCGCGTTCTTGAGGCCAAACGGCATCTGCAAAAATTCGAACAGGCCGAACGGCGTGATGACGGCCGTCTTCGGGACGTCGGCCGCCCGGACAGGTACCTGGTGGTAGCCCCGTATCAGGTCAATTTTCGAAAAGATGACCCGTCCCGCCAAACGGGCGGAAAAGTCCTGAATATGCGGGATCGGGTACCTGTCGGGGGCGGTAGCATCGTTGAGACGGCGGTAGTCGCCACACGGGCGCCATCCACCCCCCGGCTTTGGCACGATGTGCAGTGGCGAGGCCCACGCGCTATCGGAGCGCCGCACGATGCCGAGGTGCTCCAACGCGTCGAACTCGGCCTTCGCCACGGTGAGCTTGGCCGGGTCGAGGCGGCGGGCCCTGGCGTAGACCGGCGGGCCCGTAGTGGGTATGTGGTGCTCGATCCCGTGCCGCACCGCGACGGCCGAAAACGTCGGCCGCGTGAGGGCCGGGAATTCCGCGAGCAGGCGAGCGAACTCGTTCGCTGCCGGGAGGGCGCACGCCAGTTCGGTCGGCGCGGAGCTGCTCATCGTGCACGCCAGGGAGCTGAAGGTCTCGGCGTTGACAAGGCGACGACGTTTGATGTCGACCAGCAGCCCGTGCGCGCAGAGGAAGTCGGCGCCCAGCAAAGCCATGGGGACGCAGGCGGTCACAAAAGTCCATTGAAAACGCTGGCTGCCGAAGCAGAGGGTGACGACGCGTGGGCCGAAAGTGCGTATGGCCGAGCCATTAGCAGCGACCAAAGAGGGGCCGCAAACGGCGTCCCGCCTGTCCTGCTCGGAGGCGGGTATGACGCTCAGTTGGGCGCCGGTGTCACACAGGAAACGCCGCCCAGACGCTTTGTCCCGAATAAACAGCAAGTTGCCCGAGTGGCCGGCGCTCATGGCTGGGAATGAACGCCGGCCCGGCCGTTTCCCGACCTGCCGAAAGTGCACGGGGGCCGGCACGTCCGAGCCTTGTGTCCGAACCTGGCGTGGTAATATCACCACGCACGGTCAGGTGGAGGCCCCAGCCGTCGTGTCGGAAGTGGGCGGTGCGGCGTGGCGGCCGCCAGTTGCACCGGCAGTTTGGCCTCCAACCGCGCAGGGAGCTCGGGCGTCGTGGGCGTCGCCTCGGATGGCGGCGGGCTCCAGGTAACCGCGCCGATGTGCTGGCCCGCCGAGGAGATCTTATCGGCTTCCCTGGCGAGGGCGCGGGAATCCGTGATCAACGTGCCAGCCAGGGCGAGGCGTACCGGGTGAGGCAGCTGGCGAAGGAACAGCTCGCGGAACAGAAAATCCGGAGAGTGCTCACCGAGCAACGAGAGCATATAGTCCATGCGCTCTGACGGGCGCGTGTCGCCGAGCTCGGGCAGAGCGAGCAGGCGCCGTGCGCGTGCTGCCGGTGAGAGGGCGAAAGCATCGAGGAGGAGTGTCTTCAGCGCGTCGTATTTGTCAGCAGCCGGCGGGTGCTCGAGGAGGCTCAAGGCGCGGGCCGCGGTGGCGGAACCGAGCGCCGCCACAACATGGTGGAAGCGGGTGTCGTCCGCGGTGATGCCTCGCAGGGCGAACTGAGAGTCCGCCTGAGCGAACCAAACAGCCGCGTGAGCCTCCCAGAAGGTAGGCAGTTTAAGCGTCACTGCCGTATCCATGTCGGTAGGTCACCAATGAAGGAACTGCGCTCCAACGCGAGTCGAAAGAATTGACGCGACCAAAGACGGAATTCGGCCGAGTTGCTTTATTGAAACAAAACAGCTCAGGTATTCTGACAAGCCCGTTTATCGGGCAGCAATATATATACACATTTATGTCGGGAAGTTTGCCCGGCAAAAGCTATACCGGGCATGCCCGGGTGTCAAGGGCGAGCCTTGGAAAGGCGAGTCTGGACCTGCCCGGGCGTGTTTGGCTGCGGCCTGGCAAGTCGAGGCTGGGCGTGCCCGGGCGCTCTGGGCGAGCCCTGGAAAGGCGATAGCGGGCATGCCCGGACGCTCTGGGCGAGCCCTGGAAAGGCGATAGCGGGCATGCCCGGACGCTCTGGGCGAGCCCTGAAAAGGCGATAGCGGGCATGCCCGGGAAAGACGAGACCGGGCGTGCCCGGGAGGTTCGGGCGTGCCCGGGAACAGTGAGTCCGGGCATGCCCGGGAGAGGCGCGTCTGGCCGTGTTCTGGCCGGTGCAAGGCGATTGTGTGCATCCAGCGGTAACCGCTACAATTGTATAAAAAAGGTGCAAAAATGGATCCCCTGAACTACAGACCAATTAGCTTGCTTCCAATCATCAGGAAGGTTATGGAATCCATCATTGCAATTTTCATTAAAGCATTCCTTTTCTCCAACAGCCTCATCTCAGATCATCAATTTGAATTCAGATCTGGTCACTCTACCTTGGACATGCTGCTTCGACTCTCCCAACAATGGATACCGATGGAGGTCCTCAATGTCAGACGTGAGATCAGGACCGTCTCTCTGGACATTTCTCAAGCTTTCAATACAGTCTGGCATCCCGCCTTGCTCTTCAAACTCTCTGTTAATGGAATCCAAGGCTAACTCCACTTTTGGATTACTGACTTCCTCCACTGTCGTAGCCAATGTGTGGCTCTCAACGGAACCCTTTCTTCTCTTCTCCCTGTCAGGATCGCAGTTCACCAAGGCAGTGCTCTCGACCCCATCTTATTCTTAATAGACAGAGCTGGTCAGAGTTTAATCATGAACTCATGTCCAAAAGGTTTGATGCTCTTAATTGTGTTACATTACCTTGACAACCAACAAAACCCATTTTTTGAGGTGCGCATTGGAAGTGGCAGCCCATCGTTTGGGAATGGCAGACCCTTAAAAAGATCCTTAAAATCGTTTTTCGGAAATATTTGTGCCTGAGGCTGATTATTATTTTATGACATCTACATTGGATACTGAATACAAAACAAATGTGTAAGAAATGAAAATCACCAGCATTTGCATATAGAATGACCCTTATAAGGAAGGCTCCATGAAGGGTTTTAATCATACATTTTCACCAAATAATATTTTTTGTTGTAAACTGCTCTATTTTAATGGTATGAAACAAAAATACAATGTAAGAAACATTCTGATCCAACACTTTCGGGTAAGAAGGCCCTTTAGGCTTGAAGGGCCCATAAGAATCCACTGGGCGTAACAAATTTTCTGATCCAGTTCTTTCGGGTAAGAAGGCCCCTGAGGCTCGAAGGACCCACAATAATCCACGTACCATTTCATTAGAACGTATATACGGATGTGGCAGATGAGAGGGGAAGTAACATGGAGCAGAGTGTTTCATCAGTTGGAACAAAATTGATAGTAACAGCAACACTTCAATGAATTAGACCCAATTAAGCAATTGGAGGTATAATTCCATTTATTCTCTCTCTTTAGCATGGCGTAGGATCTGTCTGTGTTTACCGAACACACACGATTGTTTCAAGTCTACATACATCCTATCCAAAGTACCAATGTTAAGTAATTCTAATTATTGTCATTTTATCTAATGCATAAGTGGCTTTTTAAGTCAACCATTGCCTTATATGTACTCCATTAACACGCACCGTGCATGTTTTCAGACATGCCGGCTTTGGAGATATCCAATCTTCCAAATACTCTGGACTTCCCCGCCAACGAACCACACACTACACAACCACCAGCTATACATCCACCCACTACGGAATCACCCATAATCGAACCAAAGAGGCACCACCTACAAATATTGTCAAAACAACAGAATGCATCATTCATGTGTGTATATCCGAAATCAAAAAACGTAAAACCCTCCACAGACGACAAGTGGTTGAATATCCTCAGTGCTTCCGAATCGAGAAAAGCTTTCAAAAACATTGATACGTTTAAATATTGCACCATCATTGCATCTTTACCAGAGTACCCATTGGCACATCATACAAGGAAGGCTACCCCAGTAAGTTCTACAATAATTTCACTGCTAATTCCCATTCAGCAATTTACTCCATCCACTCCTCAGCAGCCAGTTCAATACAAACAGTTGCGTAGCCTTACACACTGTCTACAAGTCAATCCAATGTGGGGATCTTTCCGAATGAATGCATATTTTGTGAGAATTACGCTAAGCAACGGCCCGATGGGACGAACGAGTTCTCCTCAAAAATTGAAACAAAACAAGCTGAATTAAGAATATGGGAGATTGTGAACACTTTGAAGTTAGCAAACGTACTCGTGAAAATCGTGGTTGTAGATTTGATAGCAAAGGAAGCTAAGGTACACCATAGTTGTTTCTTTGAGAAGAAGAAAGCGGCCGAACGATTTTCAAAGATGCAATACCTGAAGAATCTTCTGAACGATTCAGACGCTCGATTGAACAGGTCAAACTGAATAAGTTCACAAAACACCAACAACAACAACATGCATTTTAAAGGCCATTTTCCCTGCTAGAGCGGGGGTTAGCCTTGCGGTCCCCATGACAATCTTCTCCATTTTGCCCTATTTTCTGCATCTCTCCTTGTTAACCCCCTTGCCCGCATTTCTTCTTCCACCATCTTTAGCCAAGTCTTTCTCGGTCTTCCCCGTCTTCTACTTCCTTCTACATTCATTTCCATCACTCTTCTCAACCAGTCACTTTCATCCTTCCTCAACACATGACCAAACCATCTCAACATGTTCCTCTTCACAGCATCAATCACAGGCTTTATTCCCATCATCTTTCGCAATTCATCATTTGTCTTCCTCTCTCTCAACGATACTCTGCACATCCGTCGAACCATTCGCATTTCCACCCTTTCCAACCTTCGTTGCTGCTCTACGTTCATTACCCATGTCTCGCTCCCATAAATCATAACACTTCTCACACATGCAGCATACACCTTTCCGTTCAGCTTCAACGACACTCCCCTCATCATCAGCACGCCACTCAATTCCCGAAACGTCTTCCATGCACATCTCACTCGAGAAACCGTTGCCGAGTCTGATCCACCTTCTCCATTCAGCATGTCTCCGAGGTAGCAAAATGTTTTCACACCTTCCAGCTTCACGCCGTCTCCAAGATCCAACTCAACATTTCCTCCATCTGCAGCTCCCTCTGTGCACACCTTACATTTGAAAGTAGCTGCCACACTGGTTAATGACCCTCTCAGACCACTACATTTTTGATGAACCCACTCAGCGCACATTATACACTGAATGGAGTTCACTCCGACACCCTTCCTACACACAGCACAGGGCCACTTCCCAGTTCTTTCCACCTTACCACATGCTTTACCACTTGCCATCACCTTCGTCTTTCCGATATTCACCTTCAGACCTTTTGTCTCCATACATTCCTTCCACGTGTTCATCTTTTCCTTCAGTCCATCCATACTTTCCGCAATCAACACCAGATCATCTGCATACAACAACTCCCACGGTAAACCCTCCTTTACGTTCTGAGCCAGCACCTCCATCACAGCTACAAATAGTAGTGGACTTAGTACCGACCCCTGATGCACTCCCACCTTCACCTCAAACTCACCACTGTTCCCGTCCTTTGTCCTTACAGCTGTGCGCGCTCTTTTGTACATTGCCATCACTACTCTGATCAACCACTCCTCCACTCATAACTTCCTCAATGCCCATGTCAATACTTTGCGTGGAACCCGATCGAATGCTTTCTCCAGATCAACAAACCCAAGAAACAACTTCTTCCTCTTCTCCATGTACTTCTCCTGCAACTGCCTCACAATGAAAAGCGCGTCTGTCGTTCCTCTTCGTGGCATGAATCCAAACTGCATTTCGTCGATCTTCACTTTCTTACTTATCCTCCTCTCCAACACCCTTTCCAATACCTTCATTCCATGCTCCAATAACTGTATCGCTCAGTACGAGCCACACTCCAGAGGGTCACCTTTCCCCTTGTATAGAGGGACGAGGGTACTCAGTTCCCAATCCACTGGAATGCGGCCTTCTTTCACCACCAGATTACAGATCTCTGTCATTCTCTTCACACCCCAACTTCCTGCTGCCTTCAACATATCTCCCACAACTCCCGTCGGCCCTCCCGCCTTTCTACCCTTCATTGCTTTTATCGCTTCCTCAACTTCCTTCTCAGTTATCTTCTCTGCCGGTCCTAAAACTGGGTTACTCTCTATGTTGCCATCCCATTCATTTTCTGTATTCAACAGCATTTCCATACGTCTTTTCCATCTTCCTTTTATTCCATCTGGGTCGACAACGATTTGTCCCACTTCATCCTTCAAGCAACTCACCCCCATCACATCACACCTCTCTTTCGCTATCTGCTTTGCAATCCTGAATACTGCTTTCTGACCCTCTTCCGAATCCAAGCGTTCTCCGAACATTTTCCTACATGCCTCCTGCGCCTTTGCTACCTCTTTCTTTGCAGCCTTCCTGGCTGCCTTATAACTTTCATGCTCTGCTGTTTCTGCTCCCGTACCCTTCGCCTTCTGCCACTCCTTGAACTTCTTCCTCTTCTCGTCAATCCTCTTTCCAACTTCATCATCCCACCACCATGTTTCCGAGTGCCTCGGTGGTCCTTTTGTCCATCCACATACCTCACCAACGGCTCCCAACAGACTAGCTTTCATTGACATCCAACCACTTTCAAGCTCAACCACATCATCCTCGACGCTACTCAGCCTCTCTTTTAATGCCTCCCTTACTGTCACCTCTTTCAACCTCCACACCTTCATTCTCGGTTGGTACTTCACCCGCCGAGCTCTCCTCGCACCTTTCACCCTTACGTCGCAGACAACCAAGTGGTGCTGTGAAACAGCCTCCTCCCCCGGGATCACCTTTGTGTCCCGGAGGTGCCCCCTATCTCGCCTACGCACCATCAGGTAGTCAACGGTTGTCGTCGACCCACCTGACGTGTATGTAACAAGCTTATTATCCTCTTTCTGGAACTGAGTATTACAAATCAACAAATCAGCTCCATCAGCAAACTCCAAAATCCTTTCACCTTCTCCATTTCTCACACCATATCCGTAACCCCCATGAACTCCGTCAAAACCATCCATACTCCTTCCCACATGTCCATTTAGGTCTCCTCCTACCACAACAAATTCCTCATCTTTCACGTTTTCCATCAGCTTCTCTATCGCACACCAGAACTTGTCCTTCTCTTCATCGCTTCGACCAACCTGCGGAGCATATCCCGAGATGACGTTCACCAAGAGCTTTCCAATCATCATTTTCACCATCATCAACCTATCACTCACTCTAGTCACACTCACCACACTGTCTACAAACTCCTCAGAAAACAGGACACCAACACCATTCACGCCCTCCAGGCACCCTTGCCACACAAACTTGTATTTCTGTCCCTGCCTACCCTTCACCATTCTCACACCACTTCCCTTCCATCTCATCTCTTGCACACAACATATGTCCACTCTTCTTCTGACCAATACTTCCACCACTTCTCCTGATCTCCCTGTCATTGTCCCTACATTCCATGTCCCAAACCTCAGAAACCGATCTCCACTTCGGGCTGTACCCTGCCCACATGTAGTTGTAATTGTCATGGTTCTCTTTTTGAGGCAATGTTTTTATGGCCGGATGCCTTTCCTGACGCCAACCCTCTTAGTCGCCTCTTACGACACGCAGGGATACGGCGTACCTATTCCTATCCAGGGTACACACTGGGAAACGTTTAAAACATGGAAATTCCGGGGGGGGGGGGGGGGGCGTCAGCATCACGGCTGCGGTTTAAACATATTTAAATAAATATTTAAACAAAACCATGAAAAACAATCTGGGAAAAGTCTCTAAGTGAGAACGTGGATTTGAGAAAGCAGGAGCAGAGGTGAAAGAAAAACGAGATATAGGGGGCGGGGCACAAGTCGAGACGAGGAGGCTGCACGAGACACCAGGCCGCACGAGGCGCACGAGGCGCGAACAAAGAAACGACTAATTACACACAAATTTGCAACAACTACAAAACCAAAACCAAATAGAAACACACAATAACACATACACAACAAAATACGCAGCGGAAATTTGACAAAGAAACGAACGGGAAAACACTCAAACTCCAACATTGATCACAAAACACCAAAGAGCGAAAAATAATTGTAGAACGCAACATCCTGTCATAAAATTATTGCATTGGGACATACAATGGACATGTTGGGACTAATCGCAATCGTGGCTGCAACAAAAAAGGTGGATTTGGAGTTTCTCTTAACATTCTCTTTAACACCAGTGCCCATTGTAATGCGCAGGTTTGACGGATCATTATTGCACCACACAACAAAAAGTGATCTCCTTAATCTGTTGGAGGTAAAAGTGTCCGATCACGGATAACCGAGTGCAATTTACAATCACGATATTGATGGGAACTTTTTGTTGCATTATTTACCACCCAACGTTGCACCTTCTTATGACTCACGGTCACGCGCCATATTGCACTCGGCTCTTGCTTATCCGTCAAAAGGGTCAGTATTTCATTTGACATCTACGGAAGGCCATGGATAAAAGACTGCAAGCGGGCGAGACGTGAAGAACTCGCTGACGACAACGATGGTGTGAAATGTTTGACGGTCACTGGATCTGAACAAATTCACCCCGTCAAAGACATTGAGAAGTGTCTGAAGCACTCATGAAGTTCCCAAATTCCATATAATGGATTGGACTGAGCAATACCACGTATCAGTATTAGAAGACGAGGAGATATATCTGGGTGTTGACAATGAGTGTGCAAAATTCTCAGCAATTGATGGCAAAGTAGAATGGGAATTTATTCCATCATTGTCATGTAATCATTGACGAAGTGAGATGTCCGATGTCCTCAGACACAAAGGACACCGCACCAAGAATACAAGCCGTTTAATGTAGAGAAATACACATGTGGGAGAAGGACATCAGCTCGAATCTGGCTCGATCCCTTCTCAAATACAATTCCCAGTGAGCTTAATTTATATACAAGCAGGCAAGGTCCAGCGCAGTGGAGATAAGAATATGCAAGTAAGTTTCCTTCTAAGTATATGCCACGCACTCATAGTCCATGCATACAATCTTGAAGGTTAGATTCCAACATGGGGCGGCCTGTTCTCCTGAAAAACCCACAATGTGTTTTAAAATCTTAGATAAGCAGAGAGAAACACAGACCAGATTTGTTGTCAGAACAGAAAATGCAAGAGAAAAAGATCACAGAGCATGAGATATGCATTCTCAGCCTGTTCAGCAAACTAATGACAAAACGTTTGATAAAGCAACCATCAGCCCCCACATCATCCAGAGGCAGATACTTGCGTTATCTTTCACCTGCAACTGGCCGTAACAATAGGCGATACATCATTGTGTCATAAATTGCAGCGGAGATTGGTCCGGAAATGTCTGCTGCACGACCTGGATTTGACGCATTTACAGGGTGCGATTACACAGCCCACTTTCTTGTGTAAGAGAAAAAAAACCGACCGTACAACATTGTTACGCAGGATGAATGGAACATCCATGCGTTCAGATTACTAGCATTGGGACCACCGACTGATGAGGCAATTGAGGAACTACAGGATTATACATGCAACTTGTATGGTGCAAAGAAGACGATACGGCTCAACATGTGGTAATACCGGGTGTTTGAAAAAGCATTTGGACCAAACGACGCGTCAAATCCACTAGACAGAATGAAAGGTGTTGATGCTAGCAGCATCCTGCCTAGCAAAGCTGAAATCAGACAAAATATCCGTCGATTCAGAATGTGGCACACCGCAGACAGTGATGGCATCAATACGAGACTGCTCTATAAATAAATTACTTTTTCTTTTTCTTGAGGTACAAGGTTCCAAATGACGATGAGGACTCCGAATATGAGGTTGGTGTTCCGCACGCGGTTTTCATGAACGATGACGACTATCACTTGGATAGTGATATGGATATAGAAGATTGAGATAGTTTGTTTGGATAAATCATTGAAGAAAACCAGAATCTTCAGATGCATCAGGCTGCTAAAACTGGAATTAGGCACAATCCAAGACGGGTCGCCACTCCGATGCAGTAATTCATTGAATGACATGAAATCATTAAATAATAATTCATTGAATGATAATTATATACAATTTTTTTTTTCTTTGTTGCCTTTCTTTTTGTTTTATTTTGCTGGGGGACTTTTGTCATCGGCTTTGTAGCACACGTCTGTCTGTCCTTGGTTCAGCCGTGCCCTGCAGCCTGTCCTTGGTTTAGCAGCGCACTGATCAGTCCTCGGTTTAGCGGCACACTTTTACTTTAGGAAAAAGTGACTTCATATCCGTTAAAAATTTCAACATAATAAATATCAAATCTTGAAGAATAGTATTTCTCTATGTCCCTGCAGCTTTTACTTCTGCAGGTAGTTGAGTGCTATAACTGCGATTTCTGACCCCTTCGAGCCGAATGGGCCTTCTTGTCCGAAAGTGCCGGATCAGAAAGTTTCTTGCGCTGCATGTTTTTTTTCATACGATTAGAAGAGAGCAGTTTGTAACGAATAAATTTCTCGGCCGCAAATTTCTGATTACGACCCTTTTTGAACCCTTTAAGGGGTTCTTCTTATATGTAAATTACCAAAATTTAAACTTATGCACCAAATCATTATTCACATGTATCTTTGTGATGCATTAGAAGTGGAAATTTGCTCAGGCTCGGCATTTTGATTAAATATTTCCAGGACCCTTTTTGACCCCTTCGAGCTGAAGGGGCTTTCTTATTCAAAAGTGTCGGCTCAGAATGTTTCTTACATTGCATTTGTTTTTCATACCATTAAAATAGAGCAGTTTGCATCAAAAAAAATTCTCAGGCACAAATTTCTGATTGAAACCCTTTGTAGACCCTTATAAGGGTCCTTATATGCAAATACCAGTGATTTTTACAAAATTGTGGGAGCTATGATAATAATAACAGTGGGTATTTACATATAACAATAATAATAATAATAATAATACATTTATTTTATATAGCGCTTTTCAAGAAGCCCAAAGACGCTTTGACAGAGTACAAAAAACAAGTGCAAAAAGACAAACATCAACAGGTAAATAAAATCAAAGCAAGAGGAAGGAGAAGGAGAGGAGATAGTCAGGGGTTAAATGCTGTGGGTTAAATGTTGAATGCAGTGTTTGCATACACTGCATTCATATACGAGTAATATGGCCTTTTACATATTAGTTTTAAGGTGCTTTAAATATAGATATCAAGTAAAAGAAGAGGATATGCAAGGTAAAGAAAAACATAGGGGCAATACCCCTGGTGCTCATCTGGTAGAATAAACAGCATACTGCACTGACTAAAGGTATTTTACACCAATTTCAATGGTTGCTAGAGGACAGGGCAGCATGTAGAATCATACTAACATAATCATTAGACTTTAAACAAACAAACAAAAAAAAATACCTATTTTGGGGGGCAACCCCCCCTCCCCCACTCCCACCTCATGTACCTCCTCAGACCACAATTTTTCCAATGCCTTGACCAAACATTTGTACATCACGGATGATGAAGGTTGTGGTGAAGTTTAATCGAAATTGTGTGTGTAATGTCAGAGAAGAAAGCAAATATCTATTTTGGGGGGGGGGTCAAGCCTGGACCCACCTTGACCCCCCCCAAACCCCCGTAGACCCACTCAGACTTCGATTTTCTTCGTGCCGTGAACAAACTTTAGTCACAACATAACAAATATCATTTGTGCCAAATTTGGTCGCAATCCCATCAGCGGTTTCGGAGAAGAGGTTTCAAGTGTTTACGGACGTAGGGATGGATGGACTGACGAACGGACGATGTGCCATTGCATAAGCTCCCCTGAACTTCGCTCCACGTGAGCTAAAAATTAGAGCAAAATTAAATGAAAATAAAACAAAACAAACAAACGTGCAAGATAAAGAAAAACCTGAAAAGCTAATACACAAATCGGTTGAGAAGCAACGAGCAAAGGGAGAAGAAATGGCAGGCAATGCAAAAAGAGGAAGAGAAAGGAAAACTTTATAATATGCTAATGTGGATCCATACCTGTTTATCGTTGTTTCATTCTGGTTTTCGCCAATCCTCTGACTATGTACAGTAGTCAAAGCCAATTCTTCCCGAAAGTGACGTGTGTTGCTTCACATGTTGCACCACGGGAATCCTAATATTCCTTCTCAGCAGACTTGGAAAGAAACAAATGCTAATCCGACACATTAAGCATGTCATTTAATCCAGGTGTGTCTCACTCACATTCTCACGTTGTCCAGAATGGGTGTCTGAGGAGCTCTCCTACCTACAACTGTATTTATTTGATCAGCCACTGGAAGAAGGTCAGTCATTTGAACTTCTGGGACTTCTCATAAGCCATGCTCTCTAGTGTTGACCACATCGTGAAGTTAGCTGCAAAAGCCAACCACTTGTTATACCATGTCCTTTCTTGTTGAATTTAAACTCTCAGGATGAAAGGTCTTCGCCTAAAAACTGGTTGTTGTTGGGAAGATACATATTCTAAAATGTAGGCATCACCAACTAATTATTTCTGCCCAGCAAGCAAGGCTCATGCTAGCTGGGTAGTGCCTTCATTATTGAATACGATGCCTTTGTTTGTAGACTCAAATTACTACCTGTTATTATGGAGCCATGTCTGCTTGCCAGTGCTCCCCAACGGGCCAGTGATCCCGCTTTGCATCTCTCCTTGACACTGTAATCCAAAACTTTCAACCTCATTGGCATTTCCCACAAATAAGAGATATTGTACATGGCCTGTTCTCTCACTGCATACAGCTTTGTGGCCTCCGTTTTCTCCCAACTCTCATCAGATTTTACTCCCCCTGCTTTCATACCTCCACCTTCCACAGTTTCTCCAGTTGCATACCCTGTAAAAATGTTCTGTATAATTCTGTAGAACTTGCCCTATTCGCATTGAAGAACTATTGAGTTATGTCGAATTTCCTCCGTCGTGCGAAGTCCTTCCTAGGCACACCTGAGCTCCTCACCACATACAAGGCTTTCATCCGCAGCTCAATGGAATACTGTTCTCCCCTATGGGCTGGTGCTCCTGCCTCGCACCTGGCTCGGCTTCACGCTGTTGAATCCAAAGCTTTCAGAATCATTGGAATCTCCCGCGATGAAGCTATCTCTGACGGCCTTTCACTCACTCACCGCAGGCAGGTAGGTGGTCTTTCTGTCTTCTACCGACTCCTCTCCGGCCTTGCTCCCCCAGCTCTCTCTGTGCTCTGTCCCCCAAATATTCCTACAGGTCGCACAAGATCTGCCAGCCACCCTCTGATGGTTAAACTGCCGAAATCTCGGCTCTCTGCTCACCTTCACTCTTTCATTCCTCTTTTCTCCCGCCTCTGGAACAAACTCCCACACTCACTTCAATCACACTCCTCCCTCCTGGTCTTCAAAACAGCTGTTCACCACCATCTCTTATCTTCCCCCATCCAAAACCTTGATCTTTTCTACCCCCACTAATTCACCCCAGATCCACCTTGTTTGAAATTCCAACTTCTTTCCTGGAAGTCTTGGCAGTGTCCATATGTTTTATACCTCTCCCACCCCCCCCCCCCCCCTTCCCATGCCTCCCCCCCAAAGCCCTCTCCCTCCCACAGTTCTCTCGATGTCTCCATGTCTCTCGGTCCCTGCTCTCAAATGTTGTGTTTGTGTCCTTCCCCCTCTCTCCCCATCTTGTCTACCGCTCCCGATGTTATTTGTTTTGTGTGTCTGTTTGTCTTTCTGTGTGATTAATGTTCGCTCTTTCACGAGCCTCGATCTTGTATACAAAAAAAAAAAAAAAAAAAAAAAAAAAACTTGAGATGTCGAATTTCTACAGAACATTTTGTGCAGGGTATGTTCTTGCGGTAACCCTTTCCTTCTTAACTCTCAAACCTCTGCTCCATGCTTACTACCCTCCTCCACTTCTCTGTTGGTTTCTTTTCTTCCACTATTTTGAACTTGCCTTATGGACTTTGTGCAATTGCAGTCCTCCCTCCAGGGCTTCATTTTGCCAGTATGCTGTCATTTTATGTCATCATCCACCCTTCCCCATGATAATTTCTACCCCCATTAACCCTAACTCCACTTACATTTATTTTATATAAAGGTTGCTATATGTTCTCTCCTCTTTTCCTGTTTGGTTATACCCTGCTCATTTGCGTCCGGTTGTCCGTGTCACACCCTCACTCCTCATCCAACGACCACTCAGCCATATCTGTGTACCTGCCAATAATTGTGGATGTTTGCAAATATACTATGAAGAACTTTTACTGACGTACATGTAACTGGGGCTCTGTTGCCATGTATCTTGGCTGTGGTTCAGCTGCGCTGTCATTTATTTCCTTGTATAGCCAAAACCCATTTCCATATCCCTTCCCGATTCCATTGGCTCTCATTGTTGCTGTCCACTGCTATTTTTTGTATATATAGTCGAGGCTCTTGGAAGAGCTAGCACACAGGAAATAACAACAGCCCAGGATATAACGGACAAAAACAGGACGCATAACACGCATGCAGGGAGAAGGAAACTGCAAGGAGGAAAAACTTGGAAAATTAGGAGGAGGGATTTGGGTGGAGTTAACGAGGGTAGAAAAGATCATGTTTTTAATTGGGGGTGATCTGAGATGGCGGTGAATAGCTGTCTTGAAAACCTGGAGGGAAGAATGAGTTTGAAGACGATATGGGAGCTGATTCCACAGACAGAAAAAAGAGGAACAAATGAATTGAGGTGAGCAGTGACTTTGGATTTAGGTAGTTTTACCAGAAGAGTGTTCACGGTGGACCGTGTGAGTCCTGCAAAAACCTAGGGGGGGACAAAGCACAGAAAGAAAAGCAGAAGGTGCAAGACCAGAAAGGAGGCAGTAGAAGACAGAGAGACCACCTACCTGTCTGTGAAGGCGAAGTGATAAGCCCATAGACTCGGCGTCAGCGATAGAGATTCCACTGTTCTTAAAGCCCTTGGTTTTCACAGTGTCAAGTTGAGCGTGAGGCAGGGGATCCAACCCAGAGGGGAGAATTCTACTCCATCAAGCTGCGGCTGAAGGCATTGTAGGTGGACAGGAGTTCAGGTGTGTCAAGGAAAGGACATTGTATGATGGAGGATGCCCAGTCGGCAGCTGGCTTTGGAGGCCAACGTTGAAATATGGTTTGCCCAAGAAAGATCGTGACTGATAGTGAGACCCAGGAGTTTGAATGACTGATCCTCCTCAAGATGATCGTTAAGAAAGTATGTGGGGGTGGAGGTGCAAGGGGGGTTTGCCCAACGTTCCTTTCAGGAGAGATAGTGAAAGTTTGAGATTTGTTAGGATTGAAAGACATATTCCAAGTGTTTGACCAGCTTGTGATTTTTTTTCAAGGTCTGAAGAGACGGAAGAGGCTGCAGCCTGCCTGGCTGAAGGATGAGGGATGTCACGGCAGAGGGTGGAGTCAGCAAATAGATCAAGAGGATTTTGCAGAGTCAGAGGGATCATTGATTATGTCAGGAATAGGACTGGGCTAGGAACACTGCCTTGGGACACTCTAGCCTTGACAAGAGAGGAGATGAAAGGATTCTGTTGTGAGTGACACGTTGGCTACAAGAGTGGAGGAAGTCAGTCCGCCATGTGTGGAGTTGGCCTTGGATGCCTTATGCATATACAGTTTGGAGAGCAAGGCAGGATGCCAGACTGTATCGAAAGCATTAGATATGTCCACAGAGATGGCGCTGAACTCATGTCTGAAATTGAGAACCTCCATGTCCATTGTTGGGTGAGTAGAAGCAGCATGTCCAAGGTGGAGTGACCTGGTTTGAAATGAAATTGGTGATCTCAGATGAGGTAATGTTGGTGGACGTCCAATAAGATGGACGATAACCTAGCGCAAATGACAGAGTGAAAAGGGTAAAGAGAGGATATGCAAGAGCAGCAGAGCAGATTTTTAAGACATGTGAGCTGATGCCATCAGGTCCAGGAGCAGAGTCAGAGTCGAGGGTTAAAAGAACCTTCTCCACCTTCTCAGGTGCAAACTAGAATGGCACTCAGGAGAGAGCATACCTCTGCCTGGTGAACAATTTACGTTTTCTATCTCAGAAAAGACCAGAAAATCTCAATACAGAATCACATTTAATCAACATCAATCACAGGAATCACCATAGGTCCAGTCTTTCACACCCTGATCTACCCTTCGTTTTTGGCCACATCACTCAATGATGAAGAATCACTTAAAAAAATATACTAGCTGGATCCGGATCCAGATCTTCGCCAAAATTGAATCAATTCGTCCTTGTCACACACATAACCTGTCCAACAAGTTTCATCCAAATCCATCCATAACGTTTTGAGATATCCTGCTATGTATCGTTTTTGGCTGTATCTTCCAATGGTGAAGAATCACTAAAATAAATAAATAATTCTCATATCCAAATCCATATTCAGATCTTCACCAAAATTGAATAAAATCGTCCTTGTCAGACACCCAACTGGTCCACCAAGTTTCGTCCAAATCCGTCCACAACCTTTTGAGATATCCTGCTATGTATAGTTTTTGTCCCCATCTCCCAATGGTGAAGAATCACTTAAAAAATTCTAGTAGCCGGATCCGAATCCGGATGTTCACCAAAATCTAATCATTTTGTCCTTGTCACATACGCTACATCAAGGCCAAATTTCGTCCGAGTCCGTCCACAACTCTTTGAGCTATCTTGTTCACAAACGGACAGAGAGACAGACAGGGGTGAAAACATAACCTCCATCCTCAGGTGGTGGAGTTAAAGACGCAGAGTCCAGGAGCAGTTGGATTTGACAGGGAAGGATGGGGACACAAGATTTGTAAGAAAACACAGAATTGAGTCATTGAGCCTTCTCATGAGCAGAGTTGGTTGTGGTGCCATTTAAAGTGAAGGAAGGGATGGAAGGGGAGCATACACCAGAGACAGAGTAACAAGGCACCACCAGGCTTTAGAGGAGGGAGACAAGTTCGAAATTTCATTTTTGAGTTATTTTCTGGCTGTCCTGAGAGTGGACACGATTGTTGCAGACTTTTGGAATGCACCTAGATTGCCTTTGGCCGGATTCGCCTTCCAGGTGGAGAAGGCAATTTGCATGAGAGCAACTGCCTCGCCACACGATGAGTGGGAATAAGGGTGACATATTTATACTAATCCAAAGCTTTAGTTGGAGTTTGTACTTGAATCACCTGCAGTACTAAGAAATAAGTAGAAGTCTGTATACTGTAACGTGAATTATAATCATGAGTTTCTGCACAATAGTTCCCAGCGTATGGTTGTTTATTTATCCATGCTCTTTCCTTTTTAAATGCCGAGTGTCAAGCAAGATAGTAGCACATACAATTTGAAAAGTCTTTGGTAGAACTTGGGTCAGGTTTGAACCACAGACCACCGAGACTTTATCTAACCATTACACCACCAAGTCCGGGTAACTGTAAGAACATTTCGTTGACAATGGACAAACACATATGGTATGTCGTATGTGGTATTTGAACCTGTGTTATTTGCTTCATGATTGAATCAATTGGGAGCAAAAAAAAATTTGCTCCTGTGTTATTTGACTACTGCAATAGCCTCCTTTATGGTTCACCCTCAACACTCACCAATAAACTCCAATACATTCAGAACTCCGCTGCCCGTCTACTCACCCATTCCCGGACCCGTGACCACATCACCCCCGTCCTTTACAAGCTTCACTGGCTCCCCATCTCCCAGAGAATCCAGTACAAAATCCTCTTGACCTACAAAGCCCTCCATAACCTGGCCCCATCCTACCTGGCTGACCTCCTCTCCAGACACACTCCCACCCGCAACCTCCGCTCTGCTGGTAACCAACCTCCTGACCCCCCCCCCCCCCCCCATCCGGAGCAAATTTAGATCCTGGGGGGACAGGGCCTTCTCCATCGCTGCTCCCACCCTCTGGAACTCGCTACCTCACACCATCAGAGACTCCTCCTCACTCACCACATTCAAAACATCACTCAAGACCCACCTGTTCAACACTGCATTCAACATTTAACCCACAGCATCTAACCCCTGACTATCTCCTCTCCTTCTCCCTCCTTTGTGCTTTGAATATTTCCCTATTGATTCTTCTTTTTTTGCAATTGTTTTTATGTTTTGCTATGCATTATGTTTTGCACTCTGTCAAAGCGTCTTTGGGCTTCCTGAAAAGCGCTATATAAAATAAATGCATTATTATTATTATTATTATTATTATTATTATTATTATTATTATGAGTCGGAGGTTGAAATTGTGACACGAACAGACCAACTGAACCTGCTGTGCTTTTACTCCACACACTGCCCTGCATTTCAGTAAACGGATCATTTCTGCAGTACTGGCTTTATTGTGAGATAAAACCTGGAAAGAATATTAGTCTGTATTTATTTAGCAAAGCTGAGCGTGTTTCTGGCAGAACGTGTGGGACGACCGGTTTTACGTTGGAGGTATTTTTGAAGGAATGTTTGAATTGTAACTTTTTGTTTCTCTTCTTTTTTTGCGCCTCAGAAGGCGAATGCCAGAAGCATTATGTTTTTGAGTTTATCAATCTGGCTGTTCATCCATCCATGTCCTTCATTTTTGTAAACTAAGTTGAGGCTCATGTAAGAGATAACACATAAAACATATAATAAAGGTAACGGGAGACGAGGGGGAGAGAGAGGGAAACACAACAGTCAGGAACAGAGACATCAGGAGATCTGTGGAGGAGAGAGAGAAGAGAGGGCTGGGGCGGAGTACATGGGATAAACAAGATGGACACCGCAGGGACTTTCAGAAAAGAAAACAGGGAATTTGAAGGAGGTAGATTTGGGATGTTTTAACGGGGGTAGAAAAGATCAAGGTTTTGGATTAATTTTTTATTTTTTTATTTTATTTTTTGTATACAAGATCGAGGCTCGTGAAAGAGCTAACATTAATCACACAAAAAGTCAAACCGACACAAACCGACACATAAAACACAAAATAAGGGGAGCGGTAGACAAGAGGGGGAGAGAGGGGGAAGGACACAAACACAACATTTGAGAGCAGGGACATCGGGAGAAATGTGGGAGGGGGAGGGCTTGGGGGGATGTGGGAGAGGTATAAAACATATGGACACTGCAAGGACTTCCAGGAAAGAAGTTGGAATTTCAAAAAAGTGGATCTGGGGTGAATTAGCGGGGGTAGAAAATATCAAGGTTTTGGATAGGGGAAGATAAGAGATGGTGGTGAACAGCTGTTTTAAAGACCTGGAGGGAGGAGTGGGATTGAAGGGAGTGGGGGAGTTTGTTCCAGAGGCGGGAGAAAAGAGGAATGAAAGAGTGAAAGTGAGCAGAGAGCCTAGATTTTGGCAGTTTAACCATAAGAGGGTTGCAGGCAGATCTTGTGCGACCTGTAGGAATATTTGGGGGACAGAGCACAGAGAGAGCTGGGGGAGCAAGGCCGGAGAGGAGGAGTCGGTAGAAGACATAAAGACCACCAACCTGGCTGCAGTGAGTGAGTGAAAGGCTCTCGGATTTAGCTTCATCACAGGAGATTCCAATGATTCTGAAAGCTTTGTCTTCAACAGCGTGAAGCCGAGCTAGGTGTGAGGCAGGAGCACCGGCCCAGAGGGGAGAACAGTATTCCATTGAGCTGCGGATGAAAGCCTTGTATGCGGTGAGGAGCTCAGGTGTGCCAAGGAAGGACTTCGCACGACGGAGGATGCCCAGTCGGTGACTGGCTTTGGAGGCCAGCTTGGAAGTGTGGTTTTCCCAAGAAAGATCATGGCAGATAGTGAGACCCAAAAGCTTGAGCGACAGAACTTCTTGGAGAGGATTGTTGAGAAAGTATATGGGAGGGTTTTCCAGTCGGTCTTTTCGGAGAGGCAAAGTAAGAGTGTGAGATTTGTAAGTTTGATAATGTGAGATTTGTGAGATGGAGGAAGATAAGAGATGGTGGTGAACAGCTGTTTTAAAAACCTGGGGGAGGAATGGGATTGAAGAGAGTGGGGGAGCTTGTTCCAGAGGCGGGAGAAAAGAGGAATGAAAGAGTGAAGGTGAGCAGAGAGTCTTTTGGATTTACTTTGAACCACTCAAGGGATTGCCACCAAACTTGGCAAAACTTTTGATTGTAATTCAAAGGTGAACTCTTTCAATTTTGGGTTCAATAGCTGAAGGTCATGTGTCCTTCGAAAATAGTTTTGCAGACAATAACTTGAGTTAGAAACATCTGATGTTGTTCCCATTCTACTTCTTTCTTTCCACTCTTGCTCTATCTCATGTGATCATTATTTAACAAGGAAGGATGGAGGGAAGGCAGGGGAGGGGTGTTAGATAACTAGCCAAAATGGGGTAAAAGAAAATGGTGGGACAACGAACAGATGCATTGCTGCACAAGTGGAGGAATTGTCGGAGTAAGAGTGAGAACAAGGTCTCGGTGGTTGAGGTGTAATCAAGATTAGTCGTGAAATTGGTGAGGAGGTGATGGTTGGCAACAATTGATTTCCTGTGGAGAAAAGCACGAGTTAATAAATTCAGGATTATGGTTCCACAGGCAAAAAATGAAGGGTTTGAAAGAGTAGAGGGGGATGGATGCATTAAGTTTACACTTGGGGAGGGAAGCGATGAATGCGTTTCTGACAGGACGTGTGTGACCTGGATTGGCAGGGATTGTACGGCTCTATAATATATGCAGTTTGAGGTATAATTCGTTTAAGTCGATCTGTGAATTCAATCAATCCTGAGAAACCTGCTCACCTGACCATCTCCAAATTATCTTTCTTAGTATGTGCTTCTTTCACGGAAAACCTAAAAAGTTTCAGTACCCATTTCCTGTTTTGTAAATTGTGGCTCCAGAGGTGCGATGCCCCAAAACTTCATAAAATGCATTTTCTTTCAGGCTCTTTTGCCACATCTGTAGCTTACAAACAATTTCAGATATTCTCACAAAAATAGAATAAGGAACTAGTCATGTTATTTAAGGCTCGTGTTGATCTTCATCAGTTGGCAGGTGTAACACTGGATGGCATCCACAGAATGTTGATCGAAGTGTGCTAATTGCCTTGGGAAGTAAGAAACTGACAATTTGATAAATTGTTCTGTTGCTTCTGTCAATCACTCATGATAAATACGTGTTGCTTGACATCTTTGAGTACAATCGCAAACTTATAATTTGAATGATTGGCCAAATAGTACGTTTCGGGGAGTCGAAAATGCTGAGGGTTGTTTCACAAAAAATACTGTGAGCAGTTCACAAAGTTTGTTATGACAAAAATCATATGTCGGTCTGTCTCGTTTGCTTGTATGTTTGTTACTTGCAAAATCAAGGATTTTTCAAGTGTATTTGTCGGTCGATTTTGATATTTTCTCTGTCTGTCTGTTTTTTGTTTTTTTTGGACATCTACATGTCACCATTTCAAACTGATCGTCATGAAACTACCCAGGTGTCGAGGTAGTCATAACTGAGAAGGAGGTGACGATCTTTGTGTGACGTGTGGAGATAGCAGCCAACAACAACAACTTACACACATATACAGTCGTGGCCAAAAATATTGGCACCCTTGCACTTTTTTCAAATAACTCACAATTTTCTCTAAAAATAAGTTGAAATTGACAAAAGTATTTTGTCTCCACAATTCTTTATTTCACTGTTAATATTACAGAACATTTGTTTTTGGTTCAGAACTTAATATATCCTTTTAAATCAGAAAATAAAAAGAAATGGCATTGACAAAATTATTGACACCCTAGACTTAATATTTGGTAGCATGGCCTTTGGAAATAACTACAGTCAAGCGCTTCCTATAGCCATGATTGAGCTTCCGACACCTCTCTACTGGCAGTTTGGCCTACTCTTCTTGGGCAAACTGCTCCAGTTCTCCCAGATTTGAAGGGTGCCTTCTCCCAACTGCTGTTTTCAGATCTCCCCAAAGGTGTTCAATGGGATTTAGATCTGGACTCTTTGCAGGCCACTTCAGAACAGTCCAGCGTTTTGTCTTGAATCACTCCTGGGTGCTTTTCGAAGAGTGTTTAGGGTCATTGTCCTGCTGCAAGACCAATGACCTGCGACAGAGACCCAGCTTTCCGACACTGGGTTGAACATTGCTCTCCAAAACGCCTTGGTAATCTCCTGATTTCATGATGTGATGCACACATTCAAGGTACCCAGTGCCAGAGGCAGCACAGCAACCCCAAAACATCACTGAACCTCCTCCATGTTTGACTGTAGGGAAGGTGTTCTTATCTTTGAAGCCTTCATTTTGTTTTCTGTAAACAGAGATGATGTGATTTATTAAAAAGCTCTAATTTGGTCTCCTCTGTCCAGAGGACATTCTCCCAGAAGTATTTTAGCATGTTCATGTGTGTTTTGGAAAACTCCAGGCAGGCTTTCTTATGTCTCTGGGGTCTTCCTGGGTCTCCGACCAAAGAACCCCCTTTCATTGAGTTGGCGACGGATGGTGCGAGTTGAAACTGTCATACCTCGTGTCTGAAGGTCAGCTTGAATCTGTTTGGCAGTTGATCGAGGTGCTTTCTCCACCATTCGAACAATCCTTCGCTGCAATCTTCGATCAAGTTTTCTCTTGCGGCCACATCCAGGGAGGATGGCTACAATGCCATGGGCCTTAAACCTCCTGATAACATTGCGTACGGTGGACACAGGAACATCAAGGTCTCTGGAGATGGACTTGTAGCCTTGAGATTGTCCATGTTGGTCACAATCTTGTGTCTGACCTCAGACAATTCTATGGTTTTCTTTCTTTTCTCCATGATCATTGTGTTGGATACTGCAAAACCCTTTGGTATTACACATGCCGTAGTATGTAAACCTATTTCCGTTTCCGGGTGGGAGGAGTCGGTTGCTCCATGAGGCCCTGCAGCCGAAGGCTTGCGGGTGCGGTGACGATGTTGTTTGAATAAACTCGGATGTTCATCTCTGCCTCCTTGAACTTATAACATGGCGTAGTCGGCAAAAGGAACATTCTGCTCAGCTCTGGGTGTGATCATCGGTTCCAATCCAAAGCTGATAACGGTGGATGGCTGCGGATTGACTTTCGATTTCCGTCCGTCGTCATCGTTCGCGCGAAGGGGATTTCTCACATTCGCATCTGTTTCAGTTCTCAGTGAGTACGTTTACACACAGACATGCCTCCCAAAGAGAAACCTCCCAAAGATCCCAAAGAGAAACCTATGGGGCACTCTCAGGATGTGACCTCGTTGGTAGTTATCATGAAGGACTTGATGGCGATTCAGCAACGTGCTATGTTGAACCAACAACAGGCCGCGTCCACGGCAGGCACACATTCAGGAAATGAAACTGCTACGTGAGGCCATAGCAGGCCGCCCGCCCACTGGTTCTGGTGACGTCGGTGACGATGTTGTTCCAGATCGTCAAAACACCCCCCACCCCCCCCCCCCCCTCCCCCGAGGCATCATCTTTCTCTGCTCCGAAATTATCGGTTAAACAACCACCAGTGTTATCCGAGTCTACGACTTTGCGGGATTTCAAGGCATGGAGAGAACAATGGGATGATTACTACCTCATCACACGTCTCGATCGTATGCAAGCTCGTGAGCAGTTAGCAACTCTTCGGAACTGTCTGACATTGGGCGTGAGATCAGTCCTCAAGAATGCCATTGATATCGATTTCAAATCGGACACACTTTCTGTTTGGGATGTTCTTGCCAGCATCGAAGCACATCTACGAGGACAGCGGCACATCATCCATGATCTGGTTGATTTTCATGAGCGGCACCAAGGTGATTGTGAGACTTTCGACTCATTTTATTGTGCACTAAAGGAGATTGCTGCCAATTGTGATCTCTCAACCATGACTGTTGAACAACAGTTTGTTATTCGGATCATCACTGACATACCTGATTCAGAGGTGCGTCGTAAGCTTATGGCTGAGAAAGATCTCACACTACAATGTACTCTGGACATGTGCCATAGCGAGGAAGCCAGCAGGAAGGCTGATCATATGATGGCCGGACGTCAGTCCTGGGCTGTCATTGCTAAAAACTCTCGTCGACCATTTTATCGTCGCAGTCAGTCCCGACCCGAGACCACCAATTGTGGAAATTGCGGGGGCGATGCCCACAAGAACTCAAAGAGCTGCCCGGCCCGTGATAGAAAGTGCCAGAAGTGCGGCACTATGGGCCACTTTGCATGTGTATGTCGAAAATCGAAGGGGGACAAGCCTGCATGGAGAGCTAGACAGCACAATGACAACAAGCAACCACCAGCTGTTCAGCGGATTGTCTTGGTCGCGGATGTGTTTTGCACATTGCAGAGGAAGCAACATTCACCACGGATTCGTGTCGACATCGACGACTTCGAGGGTGATTCTATTGGTACCCTGGAGGCGCTCCCGGACACAGGAGCTGAGGCAACTATCATCGGTCCTGGACACCTGCAGCAACTTGGCATGCATCCAGATAACTTGGATGATGGTGACGATCTCCGAGTGGTGAACGCTGATGGTGCTTCAATGAAGTGCATGGGCACTCTTGACGTTGGTATCCATCATGGAGGTAAAAATGTTTGTGAGACTGTATACATGTGTGATGGGGTCCGAACACCTTGTCTGGCATTTTATTTGTTGAACGACTTGGCGTGGTGCAATTGTGGCAGACCATTCGAACAGTAAAACACAGCCTGTACAACATACAGGATCTACCTGTCAGTCTATCCGATGATGACTCGCATTCCGTGTCTGCAACAAACACCAGCACAGGGAAAACCAACAATTTTAAAGGTCAAACTTCTAAAATCATCAATTTTCATCCTATTAACTTGAAAATTCAACAGCAATTGCATAGTGCATCACTAAATTGGGAAAGCAACTATTTTTGAAGTATAAAGGTCAAAGGTCAACCTAAGGTCATCAAACTTCTGAAATCAATTTTCATCTGAAAAATATTCAATTTTTATCCGATTGACCCAAGCTACGATTAAGATCGTCATTTTAATCTTATTTAAATGGACAATTTGATGTCTCCGTGGCAACTTCTTTTTTGAAGGGTGGGGGGTTGGGGGTGGATTCTTCAAGTATCGTGCTCTTCACTTACGTCTTTCTAGTTTGTTTGTCTGAGAGTGCAATAACTCGCGAACACTTTCAGCTATCACTGTCAAACTTTACCAGAGGATTCTGAAGGACAAAAGTGAAGCTGTCAATGTTTTTTTGACTATGTAGGTCAAAGGCCAAGGTCTCTTGTCCGGGTGATAAATCAGCCATCATTTGAGCTAGGAAGCATTGGCAAGTGAACTTTGGCTGTAAAGGCTATTTTAGATTTTTGATTCATCAATTAATCGATTAATTATTTAATTATTTGATTAATTACTTGATTTTCAAAAAGCTACAGATTCGGATGAAATACTGGTGGTTTAGCTATGCTATTAGCCAATTGATTAAGCAATGAACTATTTTATGATTATTTATTATTTATTTATTTTAATTACACAATTAATCAATCAATTATTTATTATCTTTCTTGTCTGGGCAATATTTCAGGCACCTTTTGAGCTAGGAAGCTGATATTTGGACATGACAGTGACCTCATTTGGCTATGAAGGGTATTTTTGATTTATTGATTAATCAATAAATTGATTAATTATTTATTTTCTCATTATTACCCAATTGATTAATTTGCAAAAAGTTGCAGATTTGGGTGAAACGGTGGTGGTTTAGGTATGCTATTAGCCAATTGATTCAGAAATTAATTATTTTATGATAATTATTCATTCATTTTAATTGCACAATTAATCAATCAATTATTGTTACTCTCGATTTTCGTTATACCTGTCAGGCTAACTGACATACCAGTCAGGTTAGCAGTCTTAACAGTTAGTGATTACAGTCAGAACCTGCCATTCGCTGGGGATACGTTTCTGGAAAATGCTGCGAATGTTGAATCTGCGAATGTGGGGGCATTGTTTTGATGGAAAAAGGGGGGATGATGATAGGTTTCCAGCAATTTGTGATTCATAAGGGAAAATCAAAAATCCCGTGAAACCCACGAATAGCCTGGTAACCTGCTTCGTCAAACCGACTGATGCCTTCTTGTTTGTTTGTTTGTTTATTAATATTGGCAGGGAACGATGCTGGAATTTGGACAAAATTGTTAAAATATATTCTGTCCTGTATTCCCTTTTTTCTTGACGAGGCATTATGGTGGGAACATCTTGTTCTTCGAGTGTCAGTTTAATGTGCTGGAAAACTTTATAGACACTACTATTACGTGTGTGTCACGTGCCATATTGCAATCGTGTGTTGTAATGGCTTTTGTTACTTTAAATTCTGTATGTACATGCTACTGTATATAATGGGAGAACCTGTTTTTTTGTTGTTTTTTTACCTCCGCCACCGAAGGTAGATGGAGGTTATGTTTTCACCCCTATTTGCCTGTCTTATTTGTCTGTGAACAGGATGTCTCAAGAATTATGGACGGATTTGGACGAAACTTAGTGGACAGGTTGGGTGTGTGAATTTGTTCGATTTTGCTGAAGATCCGGATCGGGATCCGAGTATTTTTCTATTTTTTTTTTTTTTTACGTGATTCTTCCCCATTGGGAGTTGGGGCCAAAACAATATGTGTACATATATATAGCATGATGTTTCAAAACGTTGTGGACGGATTATGACAAAACTCGGTGGATGAGATGGTTAGGTGACAAGAAGATACCGATTCGATTTTGGTTCAGATCTGGATCCAGATCCAGCCTATCAGTGGGATACAAAACGTGAACTGTTCAGCCTGGCAGAGGTATGCACTAGTAGTGGGGCGGCTTAGCCCAAATATTCAAAAGAATTGTGCATTTTGTGATACAAGCACCAAATTTGGCACAAATGTACATTAATATGTTGCGAACATTTTCAGATATTGGGCCACTTGAAATTCCGTAATTTTTTTTTTCAAATTTTTTCAAATTTCGTAATTTCAAATTTTTCGGGTGACACCGTCACAATTTCGGTCTTCGAGGCCGGCCGATAGGCAAAGTGTGACCGGAAGGGACGAGGTTCTCCTGACCACGTGGCCCTCGATCTGGGAAGCGAGAGGCGTTCCATTAGTGGACGCGCCCCTCACGCCCGACTTTTGGGCGGCCCCGGCAGGCCGTTTGTTTTGACGTTCCGTGACAGGCCCCGCACCCCCACCTCCGGGCCGACCGGAAGCTTGTGCTGAGTACATCATACCTGAACAACTCAGTGAGGCAGAACACAGCAGTGCACACCAGGGTGACCCCTTCAGTGCATAAACCAATTAACCTGTCCACTGCAGGGCATATAGAAATGAAATTATTTTCTGCATATAATAATAATATAAGTTCAGTTCTATATAACAATTTCTGTTATCACCACTACCACTACAACTACCACTACTACAAGCTTTGTCTGGAATTTTGTGGACTAACAGACAAACAGACATACAGACAAGCTGGGATCAAAACATTACCTCCTTCCACCATTGAGTGTAGAGGTAAACATCATGGAAATTATATCATGCCCTAGATTTAATTCATGCTTACCCGTGTATTTGCTTCACTGGTTCACAAGGTCTTTTGCATACATGTAATTCAGACTCTCGTCTTCATTGCTGACCACACAATGTTCGCAACATATTAATGTACATTTGTGCCAAATTTGGTGCTTGTATCACAAAATGCACAATTCTTTTGAATATTTGGGCTAAGCCGCCCCACTATATCGGCCGGCCTCGAAGACCGAAATTGTGACGGTGTCACCCGAAAAATTTGAAATTACGAAATTTGAAAAAATTTGAAAAAAAAAATTACGGAATTTCAAGTGGCCCAATATCTGAAAATGTTCGCAACATATTAATGTACATTTGTGCCAAATTTGGTGCTTGTATCACAAAATGCACAACAGGTTTGCTATGCTGCTACACTATAGCGAGTGCCGTTCTAGTTTTATCTTATTGTTGTTGAGTTATCCAAGACTCATTGTGGAACTTGTACATTACACGTAGGGCACAGACATTAGTCGTCATTGTAATTTTGCGTGAATTTGTAAGACGTGAGTAGACAAATGGACCGGATTTGAAGGCGACCTGAAAGTTATTCCATGACCGAGACTGAAGTGATATCCTAAATTTACCTTGTGAAAACCTCAAGGTCATGGGTTTCCACTGAAGAAAAAGATTCACTTTACTTTGCTTTTCCTGTGCTCTTAAGACACTTGCTTCTGCTAAATGTTTAACAAAAAGAGATGAGCTTTTAGCTTACAGAAAAGAACAATGTATCATCGATTAGGTTGATAATTCCTCAGGTGAGGATGGGACAATGTGATTTGAAACCCATCATGGAAATCTACTTCAGTACACCTTCTACATTATGACACAAGTTGTTTCTTCACTGTGCTCTTTAATTGTTTGTTTTTTTGTTTCTTTTCAGGCTCCAGATGCTTTGGACTCCTGAGTCTTTGAATGGTCGTGACCCTGCTGCACCCCGGACGTGAATCGGGTCAAGAACTGCCCAACACCTCGATTTCACTCTTGCATCTTCCTGCCTTGGGAAGGTGTTTTGGGGAAGATGTTAATCAAGGAGTATCGTATTCCATTGCCCTTGAGTTTGGAGGAGTACCGGATTGCACAGCTGTACATGATACAGGTACAAGCTTTTTGCCTTCTGTGATGTTTTGTTTGCCTTAAACTTCCCCCATTCCTTTCTTGTTATTTAATATCGCTAATCTCGTTTGTTCTGCTTGTATCTTTCCATTGCAGTCAGTGCATTGCTATTCTGAGATTTCTCCAAAGGGTAGCCTGCTTCTTCTTTTCGAAAAATGGCCTTGAGCTGTTTGTCACTTATAATGCAAGAATACTTATTGTGCAAGAAGAACAATGCAAGAATGTACAAAGCTGGAACTGTGTGTCTCTTTGCATCCTATAAAAATGCAGAACTGATTGCATGGTCAGGCACTATCTAATACAAATGACGTCATCAATGAAGATGACTACTACTTATTTGACAGCCCCAATTATTCCTGCCTTCTGGTGTGGATGGCCATATAACGTTTTTGGTCGAAGTATTTCACAAACCGGCTGACCATGCCCGGCTGACCATTTTTCACAAACCGGCTGGTCGAAGTATTTCACAAACCGGCTGGTCAAAGTATTTCACAAACCGGCTGACCATGCCCGGCTGACCATTTTTCACAAACCGGCTGGTCGAAGTATTTCACAAACCGGCTGACCATGCCCGACGTTCGACTGAACTTGGGATTTGCAATTTGCTCAGGGTACCGTCGATAACTCTTCTACTCTTTGTGATCGACACACTGTGGGATCTTTCACGTCCACCAAGTAATGCTGGCAGATGGAACACCCGGTTTAACGTCCATCCGAGATACGACGCACTTTGTGATGCAACCCCCTGCCTTCTGAGCATCAATCCGATGGTTTATTTACCGGTCGGGAGTCAAACCCAAACTGGGCAATTCAAAGCCAAGTGTGCTACCTCTGCACCATCCTGTTGGACATTGTCGTCAATGTAGTACAAGATATCCCAAATTGCAAAATTACTACAGCTATAACTACATTAGGGATCCCTAATTTGTTGACATGTCTCCCCTGGGTCTCCAAATACCTTAACTTTATTGTTATTACTTTTGTTGTTTGAAGTTTCCATGGAGAAATGCCACGATAAGCTATCTGTACAACTTAACATTGTGTTTGTCCAAGAGCCAAGACGGAAACCCCCTTTGGGGAAGGGGACAAATTAAGTCGCTACAGCCTCTGTTTTGTGACCCTTTGTCCTCCTGGCAAGTTTGGTTGAGATTGGTTAAGCAATGACCGAATGTATTGTGGACAGACAAACAGACACCACATCGCATCTTTTAGTATATGATTGGTGATTACATACCACACCCTCTGCCAAAAACTTGATGAAATGTTCCACTTTTGGATGAATTGGCTGGTGGATAATTTCTTGAGGAAAAGCAAAATCATGCAAATTTGTCCAAACTACAAGGTGTAGTGGTGAGGCTAGGTGATCAATGTACCTGACAATGACTCATAAAAATAAGAGCAGCTTGGTTATGGACCTGACCATCAAATGAACAAGCTGGACCTGACCATGCTACACTACCTTCCATTTATGTTGTTCTTTACCTTCTGCCGTTGTTCTCAGGTTGACAAGGTTGTAATAGTACATCTGCTCATTTGGTTTCACCCATGAAGTCAGTTGCTCTTATTGCACCTTTCATTTTGGCCTCATGTGCCCGTGCTCTTGTTTTTTGTTTTGCAGAAAAAGAGTCGCGACGAGACATGTGGGGAGGGGAGCGGTGTGGAAATTTTGGAGAATCGACCGTACTCGGATGGCCCTGGTGGCTCAGGGCAATTCACCCACAAACTGTACCACATTGGCATGCACATACCTGCTTGGTTCCGTTCACTGCTTCCAAAGGCAGCATTACGTGTTGAGGAACAGGCCTGGAATGCTTACCCATACACTCGCACCCGGTGGGCACACCAACCTGGCACCAACTACCAAAAATGGTCATATATTTCAGCACATGTGATTCTATTTTGTTAAATAAGAGGTGCAGCTTGTTCACTGGTGCAGTATGATTTTGTTAGAATGACGTGTCGTATCTACAGGGAATCACTTTTTCAAATGACATTCATTCTTCTGAACTTTTTAAAAATGCAGTTATCTAAGGCTAATTGTATAGAGCTCGTTCTTGCCCTAAATGTGATTTCTGCACATCAGGAGTTTTATAATTATTGCAATAAGCAATTGGTGGTTTACCCTCACGTTTGGGAGGATAACTAACAGTATTGAACCTGTGCCTTGCCTCCTGGGCAGCCATACAAGTTTGTTGGGGGTTGTCTTCATACTACTGTGTTCAAAAAGTATCCGACCTTTATTTTTCATGCGTAAAAAAAAAAGAAGCTAGGGAGGCGTTGATTGGTGCACGTATGTAGGCGATCCTAATGCGCACGCGTGAATTTTTTCCCACCTGCAGAAGCTGTCATTCGACGGCAGACCGCCGATGAGTGAGGACATGTAAGTGAGCGCCATTGGATTTTCGTTTTTGACAAAATGACGGAAAAACTTGAACAACGCTACTGCATCAAATTTTGTGTAAAGCTTGGCGATTCCCAAGTGGAAATGATCCGCAAGATTCAACACCGTTCATTCCTTTATGAAGGAGGATTTGGGTTTCAGGAGAATCTCAGCGAAGTTCGTACCAAAGCTGCTAACGATTGAGCAGAAGCAACTCCGTTTGGAGATCGCACAGGACATGCTGGAGACTGTGAACAGCGATCCCAGCTTCCTCAACACAGTGATCACTGGCGATGAGTCCTGGGTTTATGGGTTCGCTGTTCACAGTCTCCAGCATGTCCTGTGCGATCTCCAAACGGAGTTGCTTCTGCTCAATCGTTAGCAGCTTTGGTACGAACTTCGCTGAGATTCTCCTGAAGCCCAAATCCTCCTTCATAATGGAATGAACGGTGTTGAATCTTGCGGATCGTTTCCACTTGGGAATCGCCAAGCTTTACACAAAATTTGATGCAGTAGCGTTGTTCAAGTTTTTCCGTCATTTTGTCAAAAACGAAAATCCGACGGCGCTCACTTACATGTCCTCACTCATCGGCGGTCTGCCGTCGAATGACAGCTTCTGCAGGTGGGAAAAAATTCACGCGTGCGCATTAGGATCGCCTACATACGTGCACCAATCAACGCCTCCCTAGCTTCTTTTTTTTTTACGCACGAAAAATAAAGGTCGGATACTTTTTGAACACACTACGTATTTGAATATGGATCTTCCCAAACTGCAATAATTTTTTTAAATTTTGTGAACCTAAAGGTAAACTGTTTTTATGAACTCTCTTTTCATTCCATTGCCCCCCACCCACACCTCTCCCTATGTTTTCTTTCCAGTTATACCTGCCCCTTTGTGGAAAAGTTTTCCATCGATATTGAGACTTATTATAAGCCTGATGCTGGCCAACAACCTGATTTATTCAACTTGTCTGCTGCTGAGAAGCGTCAGGTCACCGTCGGTATATTCAGCACCATTGCATTTTGATGTCCAATGTGCCCTATCTTTTATGATTTATTATTAGTATTATTTTAAATAGTCTCTTAACCGTATTCTATGTGATGTTTCTCCTCTTTTTAAAGTGTTTTTCTTTTTGTGTGCAGATGTCATAGACATCGTGCGGGATTTGCTTCCTCCACATGAGTACCAGGTGGACGAGGACCCTCGACTCTACTGCTCTACGAAGACTGGCCGTGGACCGCTCTCAGACAATTGGATTTCAAATGAGCCCAAACCCATCATGTGTGCATACAAGCTGTGCAAGGTAGCTTGAAACGCAGTTGTTTCTCCATATTCATCACAATTAAAGGAAAATGTTAGGTTTCAAAAAGATATGTTGATCAATAAATAAATTGATCCAGAACTGATCGCTCGTTCTTGATATAATTCAGTGATGGCTGTGACACTGTCGATGTCACATCTTAATATCCTAATAATAAGGGGAAACTAGTCTTAATAGTGAAGGTGGCATGTCGTTCTGCGTTAGCGGACTAATGGAAAAATGGATGGAATCTACAAAATTTGATTGAGGTATGCTAACCACCATAGGAATTGAGCAGAAGATGACATTTTGGGCATTAATTTTTCATCAAAGCAAAAAGAGAACATCAGGAGCAAATGTGCTGTGTACAGAGTAAGCATATTCCGCAGCTCTTTTGCTCCGAAGAAGGGTTATTGCCTGAAACGTCAGCTTCTCCTTCTTTCTCATGATGAGAAGAAAGAAGCTAATGATCAACGTTCTGTTGATTCAATCAATTAATAGCCCAATAAACATGTCTAATAACCTACTTTATTAATTTCCAGTTGCAGAGAAGTTAAACATGGCATGTACAGTAACCTAAATGTATTTCCATTCAATAGGATTTGCATTATCAAGTTGTTGGGGGCTCAGAGAGACCATTTACAGTGCAGTGATAGGATCTTTCTTTATATGATGTGAAATTAAAAAGAAGATAGAAATCACAAGTATGAGTTTCCTTTTTGTTTTTCAAACTGAACTAGTTTCACTTGAAAAGCGATTCTTCCACACTTTATTTTTCGAATCAATGTTTGACTTTCTGGAAAAAATAGATCTCGCAGAGGACAGATCTTCTGCTGCATCTATTTGCTGTATAAACTGACACCTTCCCCTGATTTATATCCTGTAGGTGGAGTTCCGCTACTGGGGGATGCAGTCGAAGATCGAGCGTTTTATACATGATGTGGGTGAGTGTTTATTTTCCCTTTTAGGGGGTTATCATTGTGACACTACACCTGTTGGTTCACCTGAAGCCGTTGTGATGTATGCACCTGGCTTAGGTTCAGAGGTCATCACTGGGGTTTTAGTACCATAAACGATGCATATGGAAGGGCCATGCACCAACCTGCATTGGGACAGATTGTATAATAAACCTGGTGTTCCTGTTGGGCCTATTTACCTTTCCCATCTGATTTGATGGCTCATGATGCTAGAACCCCGTGTTGAAATCCCATTCACGTACTGTACGTATTTTGCCATTGTCTATTAAAGTCCTTATCATTCTCATTTAAAATACACTGATGTCTGCTGATTTCTTTGTCCTGCATATATGCGCAAACCCCTCCATGAGCCTTAGATCACTGGCAAAAAAAGAAGAAGAAGATGGAGAGGTTACAAACCTGTCTGTGAGAATTACAGCCTTATTACAGGACATTTCAATGATTTTTGAGGGCTTTGGCCTCCACAGCACCAAGACGTAAAAGGTGTGAGGCAGGTGCGCCAGCTCCTAGGAGAGAGAAGTACTCCTTTGAACTGCAGATAAAGTTATTGATGGTCGTTAGAAGTTCCGATTTCTCTCGGAAATGCTTTGAATGATGAAATGTTCCCAGTTGACAGCTACCTTTGGAGCCAACTCTGATATGTGATTGGCTCAATAGAAATTGTGGTTGAAGGGGTTGAACATTTTCAACAGTTCTGTCAAGAAAATATATGGAAGGCTTGGCCAGATGACCCTTTTGGAGTGACGGAGACAGAGTGAGAGTGAGATTTGCCAGGGCTTTATATCTATACCGAGCAGAAGCCCATGGTTAAAAATACCACGATATTAGAAAAAGGAAGCCTTCTATTTTTATGCCAGTCGAAAGAGCTCAAAAATGGAGCTCAAGAGGTTATCTATTTATTAACAGCAAAGATTTTTTTTTAAACATTCTGGAGTGATCGAGGCAGCGTTGAGTTTCCACCACACAGGTTAAATTTTTTGTCTCGTTGAAAAAATTATAATTTTCCTGTAGGTTTGGATTAATTTTAAGCAACTTTTACTTAATAATTTTTTTTTTTCCAAAGAGCGTTTCCATGTTTCAGGGTGCGACAGAAAGACAGATAGACAGCATTGGCATATATATATGGACATGTCAAAACTCCAAACAATGCAAAGTCAAAACTCGAAATTGGACATTTGCAATATGTCCAATTGAGACTAAACTTTCAGGGTAGGAGTGACACCCATGCAGAATGTTTTTATGATAATTGTGACGTCATATGTCACGTGGTATGGCAGCCATCTTGGATTCAAAGCAAATAATTAAATAAATATTTATCGGAAACTGCTGTATGGAAAAATTTGAAACTTGACACATTGTCAAGTACTCCCAATGGGGAACAAAAGCACGATTATGATGACATCATATGTGAAGTGGTATACCAGCCAAAAATGTTTTAATCGAATTCCTTATCCTAAAATCTGGAATTGCATGCACATGATCTATGACCAATTTGTATTGAAATATTAAATTGATGACATCATAGGTCACATGGTTTGGCAGCCATTTTGGATTGAAGGAAAATATTAAATAATTATATCTCTGAAACCGCTCACCCTATTGATGCGAAATTTTACAAATATAATCTAACAGCACTGTTGCATATAGTTTGAAAATGATGATGTCATAGGTCACGTGGTTTGGCAGCCATCTTGGATAGAAAAACGAACCTTATCTGATCAACACAAAATTTCACAAACGTGATCCACTACCCATACATATGCAGAGTGATGGCATCTATCCGTTGTGGGACTGCGGAGGCATATTGGCGACACAGTCGCTTTGTTCTAGTTACCTCCGCCAGGGAGTAATGCATTCGTTCGTGTCCGTCCGTGTGTGTGTGTGTGTGTGTGTGTGTGTGTGTTCGTGTGTTTGTGAACAAGATATCTGGAAAAGTTCTGAACGGATTTGGATGAAAGTTGGTGGGATGATTGCCCTTGGGATAAGGAAGAATTGATTAGTTTTTGGTGAAGCTCAGGATATTATTCCGGATCCAGGAATTATTTTGGAGAATTTTTTACCATTGGAAGATAGGGCTCATTTTTTTTTAACATTATCTTCTATATATTCTATATTTAACATTGTGATATGAAAATAGTTTTCATATTTGTTGTAAATGTAGTTTAAACTTGTGGTTATGCGTTAGAGCGATGTATTGTTTAGCAGCGTCGTCTTCAATGTTCATTTATTTTTCGAATAAAGACATTCTGTCATTTTAAAACCACCAAAGTGTGTATTAGGTTTCCCCGTTTCATAAAATGTATCTGTTGATACGTATAATGCTTTAAAACTGTTTTTTTTTTTTGTTCTTTTTTACCTCAGAATAGATATCAACATTTACCTCAGCAAATGTCAATCGCGGTGTCAGTATTTGATGAAATTATAAAGACTTAGGTGACTTATAAGTGTGACCAGCATGTGCACGGGATTCTTCCCAGAAGAATGAGTGGTCGCATTAGCTTGTACGACTTAAAATGAGCGAGTTTTGTTTTGACGTTTGGGCCAGTTTTACATGTTGTATCCCTAAGGAATGAAACGAACGTTTTTCTTGGCTTACAATTTTATTTGAAGTCACACATGCCTCCAAATACACTCACACATATAGAATTGAACGCTGAATCCGAAAATGTAAGTGAAATTGCCTTGTTTTTTTAAACATTATCTTCTATATATTTTATTATATAATATAATATATATAGCCTTCTATAATATATATAGGCTAATATATATGTGTAGTGTCTGTCTTGTGTTGTCTTGTCTTGTGTTGTCACTGAACTACTCCCTCAAACTTTTGTGAAATCGTACTATGCCAACTTGACCCACGACGGGAGTATGCGCTCTACTGAGTGGCGTTCTAGTTTACATATGTATGCAGCGGGCATCAGCATGAGTGGATATAACTCAGAATAGGTAATTGTACATGTAAAAACTACATAATCATCATTTCATTTTTGAAACTTGTCAGATACTTTTTCATTTTGGTTTATCGATGATGAAATTAGACTTTCCTCCTCCTTCCACCTCTTCCCCCACTCCCCATTCTCTTAAATGTTGGCTCCAAGACAATTATGTTTATCGTTTTGACACCAAAAAGTATGATAATCACCCCCTTTATGATGCCTATAACAAGTAACATCCTTTATGATGATTTGTATGTTTATAGAGACATGTACCCTTGAATTTTCTGGCTTTGCCAATGTTTTGCGAAACCCTTCCACAGCTAGCTTTGCTAATTTTTGAATGCCAGCCCAGAAACAGTGTCGCACCTGTTCAGGCTCCTCCGAGTGATAACACTGTACCTTTGAGGTGCCTATTAGCACAGCCTCCTCCCAAAGGGCAGTCGCTCCACAGGCCCTGATGGAGCACTTATGCTTCACAGTTGACACATTTCACCACTTGTGGCCATTTTGCACATGTAAAGAGCTATTCCTCGTGAAATGGCCATCCCTAGCGCCATGAGCTTAACCGCCACGGTGTCATCCTGTGCTCTGTGCAACTAAGCTGCTTCTGAAACTTTGAATGCAAGCATCGGCAGCGGGCTTGGGCATTGTGACAAATTCCCTGCAGGTGTGTCCTTAAGGTCAGCCTACCTATAAATCCCTGTGGGTGATTTTCACTTTAATGTTCAATCCCCTGGCAACATTATCTCCCAACCCATTTTATTGAATTCAAATCAAATTCCATTCAACTTTCCTCTTTTTTTATAAACCTCAGATTCGATGAATGTAACGTTTTTGAAAGTTATCCTCCAGGAAGGATAATGAGATGAGGTTATGCTTTCCTCCCTCCCCTCTCCTTCCAACATCTTTTCCTTCCTTCCTTCCCTTTTCCCTTTACACTCATGATTTGTCTTCAATATCTCAAATGTTTTTATTTATTTACAATTTCCCGTCTCCCTCTCATTCCTCCTTGCATATGTGATATGAACGACGCTCCCTTTTATTTACCCTTGGCCTCACTCATTTATGACTTGCTCATCAAGAATTGGCTTGTGAAACACATTTGAGAAAAAAAGCCACACAGGTTTATACAATCCGGGAACAAGACATGGAAGCTTCCGTAAAGTAAGTGTGAAATTCCCTTTAAAAAAAAATCTTTTTCTGCATGTTCTGAAGTTCGTGGAGGGTTTGTTACACAAATCACGCACACACGTGCAGACAGACGTTAGACAATGCAAGGACTTGAATGTAAATGTCAGACCAACACAGGGGGTGACCTTGGAGGAGGTAAATTCCCAGTGCACTCTGGAAGCCAACGATGTCATATTATGATGTCTCTTTTCTCTCTGTAATTTTTGGGGCAATTAAGGAGAAAACTCCCACTCATGCCTTCCCCATGCGACACCAACCCACGGGGTTTGTCCGTAGGCTATCCTCTGCTGAGCATTAAGCGAGGAAGCAACACCTACAATTTTAAATTCTTTGCTATTACTGGGCCCTTTGTCCCACATTCCGGGTTTTGAACCTTTCTGCTCAGTTGTTCCCGCTCTTCAATGAGCTTGAATCTATAGAGAATATGATGGATTCTTGCGAAGACTTTGTGTCGAAAATTCTCAATTAAAATGCAGCAAAATTAGTATTTGTATTAACTGGCCATTTTCTTTCAATTGTATTTTTTTGCACAAATTGCACAATGAAACAAAATCTCCTCGGAACCGAAATTCGTGCCGCGGAACGTGGTGACGTCATTGCGCTTTACACTTAAACGACCTATTTTATATAAGTTCATATTTTGAATAACTCGGTCAATCTTTCTTTTACAGGACAGGTATTTTAAAAATTGCGTTTTAAAATGCATTTTGGGTAATTTTGCTAATTGGCCTTTTCACCTTCACTGGAAGCTTATTGATCACTCTTGATGCATTACTAAGCCAAACATTAACCGATAACCTATCTATGTAGTTTATCACAAACCTTTCTTGCAGATTCGTCAGGTCTAGTGCCCTATGTGGTGGTTGCTTTTGTTGCCTTTTTATTAACATAATTTTTCTCTCTGAACATGCTGTAATTTGCTCCCATTAACCGTGCTCCCTCTAAAACAAATTGCAGCTTTCCAGGTGCTCTGACCTGCCTCGCAATTGCTTTCACCCTTTACCACCTTTAAACTTGTTATAAAAATCACCTGTTTCTTTCAAACAATGCTTCAAACTTGTGCATCCGAAAGCTTTTATTTATCCTTGTGTTTGCTGACAATATGGCCCCCCAACCCTCTTTCCCCATGCTGATATATAGAAACAGCCCTTCATCAATGCAGGTAACATATGATCTCAATATTAGCACAACTGCTATTGGTAACACATGAGCTATGCGTGGTATTGTGCATAATATTGGCTCTTCCCATCCTTCCTCGGAGTCTTAGATAGGTTATCAGTTAACGTTTGGCTTAGTAATACATCAAGAGTGATCAATAATAACCTTCCAGCTGGAGGTAAAAAGGCCAATTAGTAAAATTACCCACAGTGCATTTTAAAACACAATTTAAAAATACATAAAAGATACATTTTAAAGAAAATGGCCAGTTAATACAAATATAAATTTTGCTGAATTTTAATTGAGAATTTTGTACACAAAGTCCTTCCGCAAGAATCCATCCTATTCTCTACACTCTACAGGATCCAGGTCATTGAAGAGCGGGAACAACTCATCGCAAAGGCTCAAAACCCGGAATGTGGGACAAAGGGGATTCTGACCCTCGCCCAGTAATAGCAATGACTTAAAAAATGGTACATGTTGCTTCCTCACTTAATGCCCAGCAGAGGATAGCACATGGACAAACCCTGTGTAGGTTGGTGTCGCATGGGGAAGGAGAGGAAGAGTTTTCTCCTTAAAGAGACATAGTTTATTGACAGAACTTGTTTCTAGGAAGCAAGAGGTGTTTCGGCACCCCTGCCCCGTCATCCTTCATATATGTGTTTTGTGCTGTGCTTACCTTACATTGCCTCTGGAGCATCCAACAGTATAACTGTCAAGTCTGAGTACTATTCTGTCCTGTAAAAACCGATCCAGTTAAACTGATTGTCCTGCCTGCTAACTTGTTATTTTTATTTTTAATTTTTTTGTATACAAGATCGAGGCTCGTGTAAGAGCTAACATCAATCACCAAAAGACAAATGGACACGTAAAACATATAAAGGGAGCGGGAGACAAGATGGGGAGAGGGAGAAGCACACAAGTACAACAGCAGAGAACAGGGACATCGGAAGATCTGTGGGAGGGAGAGGGTTTGGAGGGTGGAGGCATGGGAAGGCGGAGGGGGGGGGGGGCGTGAGGGGGTTGGGGGAGAAGTATAAAACACATGGACACTGCTAGGACTTCCAGGAAAGAAGTCAGAATTTCAAAAAAAGTGGATCTGGGGTGAATTAACGGGGGTAGAAAAGATCAAGGTTTTGGATGGGGGAAGATAAGAGATGGTGGTGCTGATGTAGATGGTGGTGTAGAAGATAAGAGAAGTTACATGTAAAAGATTCCATGATGTCTTTCACGAAGAGTAGGCGAGGCATTGATCAGAGTTCAGAGATCAGAGAAGGAGGTGATCAGAGTAGCTGACGCACCCTGTATAATTACAAATTCCTGCCCATATCAGATGCATTCGAACACAAGGCCTAGCCAGCAGGTTGGTGAAAGATTTGGGTCAAAACCTACCCCCAGGCTACCCCATAAGAAGGCGGGTATAATTGTAGCCAATGATGAATGCGGAGGTCGCAGAGATTCCCTAAAGGAATGTGTTCTCGTCATGTGTCGCCTCCTCTTCCCTCTCCCAAAACAAAAGCACAGATGTGCCGGTCCCATTTCTTGCTGTCCAACTGTGCCCTTTCCCCATAACAGCTAAGAACAGGATATGCAGCACATCATCATCAAAGATGCACCGTGCTCCTGGGGCCTAACCTCCATTAATCCTCAGATTTCGTTTTGAGGTGGGTGGCAGGACGGTTCAAAAATGGAAAACTGTCGCTTTTTGTATTTTTTTCAAGCCATAGCATCTGCCTTTACATGGACTTTACATGCAGTCCCATCACAAGCACACAACCAGTCTTTTGTCTCATTTGGCAGCCCCTTTTATGGCATCCCCTTTGAGTTAATTAATTAGTGCAGTTCCTGTTTTGTTTTTATCACTCAAAATAAACATATCAATAAATGCTGGACAATGCAAAAAAGTGAAGGGTTGTTTGTAGGAATTGCCTGTGTTTAACACCTGAACTGCCCTTTTTCAGGAAGTCCCTTATTTGGACACTGTAGAACATGAATTGGGTACAATTTGGCAAACTTGCAGGTGTCTCGCACAGCGGGGTAAAGCAATTGTTTGTTACTTGGCAAAAAATTTATTTATTTATTTTACAAGTATGTTGATCCCTCCGGTTTGTGTGTGTTTGTTTGTCTGTCCGCTCACTTATACTTGCCTTCAGGTCACAATTTTAAACCGATCTTCACGAGACTTCACCAAATGGTAGAGTTCGTGGTCCGACAAAATCCTATATATTTTTGAGGTCAAAAGGTCAAAGGTCAACCACTTTTTTCGCATTTCTAAAATCCTCAATTTTCATTTGATTGACTTGAAATTTGAAATGGATTTTCATATCAGCTTATTGAAACCAATCACCAACTATTTTTGAGGTTAACATAGGCCAAAAGGTCAACATAGGCCAAAAGGTCAACATAGGGCAAAAGGTCAACATGGGCCAAAAGGTCAACATAGGCCAAAAGGTCAACATAGGCCAGATTTCTAAAATTGTCTATTTTCGATTAACGTAAGCTTTGAAGACGATTTGCATATCCGGTCACTGAATTCAACCACTAATTATTTTTGAGGTAAAAAGGATGCTCTACTGAGTGCCATTCTACTTTGTTCTGTTTTGCCAAGTGTTGCTCTATGAGTGACGTTTCATCTGTCTGTCTGTCAAAAATAATTGAAAATCATTACAAACAGGAAACTTACTGTTTTTAGGGACATCATAAAAGACACAAACAACAGGCTCGAATAACTAATTTAACGTACTAGATAAGGTGGTGTAAAAGATGGTGCATCAATGGCGGTAAATGGTGGTAAATGTCATGTTTTTTTTTTCTGCAGCCTTTAAAATATATTTTCTTTCAAATTAATGATATGTATTGGTAGCTTTGCTTTTCATCTGCATGGTGACAGCATTTGACCAAGACATATTTGCACTACTTGAGGCCCTTCTGGATTTTTAGTCCTGTCGTCATGGTGACGGTATCATCATGGCATTTGTCCAGGTCAAATAACTTCAATAAACATACAGTCACGTGAAAAAGTAAGTACACCCCATGTAAAGTTTTTACTTTTTCAACATATTTCAACATACAGCTATTTGATCTTCATTTCAACAATATTGAAAGATAAAGGTGATATAATATAACAAATATCATGAAACATTTATATTTTGTAGTCCATTGTATAATTTAAATAAACATAAATGCAAATTTCGCATGTGGAAAAAGTAAGTACACCCCTACATTTATCACTACTTCAAATAACTAAAATTAGAATCAGGTGCACCAGCTCAGGTGCAAATGATTAGAACATCGTTGGAGAGGATCTTGGAGGAACCTGTCTTATTTAAACCTCAGACATTTAGTTTGGTTTGCTCTTTGTTGTTGAAGTGTGCGGGGTCACCTCAGCCTAGATCAAAAGAGCTCTCTGAGGGCTTCAGAAAGAAGGTTATAGATGCCTACGAGTCTGGGAAGGGATTTAAAAAGAACTCCAAACAACTTGAAATCAATCATTCGACTGTCCGGAAGATCATCTACAAGTGGAGAAGATTCCAAACAACTGCCAACTTGTTCAGGCCAGTGATTCCTGTCCAAACCTTGGCAAGTCTCGTGAACAGCATGCCTCGACGTGTACATGCTCTCCTGAATGCTCGTGGGGGTTACACGAAGTACTGAACTGTAATTTTACTGTCCATAATCCCAGTCATAATTTAGCTTTTGTTTTTGTTGAAATTTTTTTTGGCTAATGTGCAAAATAAAGAAATACTTCTGGAAAACGTACAGAAGTTTAACACAGTACTGTCCGTGAATTGAGTTCGATATCAGTTTACATCACTTTCAAGGATCAATTTATTTGCTTTGAAATGTCAAATGTGGTTTTTGTTTCTTTTAAAGGTCACGTTAACAAAATCTAGAATAATTTCAACATAATTCCAATGAACTTTTGGTTCTAAGTCATCTTGAAAAGTAAGTTCACCCCCACAAAAAAAATATTCCATATTAAATGCCAAGTCTGTATATATCTATCTATAATTCCAGTAATCTCTGTGTGTATGTATGTATGTATGTATGTATGTATGTTTGTCTGTGACCGCTGTTTCTCGACAACTACCGGTCCGATATACTTGAAACTTGCCAGGTATATTGCTGGGGACCCGAGGATGTGCCTTTTCAAGGTTTCATATTAATCGGAGAAGTAGTTACCGAGCTATGTCCAAAAAACGATTCAACCAATCAGAGAGCAGCGAGCTATCACGTGTGCCGAACGTGGCGAACAGACTCTGCCTCGGACGGCACATTTGAGAGCGTATTCATTTATTTCACGTTGGCAAACTATGTTGGCGTTCAACTATGTTTTAAAACTAATTAAAACTAATTTGCGATTCATCGTAACTGCGATATGCGACCTTCCGGACAGTGAAGACTGCACTTCCGGCAGCCAATCAAAGAACGCGTTGTTGCGTAGGCGTGGCCGATGTGAGAGCGAGCCGAGCCGAGCGTGTGCGCCATTACGGTTCGTAATTCGATTTCTTCCGGAGAAAATAATAATTTCTCGATTTCTTATGCGCATTATTTCTCCCAATTCAGTCAGAGCGAAGGGCGGAAGCGAAGAGCGTTGTTTTTTTTGTTTACGGGCGTACGGGCGTACGGGCGGGGTAGAGCGTACGGGTAGCGTTTTTTTTTTTTTTTTGGCAAGGAACGGGCACCCACGTACGGGCATGCCCTAGTATATATATATACATACAGGGTGAATCAAAAGTAGCGCCTGCGCCCGATTTCTGTTTTTTCGGCTGTCAGAATCTTTCTGGGATGTCATAATAATAATAATAATAATTCATTTATTTTGTATAGCGCTTTTCCAGAAGCCCAAAGGCGCTTTGACAGAGTGGCAAACATAATGCATAACAAAACATGAAAACAACAATTGCAAAAAAGACAAGAATCAATAGGGAAATATTTAAAGCAAAAGGAGGGAGAAGGAGAAGAGATAGTCAGGGGTTAAATGCTGTGGGTTGAATGTTGAATGCAGTGTTGAACAGGTGGGTCTTTAGTGATGTTTTGAATGTGGTGAGTGAGGAGGAGTCTCTGATGGTGTGAGGTAGTGAGTTCCAGAGGGTAGGCGCAGCGATGGAGAAGGCCCTGTCCCCCCAGGATCTGAATTTGGTCCGGATGGAGGGGGTCAGGAGGTTTGTACCAGCAAAGCGGAGGTTGCGGGTGGGAGTGTGTCTGGAGAGGAGGTCAGCCAGGTAGGATGGGGCCAGGTTATGGAGGGCTTTGTATGTCAAGAGGAGGATTTTGTACTGGATTCTCTGGGGGATGGGGAGCCAGTGAAGCTTGTAAAGGACGGGGGTGATGTGGTCACGGGTCCGGGAATGGGTGAGTAGACGGGCAGCGGAGTTCTGAATGTATTGGAGTTTATTGGTGATTTTTGAGGGTGAACCATAGAGGAGGCTATTGCAGTAGTCCAGACGGGAGGTGATGAAGGCGTGGATGAGGGTTTCTGCAGCCGTGGAGGAGAGGGATGAGCGGAGACGGGCAATGCTTTTCAGGTGAAAGAAGGCTGACTTTGTGATCTGTTTAGTGTATTTGTCGAAGGAAAGGGTTTGGTCAAAGATGACGCCAAGATTCCGGATGTGAGGGGAGGTGGATACTGGGATACCGTCGATGTTGAGGGCAAAGTTATGGGTGGATTTTGTGAGCGTTTTTGGGCCAATGATGATTATTTCAGATTTATCACAGTTAAGCTTGAGGAAGTTGATTTGAAGCCAGGATTTTATTTCAGTGATGCAGTTTGTCAGGATAGAGTGGGTGTCGGTGGAGACGAACTTGGTGGAGATGAAAAGCTGGATGTCATCGGCGAAGCAGTGGAATTGGAGACCATGACGGCGGATTAAGTGACCGAGCGGGGACAGGTAAAGGATGAAGAGGAGGGGGCCAAGAACTGAACCTTGGGGGACACCTTGGGGGAGGGGAGCAGTGGGGGATTTGCAGTTATTGATGGAGATGAACTGGCATCTGTCATAGAGGTATGATTTAATCCAAGAGAGGGCAGTGCCGGTAACGTTAAAGGTGGATTCAAGTCGGGTGAGGAGGATAGTGTGATCGATGGTGTCAAAGGCAGCGCTGAGGTCGAGGAGGACGAGAATGTTGAGGTTGCCAGCGTCAGAGGAGAGGAGAAGGTCGTTGGTGATTTTGAGGAGAGCAGTTTCAGTACTGTGGTTGGACCGGAATCCGGATTGGAATGTTTCATACAGGTTATTGGCAGAGAGATGATGTTTGAGTTGAGTGGCTACAGCGCGTTCCAAAACTTTTGACAGAAAGGGTAGGTTGGAGATGGGTCTGAAGTTGTTTAGGGTGTCAGGGTTTAGACCAGGTTTTTTTAGAATGGGGGTAACAGCAGCAATTTTGAGGGAAGGTGGGACGATGCCTGTAGACAGGGAGGAGTTTATTGTTGCAATGATAAGTGGAGAGAGAGCAGGGAGGGAGGCCTTGACAAAGCTGGAGGGGATGGGGTCAAGAGTGCAGGTGGCAGTTTTCATTCCTATGAGGAGTTCAGAGAGGTCAGTAGGGGAGATTGGGGAGAACCGAGACAGGGGATGGCAGGACAAGGGGGGGGCAGGTGGTTGGAGGGGGAGTGGGTGCGGCGGTGGTCAAGCTGTTGTCGATGTTGTCAATTTTGCGTTGGAAGAAAGAGAGGAAGGAGATGCAGTTGTCTACTGTGAATGACTGGGTGGTGGTGTTCAGGGGGCGGAGGAGTTTGTTTATTGTCGAGAAGAGTGCTTTTGGGTTTCCGGAGCCAGAGTGGATAATTTGAGAGTAGTAGGCAGAGCGGGCGCGGGAGAGGGCATCTTTGTAGTGTTGTAGGTGGTCCTTGTAGGCTTGGGAGTGAACTGTGAGACCCGTTTTATTGCGGAGTCTTTCAAGTTGGCGAGCACGAGTTTTCATCAGGTGGAGTTCAGGGGTAAACCAGGGAGCAGAATGGGTGAAAGAAACTGTTTTGGTTTTTACAGGCGCAAGAGAGTGTGGTTGTAGTAGTCAGTGAGGTCAGAAGGGGTGTGGAGGTCAATGAAGGGAGAAGTGGACATTTTTTCAGAGAGGGTGGATGAGAATGAGGTAGGTGAAAGAGCGTTTAGCTTACGGAAGTTGATTGTGCGATAATGCCTTGGTGTTGGGGCGGGGATGTTGATGGTCAGAGTGATGGCTAAGTGGTCAGAGAGGGTGAGGTCAGAGCCATAGAGATGGTGCAAATTTAATCCAGTGGAGCAGACAAGGTCCAAAATGTGACCACGGATATGGGTAGGAAAGTCGACATGTTGAGTGAGGTTAAAGCAGGTGAGTAAATCAGTGAAGTCAGTGGTTATTGTGGAGTCAGTGGAGTCCATGTGGATATTGAAATCACCAAGGAGGAGGATTGAGGGGGAGAGGGAACATAGCTGGGTCAGAAAGTAGGAGAAGTCAGACAGGAATGATGGGTGTGGTTTGGGAGGGCGGTAGACGACAGCCATGACTGACTGCGTGCGACCAGAGAGTTTTAAAGCCAGGTGTTCAAATGATGGAGCAGATGAGATGGAGATGAGGTTGGTCTTGATGTCTTGACGGTGGATAACGGCAATTCCACCACCTCGGCCCTCCGAGCGTGGTTTATTGACGTAGGAATATCCATTGGGTGTGGTGAGGTTAAGTGTGTAGTAGTCCAGAGGTTGTTGCCAGGTTTCGGTGAGACAGAGAAAGTCCAGTTTGTTATCCAGGATGTATTCGTTCAGGATGAGGCATTTGTTGTTGAGGGACCGGGTGTTGAACAGGGTGAGCTTGATGTTGTTTTGAACAGCAGGGATGAATTCAGGTGATTTAGCCAGGGTTCGTAGGCAGGAGGTGCGATCGTGTGCGTTGCTGTGACCAGGTGCGCTGGGACGAAGAGTGAGAGTGCGCTGAGCCGACCAGAGGACGGGGATGGAGTGACCTGATTGCAAATAAACAAACTTACGACCGGAGCCACGGTGAATGTACCTGGGTCGTCGGAGGAGTCCATTTGATTTGATGGCAGAGATGCATGATGGGGTGGAGCGGGTATTGAGCAGAAGAAGCCTTGCGGCGGAGTACCTCAGAGCCATGCCAGGCAGGAGCGAAGGGACGAGTACGAGGCCAAGGTCGAGGAGGCAAAGCGGCAAACGCAGCGGCAAACGACTGCAGCCGCTAATCAAGACCACAGCGGCAAACAGCCACCGCCGCAAACAACGGGAGCGGGCCTGAGGAAACAGTGGAGGAGCCGGGCAGGCGAAGCCAGGAGCAGAGCCGGGACCGAGCAGAGGGCAGACCCAACGGTCAAAAATCCGCCACGACCACCAGAAAAGCAAACTATGTACAATGGCCCAGTCGGAGAAGCGGCGAACAAGTAACGCCAGCGTCCTCTCCAGACCGGACCAGTCATGTTGTTAATAATTGTCTTGCAGATTATTAATTTTCTTAATTTATTTATTTTTGCTTTTGTTTTGCAGGTTATTGCTGAGAGTTTGGAAAGTTACTGAATTTGCACCAAATTGAACCATGAATTACCTTTCAATGAATCAACGCATTGCGGCCGTGAAACATTACTACAAATGTAATGAACAACCAACGATGACGGCACGCCGTTTGGCACAGGAATTCGATATTAACCCACCCCAGGGAAGAAACATACGATTGATTGTCGAGAAATTTGAAGCAACAGGATCGGTAGCCACTGCAAAGAAGTCCGGTCGTCCGAAATTCCATTCCGTAATAATTTTCCCCCGAATAAATGGTTAGATAAACATGTCATTCATTTATTTCTACCTTCTTGTACACTGTAATACAAATGGCAAACAAACAATCAACTGACAGATATATATATATATATATATATATATATATATATATATATATATACATATATATATATATATGTATATATATATATATATATATATATATATATATATATATATATATATATATATATATATATATATATATATATATGTATATATATATACGTATATATATAATCAACGACATAACAGCATGACGAGCGCTGTCCCGATCTCCTGTGGACCGAAGTCCTAGACCAAAGCGTCACCTCAGACCCGGAGGCCTCAGCCCGGCCACTCTGTCAACAGACAGAGATTTATTCATTGGTCCCCATTGGCTAAACATCAAGCAGAGCCGCCAATCCAGATTTCGGGCTTATTAACCCTCGCCAGGACGGCATACTGCAAAAAATCTAACCAATGAGGACCAAAATTATTAAGTTGATCAAGGCACCTCCTAGCTTTAATGGTGAGCACCAGCCACGAATTATGTCTCACACGGTAAATACCGCATAACCCGCAAGGAACCAACAGCCTGTCTGCCACACAGACCATCGTTCCCGCCAGTGCAAACCAAAACTAGGGGGTGCGGTGCGATCGGCGGGGATAATAATCAACGACATAACAGCGTGACGAGCGCTGTCCCGATCTCCTGTGGACCGAAGTCATTACGGATTCATTACGTCATTACGGATAATGACGCACTGCTAGATGGTTCCTCTGGAACTTTGCAGGCAAGGCGGACGTGCATGGCGATGACGTCATGTTGTCCGCTCATTAGATTGGAGAACCAGATTACAGATACCATTATTATATTTATATATATATATTTATTTATTTATATATATATATATATATATATAAAAATATATATATATATATATATATATATATATATATATATATATTGTTGCGGATATGGGATTTGGCCTCCATCCATATCCGCTTGTAAATATTCCCCTATTTCCCCAATACTCCCCAACTATCCCCAATCCCCCATTCCCTAGTCCCATTGTCTGTAAACAACACTCTGTAGCCCCGACCTTCCCCTTTTTCCCCCATTAACTGTCGTGCCCAGGTTCACCGCATCTCACGTAGACAACTATAGGACCTCTTGCTAGTTATTCTTAGTCTATGTCAGTTAAGGACTCGTTTCCATTAATTCTGACTCTTCGTTGCACCAGAATGTGATTGTATGGCACCAGCAGTGAGTTTAGGACCTCCCCATACCTCCTCCCATCTTCCTCATGAAACTACAACAACAACAACAACAACTACAACAACAGCGCGCGGGGAGTGTGCGTCCTCACTCCGGCTTGGTTAGCCGCCATTGCCCATGTGCTCCGACGGGGTTACCACGAAGGGGCTGACTGTCAGCTCCTCGTCAAGGGCGGAGCCCAGTAACCCCCCCACACCCAATAAGAAGCGGCGGGCCGATTCCATCTGGGGCGGAGCTAACGAGCCGAAGGCGTGTCACTCCCCGCTGGATATACGCAGCGACTGACCGGAGGTGACGTGAGATGCGCCCCCAGCTTGAAGAGAAACAGACGCTACCTCCAGCGCGACGATACCTCCCAGCATATCTGGACCGGACCATGTGGATCCTGTCCCTGAGCCAAGGTGCACCTTGTGCTATCCATCGACTACCTGCCCTTCCTTGCCATCAATCCCTGTGTGAGTCAGTCTTGTCCTGTTTATCTGTGGTCTGTCGGGGCTACTATAAGACCGTGATTAAGTGCCCACCTTTCTATGTTGTACCTCTTGTCAGTGTAATCTAAACGTTCTGCATACAAATATTATAACCTCCTCCGGAGGTCTTGAGAACTGTACCCCTGGTGTCGTGTCATTTAACCCAGCCGTTGTGTCCTTTCCTTAATTGATTTAGCATAGTGCGATTTGGCCAACGTTCGAGTGGAATCGGGTAAACTGTGCAGACGCGGTCATACCAAACCGCTCGGTAAACTAACATCCAAAACCGCGTCTGTAACATTTGGTGTCAGGAGTGGGATTCGGACCTGGGACTAAATTTGTTAGGCCCAAATTTTGGAACACCAATTGTACTATTAGAGTAACATTTGGTGTCGGGAAGTGGGATTCGATCCGGAGCGCGTTTCACGCGCTCGAAATTATAACAGCGAAATTTAATTGTGTTTTACAAAAAAAATAAAAACCCGAATTTTGAAAGTCGCGCTATGGCAGACCAAGACAGCTGGGTTCCGGTAGAAGAGAGTGAGGCAGGGTCGATCCAGGACCAAATTGAGGGACAAGAGGAGAGCGAAGCAGTGAGGGTAGCAGGGTCGCGAAATGGCGTCGTCGCGCACGAGGTTGCGGGCGCGCAAAATGGCGCCTCGCACATAGCTACGGCGGCCGCACCCGCTGCACAAGTGGGAGGGATGGCCCAAATGCAGGCCCTCATGGAGCAATTTATGGCGCAAATGCAGGCGTCCCTCAACCTGCAGAAGGACGATATGAGGGCTAATAGTGAGCAAATGAGGGCTGATAGTGAGCGATTGGGTGAGCGATTGGAGGGCCAAATGGGGGTAATGAGGGACGAAGCGAGGGCTCAGAGTGAGCAATTGGGGGTAATGAGGGACGAAGCGAGGGGTACCGGTGAGGGGTTAGACAATAATTTTAAGGGATTAGACAAGAAATTTGGGAAGTTAGACAAATTTGAGGGGTTAGACAACGGGATAAAGGAGGTGAAAAATGGGTTAATGGGGGTAGAAAACAGAATGGCCGCTCAAGAGAAGCAAATGGAAGGGATGCAAACGGGGTTAGAGGGGTTAGAAAACAGGATGGAAGGCAAATTGAGGGACATGAGGGACCAAGCGGAAAGGGAAGTTAAACAAATGGGGCAGCAGATAGAGGGGGTCAGAATGGGGGTAGAAACCAAACTGGATGCTCACAGGGAGGAAATGGAGCAGATGAGGGTGGCATCTGGGCAGGAGATGCAAGTGATGGGAGAAGAGATCAGAAGGGGGGTGAGTGAAGGGGTCCCAGGGGTGCACGAGGAGGTAACGCGAGTTCGAAAAGCGCTGGTTGAGCGAAGCGGAGAAAAGCGCGGGTACAATGACGGGGGTAGAAATCGCGACACGGGGTTTGGAAAAGCCGGCGACCGCTGAGGTAGAGGAAGGTGTTTTATTAAAGCCAGCGGTCGTCGAGGTGAATAAAGAAAAAGCAGTGCTGGGAATTAAAATTGAAGAGATGACGGAGGTAGCCCGGGAATTGCAGGGAGAAATGGATTATGTGCAGGGTCCCTGCTCACATCACGATGCTGTGCTTAACCCGAATGGAAGTTTGCAGGTTTTGGTGCAGGGAGGAAGAAGAACCCCGAAGGTGAGACGTGCTGTATATTGTGCGGGGAGATTTTGTAAGAGGATGTTTGGCGACAAAAGAATTTTCACGCGCTTGGGATCGAGGAGGCATCCGGGCGTTGGTGAAGGGTCCCGTGTGAGTGGAAATGGCACGCGTGGGAGGAAAAAGTGTGCGTCGGCGAATGGGTGTGTTTTTGTGAGGGTGAAAGGGGTAGCGTATGCTTGTGAGCATGCAAGTAAAGCATCGACGGTAACCAGGTTAGCGGTTAGGGCGACGGATAGCCGATGCGAGCGCTCGGTGCGAGGGGTGCTTTGTTGGGTGCGAGGCCCGGCGCGGGTCGATGCTGCGTCGCTTCTCTTCGAAGCGTCGTTGCCGATTCGGGCTTGGCCCCGCCCCGCACGGTCGAGTCCGGGCCTTGTCGGGCCAGGCGACCGGTCCGGTTCAAGGGCGAGTGGGAGGAAGCGGAACGGTGCCCCCTCGTGGGGACGGGGTTCCGACCGGGGGAGATTGAGCCATCGGGCCCGGGACCGCAAGGTGCCGCGCCGAGATGGTGCGTGGAGCCTCGGTCCAACCAAACCACCTCCCTTGAACCGAAAGCCGGACGGACTCAACCTGCAGGCGACCAAACCACCCGAATTCATTGCTCGGCTTTACGAAGCCGAGTTTAATGATGTCACGACGCACCGAGGCTAGGGTATAGCGGACTGTGATGATGATAGTGATAGTGATTTAATACGAAATTTATAATAGTGGGTAGAATTGGCAGTAAATGGAAAATTTTTGAATTGGTTGGAATCTGGACGAACAAAATTGATAGTGAAAGACCCCCGATGTGGTGGGATGGCAAATCCACCATCCCTCACAGACGTGGGGCAAATGCGCACTAGCTTATGGGGTGTATGGCAGTGAAAACTAGCCCGGGTGGGTTAGGATATTGATAGGGATCTAGCGAAGATGACATTAGGTAACGTTAAGGTTAGTTAGTGACTGATACCTGTAGTGGGGACGCAGGTAGATTAGTGTGGATGATAATGACGAGGGAGCGCAATAGGTTAAAGGGACGACTGGGAAGCGCAAGTTTCAGAGGGGAGTAGTTAGATGAGATGATGCCGTGTGGTTGAGAATTGAATAGGTGTGATTGCACAGGTGTGCAACTGGACAGGTGTGTGGAGCAGTGTGTGAGTAGTGAGTGTTGTGGATCAGCGCGAATGCGCTTGGGGAGAGAAGGGTGCAAGCGGCACCAAGAGTGAGAGCACAGGTGTGCAAGTACAGGTGTGTGGAGAGAGTTGGAGTAAGTGGTACGGAGTGGTGTGCATGGTGCGAAGGTGTGGATGGGGGAAGAGTGGACCCCTTTCACGAGTACCCGGGGCGGGTAGTGTAAGTGTTAGGTAGAGGGTATAGGTAAATTGTGGTTGGATATTGGCATTTGTGGTGCGGTTGCAGAATGGTATTGTGGATGGGTGCATTAGTGTTGTGGAAATGGCTGGGCGTGTAGCCTGTTAGTGTGTGTAGTTGGTTGGGCACTCCACCACTGTGAGGATGTCGGCCAGGTGAGGCCGCAGGTGGGCTCTGGGAGCCGTTAGTGTCAGTGGGGCCCGAGGATCCGGAGGACGGACCCGGGTAGCCCAGTGCCAGAGAGGGCACCGAGTGGGGAGAGCGCCAGAGGGCCTTCCCCAGGTAGTTAGGTTAGGGTGAGGAGCAGGTAAGCTCGGAGGCAACTGCAGTGGTGGAGGTGTGCAGGTGGGTAGACCGGCTAGGAGAGCTACACGTCGTGGCCCAGAAATTGTGCGAGGGCACCGGGAGATGAATCGGGGGAGTGAGACCCCAAATTGAAAAGCACCACAGTTTGGTCAATGGGAATTGGTTTTTAGAACCCATAGTGTAAGAGGGCCAATGGTTTGGCAGGAGAAAGACCCCGGGTAATGTAAAGTTGTTAAAGTCATTTAGGAAATAGTTAGGATTGATGAACCTGTCGCACCATACGCAGCCACTTATCTGAGGTGATGATGATGACTCCACACCTGTGTTTTCTTTTGTTCTGTGTTGCAGGAAATGAGAATTGCTGTGAGGATTTGTGAGACGCATCACGACGTGGATGAGACATTGGGGTGATTCCATCTCTCCCTCCTTAGGAGGGACTGATGATGAATTGGTGATGGCAAATTATGATGTTGAGTTGGAGATGGCAAATTTTGATGAGAGTTGAAAATGGCAAATTTGATTGGTTAGGAGGGAGAGAAGACGAATTTGGTTTATGGGAGGAACGGGGCAGACAGTAGGGACGTTTGTTGATTTGTAAAGTAGATGTTTATGGGTAGTGTTGTGTTTTGTGGATACAGTAAGGGGTAAGGGAGGGGCCATGTAGGTTACCTGGTGGGGGGGGGGGGGCGTACGGTAGGAACGTACCTGTCTCACCTGGTTCCCATGTGCCCCCAGTGTGCATTACCTTACATTGCGTGCACTTTTGCGCCCTTACCACCTTACTCACTTGTCTTTTCTTTTGTCTCCCACCTCCGAGGATCTGGCTTTGGGGCAGAGAGAGAGGAGAGAGAGGTGCTGGCTCCGCAGTTGTGGGCCTGCACTTTCGCTGCCTGCTGCCAGGATCGATACACCATATGGACCGCAATGTTTGTGGCCGCCCACCATGGACCGCAGTCTTTTGCGGGCAAGCACCACCCGTTGATGGACCTATGGGTCAACGTGGCACCTATGCCATACAGGTGAACCACTAATAGTTGGCCCCCTGATGGCCACAATAAAGAAATGGACGCGGTTGGCGCCTTTCTTTATTTTTTTGAAAGAAGCAAGAAGGCCAAGTGCACCACATGAAGGCAAGACCAGCGGCAGAACATCGGCCGGCTGCGACACCACCGGTGATTTATGAACACTTTATTGGTGCACCGGATGGTGCTGACTGTGTTATGGGGTTGTGCTTTTGGTGCTTGGATGGGGTGCTCTGCACATTATTAAAGGCCGTAAGGCCACAGAGCACTCGTGGGTTGGTGTATCGATGCTGGCATGCGTGCTCTCTCTATGCATAACATCTGCATGTGTTCCTCCAAAAACAGGTCCTGGATCGTAGTGTAAATATCAGCGTAGTCTTGTGTAAATAATGCTCCCTACCGGCTGTATGTTTAGTTTGAGAATTCTTTCCGCGATTCGGTTATCCTGTGGGTGTGTTTCTGTTAGGAGAAGGGTGCAACGTCGCAGGGGGACATATTTACTCATTTGTGAATATCTGTAAAACTGTCGCACTCAGGGTAGAGTTAATAGTAGAGGGAACTACATCTGAGTGCCACACTAAAGTAGGTAAAAATTTATCGGGTCGGGACGCCCCGAGGTAGAGAAGGGTGCAATGTTGCAGATATGGGATTTGGCCTCCATCCATATCCGCTTGTAAATATTCCCCTATTTCCCCAATACTCCCCAACTATCCCCAATCCCCCATTCCCTAGTCCCATTGTCTGTAAACGACACTCTGTAGCCCCGACCTTCCCCTTTTTCCCCCATTAACTGTCGTGCCCTGGTTCACCGCATCTCACGTAGACAACTATAGGACCTCTTGCTAGTTATTCTTAGTCTATGTCAGTTAAGGACTCGTTTCCATTAATTCTGACTCTTCGTTGCACCAGAATGTGATTGTATGGCACCAGTAGTGAGTTTAGGACCTCCCCATACCTCCTCCCATCTTCCTCATGAAACTACAACAACAACAACAACTACAACAACAGCGCGCGGGGAGTGTGCGTCCTCACTCCGGCTTGGTTAGCCGCCATTGCCCATGTGCTCCGACGGGGTTACCACGAAGGGGCTGACTGTCAGCTCCTCGTCAAGGGCGGAGCCCGGTAACCCCCCCGCACCCAATAAGAAGCGGCGGGCCGATTCCATCTGGGGCGGAGCTAACGAGCCGAGGGCGTGTCACTCCCCGCTGGATATACGCAGCGACTGACCGGAGGTGACGTGAGATGCGCCCCCAGCTTGAAGAGAAACAGACGCTACCTCCAGCGCAACGATACCTCCCAGCATATCTGGACCGGACCGTGTGGATCCTGTCCCTGAGCCAAGGTGCACCTTGTGCTATCCATCGACTACCTGCCCTTCCTTGCCATCAATCCCTGTGTGAGTCAGTCTTGTCCTGTTTATCTGTGGTCTGTCGGGGCTACTATAAGACCGTGATTAAGTGCCCACCTTTCTATGTTGTACCTCTTGTCAGTGTAATCTAAACGTTCTGCATACAAATATTATAACCTCCTCCGGAGGTCTTGAGAACTGTACCCCTGGTGTCGTGTCATTTAACCCAGCCGTTGTGTCCTTTCCTTAATTGATTTAGCATAGCGCGATTTGGCCAACGTTCGAGTGGAATCGGGTAAACTGTGCAGACGCGGTCATACCAAACCGCTCGGTAAACTAACATCCAAAACCGCGTCTGTAACAATATATATATATATATGCTAACGAGGTTAGGGCCGCAAGCAGAAAAGCCATCCATAGCCAAGTATAACTGAGAAAGGGTGATCCAAGAGTTAGCTATTGTCAATTTGTTTATATCTCGTGAGAATTGTGGAACCACTCAACATTACTTTTGCATCCTAATTTGTGCAACGATAGTATTGAAAAGCAGCTTTATATACCAAGTGTGGGAGAAATAAAAACAAAGAATTTGTCATAAGACTGACTTCCTGGTGATGAGCAATGTCCTTTCGTAGATTGTTTAATCTTCCCCCTGGAAGAAAAATTCTAAATGTAGACTCTCACCTAATTTTTATACTGTCTTGTGTTTTTTGTTTTGCAATTGCATTTCCTTGAATACGTGTTTTTGTTCGCTTCGCAGGGCTTTGGCCGACATTTCCCCAGGCTCCGCTTGTCAATGACATTTGCCACACTGTGTCGGGGTGGGAAGGTGATGAAAGCAGCCAGCATTTATTAGGCTGCAGGTTGACACTGTTCAGGGTTATAATTAAACGCGCTTGCCTGGACTCTGGCTTTGTTCATTTGTGCTGGAAATTGGTTCGTTTTTTTGTGTTGCTCCCTGTGTCGCAGTGGGTCTGCGGGTTCAGCCGTCGAAAGAAGTGATCGGCCCATGTTGTCGAAGGCTTGGAAGTTGTGGGAAGTTGAGGTTTAGTGAAGATAGAGCACGTACATTTTCCGACAGTTGGAAGAACAATGTTGTCATCTTGTATTAGACCTTTAGAAATGTCTTGGTGTAAAATTTCTGAAGGTTTTCCTCTTTGATTCTCTGAAATGATCACTGTCATGTAAAATTGAAGTGATAATTTGTTCCCCAATTCGATTCGACTAGAACTGGACTTGTTAACATTTGATGCAAATTTGTGAAATGAATTATTCGGTTGCCTGAGGATGGAGGCGTGTTTGGTTTTTAAATACGGAACATTACAAGTGCTCAGGACGTCATCCACTTCGCAGGCGCCTGGTCTACAATGGTCGGATGTGAGTGGGTGCATTGTACTGCTTCACTCGGGCACGAGGCTGAATTGCGTTTAAAGGACTTGGGATATTATAGAGAAAAGGCAGATGGTTGTCGTACTCATGTTGATCTTTTTCTTTATTTTGCACTGCAGTTTGAGAGCACCTTGTCACATTCTAATTGGGGCATTTTAAAATACGTTTGCGCTGGGCTCCTGAAAATGGTAGATTTCACCTCTGCTTTGGAGCACTCTTAGCCCTGAAGTATTTTCTTTGGAAGGGATGCTTAAAAGTCCTTGCAATGATGTGCCAATTTGCCTGGGTTAACCTCGTGCAAAGTGCAAGGCAGTGCTCCATTGTGGTTAATGCTGAGAATAGAATGTAAGTGGAGGCTCTTGAGTCTGAGGCAGGGACACCGAACAAAAGATGAGGCATCGCGCTAAGTGTGGGGTTAAGAGCTTTCTCTTTGCACCTTAGCCTCTTCCCCTACTTTCTTCCTCTTATTTCTGAGCAGTAGCGTCTCGGTTTTGCAAGATCATGTCATGATCTTGCAAAATCATGTAGCGGTCATGTAGGCTGCTGCTCTGCAGTAATAAATAAAGGAGCCTCGTACTCTTGATAGAGCTTTGGGGCATGCACAAGTGAAGAAACGTTTCAAGGCTAGACCCACTCCTGGACAGAGTGCCACTCATTTGCAGTCGATAGTAATAGTGGTTTAAAATAAGCTCTCCGGACGAAAGACAATCGCTGAAATGTGGCCATTTCCTGAAGTGGATGGTGCGGGGAAAACTTTCAGTGCAAAGTTCTCAGCTGTATAATTTTTTTCCACTCCAACTGTGACCCATTATTACAACAATTCGGTGCAATGGCAATGTCACCAATCTGAAAGGTCCCTTCTTCCAAATTGTACGAAGCATTCATTATGTCACGCACTAGCAATCTACTTCAGCACCTGCACGACCGTTTTCACATTTTTATAACTTATTCCTCTCCTTGTCCATTTGTGCGGCAGGACTACGGAAGGTAATGGTTCGTGCACACCGGCAGGCGTGGTGCTGGCAGGATGAGTGGTATGGCCTCACAATCGAGGACATCCGACAACTCGAGCGAGAGACACAGCTCACGCTAGCACGCAAGATGGCGCAATACACTGCTGGTGAAGACGATGCCAAAAATGTGGTCGATTCTGAAAGTGAGTTGGATGGACCACAGCAAGACGACAATCCTTTGGGCACAGTGGGCGGCATGAAGGGCATTGAACGAAGGGAGGATGGTGGGCTCGTCAAACAGTGGTCGGCCTCGTCACGCTCTTCTCATTCGTCGAAACGAGGGAGTGATAAAAGTGAGAATAATCCTGTTTTTTGCTTTATTTTTAAGTATGAATGAATGAGTGGCATTGGTGTTGGGCCTGGTGTTGGGCTAGCGGCTAGGGTGTTGGGCTAGCCTGGTGGGTGCCGACCTGGTGTTGGGCTAGCGGCTAGGGTGCCGACTTAGGATCCTAGGATCCTGGGTTCGAATCCCGGTCGATCGCTGAATTAACGCCAGGGGGGTTGACAGCCTGTCATCCTTCCGAGGTCGGCTAATTGAGTACCAGTTTACTGGTAATTCCCTGTTTGTCGTTAAAGGCGGCAAAAAGGGTTGGCGTCAGGAAGGGCATCCGGCCGTAAAACATTGCTTCAAAAAGGGGACCAAAAAAACAACAACAACCACGGTTCCCGAAAAAGGCCAACCCCCGCTTTGCGGGGGAAAATGGCCTCTAAAGGTGGTTATTTATATATATATATATAATGAATGAATGAATGAAATGAATGAATGATCGTTTTAAGGCCATTTTCCCCGCTAGAGCAGGGGTTAGCTTTGCGGGCCCCATGACAATCATGGTTCCCTGTTTGAGGCAATGTTTTTATGGCCGGATGCCCTTCTGACGCCAACCCTTGGTCACGCTCTTTCGATGCGCAGGGATACGGTGTACCTATTCTAAGCCGGGGTACACACCGTGACCTCGGAATGATGACAGGCTGAGTCAACCCCCCTGGCGTTAATTCAGCGATCGATCTGGATTCGAACCCAGGATCCTAGGATCCCAAGCCGGCACCCTAACCGCTAAGCCAACACCAGGGTTTATTTTTAAGTATGATGCAAACAAATTATAATGGACTTGTTGATTGTATATTTTTGCTTCTAATAAATTGGACTTCTGTGAGGGAGATAGTGCGGAGGAGGGAAGGGGAGAGTCCCTTTGTACTGGGAGTAGCGACATGGAGTGTCGCTGGAAATTTCTGGTCATGTAGGTCATGGGCATAATTTTGTATCCATCGATAGCTCATTGAATCAGCACAAGATAGCTCATCATTCTTTTTAAACGACAGGATGCTGTGCCGTGGGATGCACCAATCGATCAGAGAAGGGTTTCGCAATGTATAGATTCCCAGCAAACACCAGAAGGAAAAAAAAATTGGGAAAATAAAGTTATTTGCTTGAGATGAAAACTGACTCTGGGGTCGCTTCTGTACCAGGTAAGGTGTAGTCCCATGTGAGTACATTTATGTGGTGCTTTAATTATATTGTATTTGGCAGTTAGCGTATAACTTGTAAAAATACATAAATCATCTTTGAAACATCTATAGATATAATTAATTTATGACATGGGTAGAACATTCTGGCAAAATTGCTGTTAACCCTTTGAGTACCGGATTTTTTTTTGATAAAAAATACCCCCGGTACGGGATTAATTTGGCATTACGGGAATGCAACCACGTACTGACGATCTATTTATAGGTATAGTCGATGACTGTAGTAACGTCATCCGTACACAAAACTTTTTCGCGGGTTGCGGCTCTGGACGTCATCCGTACTCAAAGGGTTAAGTGAACATGTCATTTGTGTGTCTGTAATGCAAGTTATTTATTCAAATTAGTGTAAGTGTTGTAGTTACCATTGGTTAATGCACATGCTTGTTTTCAGCACGTGTGAAGGATTACATGCACATGCATGTTTGCAGCACGTGTGAAGGACTACATGCACATGCATGTTCACAGCACGTGTGAAGGATTACATGCACATGCATGTTTACAGCACATGTGAAGGATTGTGTGCACATGCATGTTCACAGCATGTGCAAAGCATTACATACATGTACCTGCATGTTTACAGCACATGTGAAGCATTACGAGATTACGTGCACATGCATGGTTTCAGAATATGTGAAGGATTACGTGCAAATGCATGTTTTCAGAACATGTGAGGGATTAATAAATAAATGAAGAGTGGAAATGAAATAACTGCTTCACTTATGGCTCATCTTCATTTTAATACAGCCCTCTTTTATTCTTTCTTTGTTCTTTCCAAATGTCTTCTTTCCTGTTCAGTTTTATCACAAAAAAAACTTTCCCAATCCATATATTCTCAAGGGGCTGACAGGATGGCCTAGAGGCACACACACTCGTCTCTTTGTAGTTTAGCTTGGGTTAGAACCCCAAACCAGCTATAAACTGTCATCCCGATGTTTCGCATGCAGGGTGATTCTTCAGTGTGTGTGCCGTTCCTCAGATGGACTTGAAGCCGGGTGTCCCGTCTGCTAGCATTCGTTGGTGGATGTTAAAAATCCCATGATGTACTTCACCAAGAGCGGCGCGTTATCACTGGCATCCCGGTCAAATTACAACTTCCTGTCCCGATTAACCGATGGGAAGGCAATGGCAAACCACCAAGTTTAACCCTTGCCACGCAGCCAAAGATCTGCCTTCTGGCAGAGCACACAATCAATCAATCTTCTCAAACACTTTCTGGTTTTTTTCACTCATAAAAAGGGCTAAAAGAGAGTACTTAGTTTTCACTTTGGTTTGTTGTACACCTCTCCTTTCCTATGCCATCTCCAGATGCTGCATGACGTCATTGCTGGGCACGATAATAATTAATTATCTTACGATCCACCAAACCAAAGAGGGCCTGGCGATGATGTGCGCTGAAAAGGAGTACTCCGTTTTCACTCCGGTTTCTTGCTTTCTTTCTTGTTTTCTTTCTTGTTTCTCTGGGCGATATCTCAGCCATCCTTTGAGCTAGGAAGCTATAATTTGGGCACAATAGTGAGCAAGTACTTTGTCAAAAACTGTATTTTTCATTCTTTGATTAATCAATTTATTGATTAATGACTTAATTATTATTGATTTCTAATCACTTATTTATTTCCTTTCTCATCTGAGCGATATCTCGGGCACCTTTTGAGTTAGGAAGCTGATATTTGGACACAACAGTGACCAAATGATTTGGCTATAAAGGATATTTTTGATTTATTGATTAATCAATTAATCAATTAAATATTTATTGATTAATCAATTAATTATTTAATTTTTGATTAATTATTTAATTACTTTTAAACAGTTACAGCTTCGAATGAAACACTTGTGGTTTAGGTATGCTATTTGTCAATTGATTAATAAATTAATAATCTTATGATTTTTTTTTAATTACACAATTAATCAATCAATTATTGTACATCTCTCCCTCCCAATACTGTCTCTGTGCTGCACAGTGGCATTGCCAGGCGCCAAAAAAAGCATTAAGTAATGCAATCACCCTTTTGGGTGCGCAATGTAGGACATGTTATATATTTGGAATGTGGATAGTGGGGTCACTTTTCTGGGACCCCGTAACTATTTTGCGGAGAACTAAGTTTGAAGGTGGATTTGGGTACTTTAAGACATTACCTTTAAAATGAGCTCCCATGTCCCTCGCGAAATGATAGGGAACTCCCGCTAGGGGGCGTTTTCCAAGATGACCACCATTAACATATATCTAATATCGGTTTGGCCTACGATTTCCTATAAAAATATTTATAAAATCTATTCTGGGGTTTTGTTATATTCTAAATCCATAAATCATACTTATAACACATAGAGAAACTCATAAATACTCATATTGTTGATTTATTTTATCTCAAATGACCCAGAAAATAACAAAATGGCTGCCGCAAGATATAAATTATTTGTCATTTCTTTTGGTTACTTGATGTTTCTAAGATTTTCATCCATATATTTACTTGGTGGGTTTCTGAAATGGACGAATGCCACAGTGTCCTGGCCAATCTCCATCGCTTTTAACTGAATATAGCACATCCAAAATGCTCTTTGCATGGGTTAAGGCATGTCTGCACGTATGCCTACCAAGCTATACTCCAAAGTAATACTATTTCCTTATATAAGTAAATGAATCGATTATTATTTGTATAAGTAAATGAATCGATTATTTTTTCGACGTAGATCAATGGACAATTGAATGAAATAGTCGCTTCTGTCCATAATGGATTGTTTATTCATCTATTGACATCAGCAACTTCTGGAGCTTCTATACCGAACACGCTTATTTCAGACCACCACAGTTCACATGGTCAGTCCGCCAGTTTCCGTTGTCTGGAGCGGTACTTATTCGTCAGTTGTCTCATCGTCACTATCATCAGAACGAGTTGAAGAATCAGAATCTGTTCCACTATCGTCGTCTTCTCTCTCCAAGATGCTCTGTTCATCCCGCATAATAAGGGAAAGATCCCCGGGCATCATGGGTTTGGAGTGGATTACAGGCACGAGCATGCCTGACGCATCTTTACTCCATCCATGTCCTAATGGCGTAGGAGGGGAATCAGGGTTGCTGTAGTTTTGAAAAACCCAAACTTGATAATTGGCCCTTGCAATATGGAAACTGAGAGAGTCCGAGTCTGGTGGAAGTCTGGATGTCACCTTTTTCTTCATTTTGTTCCATTTCACAGCACGGGCTTGTCCCAGGGAATCTGCGTGCTTGTCCCCGTATATATAGCGAAGGGTGAACATCTCCAGATCCCGAACATTGTTCTCATTCATCGAAATGTCACTGCCAAGTTGTGAGAGGATGGCTCGAGATTCGGAGGAACTTGTCCCAGCGGTGAAGACTGATGTCTTCCCGTGGCCATAAAACCCATACACACACAATCAGCCCCTGTGAAGATATGGAGTTGAAGGATGATTGAAGATACCTCTTTTGTACACAGCTTATGACAGTCGTATATTTTTCCCTTTTTGTACAAGTGCAATGGGGCATCAATTTCGTAGGAAACACGAGATGCCAGCGCAATCACATCGGTATCTTCAGCGTCCACACGAATTGCTGTGAGCGGGTCTTTCTGACTAAGACAGTGGGCATGGTAGAAGATTCTGGAATCAGCCTCATGTTGATGACATTCAAGGTCCTGGACCTCAGTCTGTGTACTCATGTTGAAGCTCTTCTCCCTGAGAGTATCGATGAATTCCTGACCATTGTGTGGGATAATAATCCGTTTGAATTCTTGAAAGAGGAATTCCTGAAGCCGGATTTTGTTTTGTGGGTTTGTGAAGAATTTACTCGGCTCACGAGAGTAAAGTAGCTCGTTGTCGGCCTTGATGAAGATGTTCTTACTTCCGCCAATGAAATCCTGGCTCTCCTCATGTGTTCACTGTCCTTTCTCGCATTGTCCACGTCATAACGGTCATTTATGAAGTGAAACTCTGTAGCCCCATTATGTCTCTTGGTGACGATGTTGAAGATTTTCCGAGCATAGTCTCTCCACGCGTAAGGATGCCCGTTGACTGTTTCTCTGTCTTCTTTGGAGGGTGTTGCGAGGTGCCAGATATAACCCATGTCAATAATAGCGCGATAGGGTGGTTGTGGTGAACTCTTGGACCACCTCCACAAATGACATCTTGTCTTGAAGTTTTGATTTTACAGCCTTGCGCATTGTTCCATTTGGGTTAAAAATCGCCAATGGCATTTCTGTCAATCGGTACTCCATCACAGTTTCTTAAGTTCAATTTTGCGTGCTGCGCAACTTTAATCAAACTTGCCATTGCTTCGTTGTCCATCTCCATGCCCTTATTGTCCGTCGATGTGACAGACACAGACGTAGATCCCAGGAAGCTTAGTCTTCTATTCTTCTTTATCGGGTCCATCAATGGCTTTTCAGTTGAAATTATGCGCTCCTTATAAAACTGCGAAACCAACAGTTCACCATCAGATCTTGCGGATTTGAAATCAGTAATGAAGTCAGATGAAGCAAATTTTCCAGACTGAAGAGACCGCAGGGCGTTGTTGGAAGGGTCAAATGGGTCACAGCTCCACTCCTCAATACAAGAGTTCATATCTTGAACAGCTTTTTCATCTTTTGCCCTTCGAGCATTGGCATTCTCATGATGACCTTGCCCTGTTCGTCACAAAGCGATGGCTTTCAGCATGTTGCGAGCAGTAGAAATATGATTGACAGTCTGGTTGTGAGTGTTAACCATTGCTGCATTCTGTGTAAATTTTGTCCAGCCTGCTTTCATCTTGCTTCCTCTGTTCATCTTGATCTCGATGGTTTGGTCTGGAGGAAAACCAGAGAATGGTTTACCGGTAAGAGAGAAGGAGAAGTGGCCAGCTTGAAAATATGACAGCAGTAGCATCTGTATGGCGGTCAATTTGTGTTTTCTTGATAATTTCAGCTAAATAAATCACCACTATGGGTATTTCTGAGTTCCTTTGTGAGCTATAACACTGATTAAAGGTTTTAGAACACTACAAAACCTGAGTGAACATGTTAAATTAGTTTTGAAGTGAAAAACGTCGGCCAAACCGATATTAGGTATATGTTAATGGCGGCCATCTTGGAAATCGCCCCCTAGCGGGAGTTCCCCATTGTTTCGCGAGGGACATGGGAGCTCATTTTAAAGGTAATGTCTCAAAGTACCCAAATCCACCTTCAAACTTAGTTCTCTGCAAAATAGTTACGGGGTCCCAGAAAAGTGACCCCACTAGGACGGTGTACTTTGAATGTATCTGTACTTGTTATATATATTTTTCTCTACTCACTTGATTGTGTACACATCTGGCGTGTGGATAGTGTGCCTCCATTTCTCTCTTTCTCTTCCCTTCTTCCAATGCTTTCAAATTTCTGCATTCTGTCACTACTTGTGTGTTCTACTCACGCGCTCGGCACACCACAAATTAGGCACTCATCAGTGTAAACATTTACACTTAATTTTGCCATAGTTTCTGGTTTTTAAATTAATTTGTATCTTGAAGGCTCCAGTCATGGACTATATAGTGCTCATTGAGGCCAGTCCTTAAAGAAAAGAGAAGAAATGTGGATGATGAAAACTGTGTCATGTTTGTTTGCAAAAAAGAGAGATTAAAGCTAGCCCAGTACCTCCAGTTTGAGTGAGACAGAAAGTAAGACGAGCATTCCTGACACGGACAGTGCAAGGTGGTTCCGGCACTACTTTAACGCTTCTAAGTCAGAACGGTAGTGCTACCCTGAGTGGTTGCTGTCTCCAACCTACTACCTAAAAAATCGGTCCAACCGGATGGGTGTTTTTTAGGATACACCATCTCCTTACTGGATGGCCATTGGCTCACTAAGGGAGTCCATCCGCCCTTTAACAGGTGTTGTTTTTAGTCCTGCAGGGTGTCACAACCACCCGAGCCAGTGGCGAGCCAGAGGGTAGTCGGTTTAGTCACCGACTGTCCGACCATGGGGCAGGTAGCACAGGCTTACATGTTACCAGTGGCAGTCAAGAAAGAGACTGACCTGACTGAAAATGCTGACTGTATTCAAATCAATCCTGTCTGATTTTAAGGTTAAATCAATCCTGTCTGATTGTATATGCTTATTCTGATGTGATGGAAGAAGAAAAAAGCGTTAAGTAATGCAGTGTCCCTTTGGGTGCAGAAAAATACATTTTGGTAAGAAAACTGACACATTACACTTTACACGCAATGGGCACAGGTTCAGTGTGCCATGCTCGATGGATACCAAATGGCTTATAATTTCCAGTTGTCACTACTCCGAGTATATATAGAGACTTGAAGGGATGGGGCAGTGGACAGGTGATGGAGACATCCATGATTTGTCTTTTAAATACAATGTTCAAAGATGTTCCTTGTGCATTTGGCCTTTTGAGTTGGATTTTTATTATATACTCGAACATGCTGTCATTGTGTAAATAATGCCTCAAACTAACTTTTTAGAACTGGGGATACGGTCTGATGGTCTTTTGCTCTTTGGTGCTTACCCTCATGTGTGTTAGTTACAGTCACGTGAAAAAGTAAGTACACCCCATGTAAAGTTTGGACTTTTTCAACATATTTCAACATTCAGCTATTTGATCTTCATTTAAACAACTAGGGCATGCCCGTACTATATCTATATCTAAAATTATATCCCCCCCCCCCTCTATTTACATGAAATGGTTTGGTCCAAAGCGAACGGCTTGCGAGTACGGTGACAATCCCCCCCCTCTATTTACATGAAATGGTTTGGTCCAAAGCGAACGGCTTGCGGAGTTTGGTAAAGAAATCGCCATAGCATGCACAAACGCGCAGGAAAGCGAAAGAATCGCAAATTAGTTTTAATTAGTTTTAAAACATAGTTTAACGCCAACATAGCGGCAACATAGTTTGCCAACGTGAAATAAATGAATACGCTCTCAAATGTGCCGTCCGAGGCAGAGTCTGTTCGCCACGTTCGGCACACGTGATAGCTCGCTGCTCTCTGATTGGTTGAATCGTTTTTTGGACATAGCTCGGTAACTACTTGTCCGATTAATATGAAACCTTGAAAAGGCACATCCTCGGGTCCCCAGCAATATACCTGGCAAGTTTAAAGTATATCGGACCCGTGGTTGTCGAGAAACAGCGGTCACAAACATACATACATACATACATACATACATACATACATACATACATACATACACACAGAGATTACTGGAATTATAGATAGACTAGGGCATGCCCGTACTATATCTATATCTAAAATTATATCCCCCCCCTCTATTTACATGAAATGGTTTGGTCCAAAGCGAACGGCTTGCGAGTACGGTGACAATCCCCCCCCCCCCCCCTCTATTTACATGAAATGGTTTGGTCCAAAGCGAACGGCTTGTGGAGTTTGGTAAAGAAATCGCCATAGCATGCACAAACGCGCAGGAAAGCGAAAGAATCGCAAATTAGTTTTAATTAGTTTTAAAACATCGTTTAACGCCAACATAGCGGCAACATAGTTTGCCAACGTGAAATAAATGAATACGCTCTCAAATGTGCCGTCCGAGGCAGAGTCTGTTCGCCACGTTCGGCACACGTGATAGCTCGCTGCTCTCTGATTGGTTGAATCGTTTTTTGGACATAGCTCGGTAACTACTTCTCCGATTAATATGAAACCTTGAAAAGGCACATCCTCGGGTCCCCAGCAATATACCTGGCAAGTTTCAAGTATATCGGACCCGTGGTTGTCGAGAAACAGCGGTCACAGACATACAAACATACAAACATACAAACATACACACAGAGATTACTGGAATTATAGATAGATATTGATAGATAAAGGTGATATTGTTGCGGTTACCTTATGTGCAGGTAACCGCATGTGGCGGTTACCTTATGTGATTACCTTATTTGGGCATAATACACGTGCACGGGCCTGTTGGACTTGTGGTTGTGCGGACGTGACGCACGTGCGGTTGCCGGAGCCATGCCCTCCGAAGAGGGCTTTTGGCTTTATATAAGCATGCTGACTTCCGTTCGAGTTTAGTGTGCTGGATCTTGCTGTTACAATAAACCAACTTCGAACCCTACGAATGGCCTCGTTCTCTCGCCTTCCGCGACTCCTAAACTGGTGACCTCCGACTGCTCCCGAACGGATTCGGGGGCTGCGAACGAACACGGCAAGCGCGCCCTAGCCAGGGAAGCCACCTAAGCTGGTGACGCCGGCTTCTCCCGCACGGCTTCGGGCGCAGTTTCGAACGCGGTTTTGAAATGCCGGAGTTTCGGTAACGACGACGGCCATGACTATGAGGTTCGCGCACCGCGCTCGGCTCCTCCTCTACGACCGGAGGGGCGAACCTATTCCAAGACCCTCCGAAGGCACGGCTGCTTCGTCACCTTCGCGCGCACTGATGTTGGCGGCACGGCTGTTTCGTCACCTTCGCGCGCGCTGACGTTAGTGGCATGGCCGCTTTGTCACCCTCGCGCAACTACAACTACAACCGCAACTACTTCTCCGACCCTGTATCCTCGGGAGGCCCGCGAGGAACCTCGGCAGCCTCCCCCGAGGCCTTGACCAGCCCCTCGGTTGGCTCACCCGCTTTTCGCGTGCACCGCTCGAGCCTTCTCGGCACTGCACCCGCGAACTGCAACCTCGGGAGGCCCGCGAGGAACCTCGGCAGCCTCCCCCGAGGACTTGCCCAGCCCCTCAGTCGCCTCGGCCTATGCATAGGCCCGTGCAGTGCATTCTGGGGGGACGTATGTGGCGGTTACCTTATGTGCAGGTAACCGCATGTGGCGGTTACCTTATGTGATTACCTTATTTGGGCATAATACACGTGCGCGGGCCTGTTGGACTTGTGGTTGTGCGGACGTGACGCACGCGCGGTTGCCGGAGCCATGCCCTCCGAAGAGGGCTTTTGGCTTTATATAAGCATGCTGACTTCCGTTCGAGTTTAGTGTGCTGGATCTTGCTGTTACAATAAACCATCTTCGAACCCTACGAATGGCCTCGTTCTCTCGCCTTCCGCGACTCCTAAAATATAATATAACAAATATCATGAAACATTTACATTTTGTAGTCCATTGTATAATTTAAATAAACATAAATGCAAATTTCGCATGTGGAAAAAGTAAGTACACCCCATGAAATGTTTTTTATCTCTTTAACATATGTGGACATATCAATATGTGATCTTCATTAAAACAGTATCCATAGATAAAGGTGATCTAATTGAACAAAAAACAATGAAAAATTGACTTTGCAATAATTTATTCAACAAAAAATTAACAGAGATACCATTTCCTTCTGTGGAAAAAGTAAGTACACCCTTGGCTCTAATAGGTGGTATTGCCCCCTTTGGCAGAAAAACGTCAAGTAGGCATTTCTTATAACTGTCTACCAGTCTCTGACATCGACTTGGAGAAATTTTTGCCCACTCCTCCATGCAGAATTCTTTCAGCTGTGCGTTGTTTGAGGGGTTTCTTGCATGCACAGCTCGTTTCAAATCCTCCCACAACATCTCGATGGGATTTAGATCCGGGCTTTGACTTGGCCATTCCAGAACCCTCCATTTCTTTCTTTTCAGCCATTCCTTGGTGGATTTACTGGTATGTTTAGGGTCATTGTGATGTTGCAAGGTCCACCTTTGGTTGAGCTTCAACTTTCCGACAGATGGCCTCACATTATCCTCAAGCACCCTCTGGTACAATGAAGAATTCATAGTGGATTCTATGATGGTGAGCTGCCCAGGCCCTGATGCAGCAAAGCTGCCCCAAACCATAATATTTCTACCACCATGCTTTACAGTTGGTATCTGGTTCTTGTGGTCAAATGCTGTCTTTGGTTTTCGCCAAACATGTCTTCTGGTACTGTGGCCAAATAGCTCTACCTTTGACTCATCTGTCCAGAGCACATTGTTCCAGAAGTGCTTGTCTTTGCCGAGGTGTTCATTGGCAAACTGCAGTGTTGCCCTGATGTTCTTTCTGGACAGCAAAGGTTTCCTCCTGGCACACCTCCCATGTTGATCAAATTTGTGCAGCCTCTTTCTAATGGTGGACTCGTGCACTTTGACATCAACAGTGGCAAGAGCTACCTGTAGGTCCCGTGATGACATTCTGGGGTTCTTCGAGATTTCTTTCAGCATCTTGCGGTCTGGTCTTGGGCTGAACTTGCTGGGGCGGCCTGGCCTGAACAAGTTGGGAGTTGTTTGGAATCTTCTCTACTTGTACATGATCTTACGGACAGTCGAATGATTGATTTCAAATTGTTTGGAGATCTTTTTATATCCCTTCACAGACTCGTAGGCATCTATAACCTTCTTTCTGAAGGCCTCAGAGAGCTCTTTTGATCCAGGCATGGTGACGCTGCACACTTCAACAACAAAGAGCAAACCAAACTAAATGTCTGAGGTTTAAATAAGACAGGTTCCTCCAAGATCCTCTCTAACGATGTTCTAATCATTTGCACCTGAGCTGGTGCACCTGATTCTAATTTTAGGTATTTGAAGTTAGTGATAAATGTAGGGGTGTACTTACTTTTTCCACATGCGAAATTTGCATTTATGTTTATTTAAATTATACAATGGACTACAAAATGTAAATGTTTCATGATATTTGTTATATTATATCACTTTTATCTATCAATATTGTTGAAATGAAGATCAAATAGCTGTATGTTGAAATATGTTGAAAAAGTCAAAACTTTACATGGGGTGTACTTACTTTTTCACGTGACTGTAAATCCTTAAAAATACAGGTTTTTTGTGTGACAAGGACCATTTTCATTTTGTGTGATGGTAGTACTACCCCAAGTGGTTGCTGTCTACAACCTACTACCTCCTGAAAGCCATTGACAGTCAATGGTTGTTCGGGGCAGCGAGCAATGCTCACATCGATTTTCACCAGTTAATATAAACACCAAACTGAGACCGCTGTTTTATCTGATTGGTTTAATCAGCAGGACGACCTATTCTTTTTTTCGTCTGCAACACAAGGCTGTGGATAGCATTGTTTGTTAGGGGCATGGCTGTGCCACTGCTGCAGTGCCCCCTGTGGGTTAGAGCAGGAATTTGGAATTTGGTCAGGGTGCTCGCGATATATCGCCTATTCCTTATGAAGGACACCATAGGGTCTTTAATTAAATCATTTAACATGCCCTCGCCCTGCATGCGAAACATCAGGTTGACAGCTTATAGCTAGGTCGAGATTCAAACCCAGGCTGGATAACACAGAGTTGAGTGTGCATACCTTTAGGCCATCCTTCCAGCCTTTAATCAGCAAGACATAAAATTGGTAATAAAATCTATGAAAACTAGAACGGCACTCAGTCGAGCGCAAACCTCCGCCAGGCTGAACAGTTTGTTTTGTATCACACTGACAGGCCGGATCTGGATTCGGACCTGAACCAAAATCTAATCAGCTTGTTCTTGTCACCAAACCAACTCATCCACCTAGTTTAGTCATAACTCGTCCATAATTTTTTTAAATATCATGTTATGTATCGCTTTTCGCCCGATCTCTCAACGGTGAAGAATCACTTAAAAATTAAATATTTATTGTATTTAAAAAAAAAAAAAATATATATATATATGTATTTAATTCTTGTATCCAAATCCATATTCAGATCTTCACCAAAATCGAATCGATTCATTCTTGTTACATACACTACCACTCTGCCAAATTTCGTCTGAATCCATTCACAACTTTTTTTCTTTTTTTAAAAATATCTTGTCCTGCCGCCAACCCTGTTAGTTGCCTCTTGCGACACACAGGGAATTACCAGTGAACTGGTACTCAATTTGCCGACCTCGGAAGGATGACAGTCCGAGTCAACCCCCTCTGGGATCGCCCATTCAGCGATCGACCAGGATTCGAACCCAGGATCCTAGGATCCCAAGCCGCACCCTAAACCGCGAAGCCAACACCAGGCTTTTTATCTTGCAGACAAAGAAACAACCAGATGAAAAATCACTCATAGAGCAACACTTGGCAAAAGAGAACAAAGTAGAATGGTATTTAGTAGAGCGTCATTTTGACATCACAAATAATATAATTGGTGGTTGAATTATGTGACCTGATATGCAAATTGTCTTCAAATTAAGTTAATCAGATGAAAATTGACAATTTTAGAAATTCGGCCTATGTTGACCTTTTGGCCTATGTTGACCTTAAAATAGTTGGTGGTTGGTTTCAGTAAGCTGATATGCAAATCCTATAAATATTTCAAGTCAATCAGATGAAAATTGAGGATTTTGATACTTTTTGATTTTGATAATTTTGACAATTTTGATTTTGATAGATGTTGACCTTTTGGCCTATGTTGATCTCAAAAATAGTTTGTGGTTGAATTCAGTTAGCTGATAAGTAAATCCTATTCAAATTTCAAGTAAATCGCATGAAAACTGAGGATTTTAGTAATTTGGAGAAAGTGGTTGACCTTTGGCCTATGTTGACCTTTTGACCTCAAAAATAAATAGGATTTTGTTGGACCACGAACTCCACCATTTGGTGAAGTTTCGTGAAGATCGGTTTAAAATTGTGACCTCTAGACAAGCACAAGTGAGCGGACAGACAAACAAACACACAAACCCGCAAATCGAAGTGATCAACATACTTGTCCAAAAATATTTTTTTGCCGAGTAACAAACAAATAAACAGACAGACATGGGTGAAAACATAACTTCCATCCACCTTTGGTGGCGGAGGTAAAAATAATCGGTTCATTTAACTCATTGTCTTTGCTTCGGACTTTGCTGGCTTTTCTGCTCTCTTAGGTTCTTAAGATGTAGTGTATTGCGTACCCCAGTTTGGTTACTTGCTTCCTTTCTTACACGTGTGACATGCAGGCAGCCCTTCGAATCGGAGCCTTTGTGAGTGGCGCATGCAAAGCATTGCACACGAATCTGAGGGAAGCTCGGACGAAGAGTTTTTTGATGCACAAGGTATAAAGATTGTTTACTTTGTGTAAATAACCCTGCAAAAGTTATTTGCTTGCTCGTCTTTTCACGAGCTTTCGCTTTCCCATTTTTCCCCAGAGGATTTATCGGATGGCGAGGACTTCTTCCTGGCAGACATTGCCAAGTGGAGTTCGAGTGATATCATTGATCAGATTGGGGACATCGATGTGGAGGGAGAATCATCTGGTTGGTTGAGTGCAGAAAATATTGATAGATACATGATTTGCGAAGAAGTGTGTGTTTGTGTGTCGGTCAGTAACTTTTTAGGACTTGTTTGTTCTATTATGTGATTTTTGCCTTATTTTGTACTTTGTTCTCTGAGCTATGGAAAATCATCAAAGCAGAACCTCCTGACCTGAGACAAACAAGAAACGAGTTCCTTACATTTGTGAAAAGTCATAATTAGAAAGTAGGACATTCAGAAAGTTTCCAAAGCCAAGAATTATTAAATTTGATATTTTTATTATTATTTCCTTTCACATTTTTATATAAATGGTTTAGAGGTGGAGTGGATAAAGCCTTAGATGGTATTAAGATGGCGTAAAGATCAGAGCAAGCAGATGAAGAGATATATTGTCTAGTTATCTAGTTCTTTCACGTCATGTCCGACTTCTGGTGACATTCATGATCAGATTTCTGAAATCATCCCTGTCCTGCACTGCTTCCCAAAGCTCTGACAGAGACAGCTTGGGTTCAGCCTTTACCCCATCCATCCAGTCCATACAACGTCTGTCTCTTCCTCTTCTTCCCTCACCCGTTCCCAGCATGGTTGATTTCTCCAAACTCTCATTTTCTGCACGCATGATGTGTCCAAAGTGTGACAGTTTCTGTTTTCGCGTCAGCGCTTCTAATGAACATGGTGGTCTAATTTGTTCAATCACTGATTTGTTTGTTCTTTTTGCAGTCCATTGAATTTTTAACATTCGTCTTCAACACCACATTTCAAAACTGTCAATCTTCTTCCTGTCTTTCTTTTTCACTGTGCTGACTCACATCCCTACATTGCACCTGGAAATCCGAGAGCATTCACCGGCCTCCTCTTGGTTTGTATCGTCACATGTATTTGTCTTTCCAGATCTCAGTGAATCCTGCCATTGCTGTTCTCCCCAATGCTAACCTCCATATTATCCACTCAATTCGATCTTATAACCCAAGAAGATGAAACTTTCCACTATTTCCATGTGATTGTCTCCTAATCTGAACACGTCGATCTTCTTCGTTGACAAGATTTTAGTCTTTTTTATGTTTAAATAAAGACTGCCTTTTTCACTTTCCTTCGTCACTGTCTGTAGCAGTTTCATCCACAGAGCTTGTACGTCCTCTTTATTTTCTGCCAACAGAGTGGTATCATCAGCAAGTCTTATATTGTTGATACATCTTCCTCCAATCCTGACTCCATCCTCTATATCATCCAAGTTCGATTTCCTCAAGATGTACTCACTATACAGATTGAACAAGCAATGGGAGAGAATGTACCCCTGTCTGGCCCCTTTTCCAATTCCAAACCATTCTGTCTCTCCGTGCTTTGTTCTTACTGTAGGTTCTTGTTTGGTGTACAAGTTTCTTATCAGACACATCCGACTTCTTATTAGTCCCCTACCGGTGTACACCAGAGGACTATAGGTTTGCACGCCGTCCCTCCGTCTGTCAGTCCGTCAGTCTGTCAGTCCGTCACGCAAAGAACAGTTTTCCGGACTTTTTTTCCAAACGCTTAATACTAATGATTTCAAGCTAGGCACATGGTTTCCTCATGATAAGTTACAGATCAAGTTCGAACTTCACGACGTTTCGATCATTTTTGACAAAGTTATGGCACTTTGAACTTTGGGAATTCTGATAATTCTGATGATCCTTAACTCAGTGCCATTTTAAGTTTTAATTTCCTTTAAAAAAGATTTTCTCTGCAATAATTGGACCGATTGAGATCAAATTTTCACCGTAGGGGGGACTCGGTCTGTAGAATATTTTAATGGTAATTATGACGTCACAGGTCACGTGGTTCGGCCGCCATATTGTTTTTCGTGAAAACATGAAAACCCATTTTTCTCTGCAACGGCTAAACAGATCGAGGCCAAACTTTGCAAGCAGAATCACATACCCATGACGAACAAAAAAGTCACCGAGCATGACATCATGTGTCACATGGTTTCAGAGTTATGACGTTTTTAAGCATTAACCTTTAAAACCGAGCTCCTCCCTCATTTTTGATCCAATCGAGGGGAAACTTCACAGATCTGTTCAGCATGTCAGTCTACTAAAATGTCCTTTTGGAATTTGCGATAGGGCACGTGGTTTGGCAGATATCGTTAATTAAACGATTTTTTTTTTTTAAATGGATATCTCTTGAATCGCTAGTACCTCAGACCGTGAGTTGGTAATTATATAATTCACACAGTGCAATACGTGCAGGCCGCTCCACGGAGCGACCTTGCGGGCTTATCAACGAGGCGAGGCATGACACACATGTGTCTCAGCATACCTCAGATCAAGTTTGAAAACCAGCATCAACCGTGCATAAATTTGCTTATTCGATCATTTTTGACAAAGTTATGGCACTTTGAACTTTGGTAGGGGACATGTATTGCAGCGCAATACTCAGAATGCTTGTTGAACAATGTGTTTACAATTACGAGCTCATTCTCCACACAAAACTACAGCATTCTCTGCCCTGGTTCATTCCAGATATCAAGTCTGTGCTTTCCTGCAAACCTTGGTGCTCCTGCTTCTCCAATTTTTGCATCCCATTCTCCCATAATAATTGATACATCTCCTTTTACATCTGTTCTACCAGTTTCTGTAACTTTCTATAAAACTCCTCCACATTTTCTTCATCTGCTGCAGAAGTTGGAGCATGTATCTAAATGATGGTGGTGTTCACTGGATGTCCTTTCAACCGCACTGATATTAACCTATCATTGACTACGTTGTAACCCAGTACTGAATCTGCCATCTTGTTATTGCAAGTTCATGTTACCTCATTTATTTTACAGGTTTTGTGACAAGAAAAGAACACTTTGTAATCGTCAGATTGAAACTGCCCCAAACCATTTCATCTAAGTTCATTTATCCCCAAATTTCAGTTGTTGTCCTCTCCATCTCTCTCTCTATATAACATCTAACTTTCTCTGATTCATTGACCTCCAAAATTTGGAAACGTTTGAAAAGTTCAGAGTTTGACTTAAAGTTCTGGGGACCGCAGCGACTGGAATTCCTTGCGGGTTTGATCCTGTCTCATTATAACCGCTATTCGTACTCATTAAAACACTGCTCTTCCCCAAAACACTTCTTTCAAACCTGGAGACCTCATCATCTGATACCATAGCTTTATCTCTTAGATTTCTGATCCTGATTGTTTTCTTTGAATATACAGAAGTAGTTTGCCATTGCCTTCTTCCGGGCAATTTCCACACTTGACGGGTGATCCTTGGCATTGTTCTCCTTAAGAGAATCCACTCCTACCATCATGGACATGTAATCATTACTAGCAATATGTGGTAGTGTCCTGCATGGACGTCCACCACCTGCTCCCATGGCTTCATGTATCCCTGATCAGAAAGCTAAAATGGAGTTGTCCAACTTGCCCAAGGGTGGCCCATGGGTTAAAGAATGCAAAGGCCACCTTATTGAAGAAGGATTGCTGCCTTTACCCGTTACACCCTTATCCTTTGGTTTTAAAACGTGAACTGCAAGGCAGTGGTGGATGTGGCTTTGGAGTTTCCTTCTGCTCGACGAGCTGCCTACCAAAGCTAATGAGCCCTTTCTGCCCAAACAACTGGTTTAAGGTGCCAATGATTCGCCTTTCACATCTACACTCCTTAGTGAAACGAGTACTTACTTTTTCTACATGGAAATTTGCATTTATGTTTATTTAAATTATACAATGGACTACAAAATGTAAATGTTTCATGATATTTGTTATATTATATCACCTTTATCTCTCAATATTGTTGAAATGAAGATCAAATAGCTGTATGTCGAAATATGTTGAAAAAGTCAAAACATTACATGGGGTGTACTTACTTTTTCATGTGACTGTATATATATATATATATATATATATATATATATATATATATATATATATATATATATATAATAATAATAATAATGCATTTATTTTATATAGCGCTTTTCAGGAAGCCCAAAGACGCTTTGACAGAGTGCAAAACATAACGCATAGCAAAACATAAAGACAATTGCAAAAAAAGAAGAATCAATAGGGAAATATTCAAAGCACAAAGGAGGGAGAAGGAGAGGAGATAGTCAGGGGTTAGATGCTGTGGGTTAAATGTTGAATGCAGTGTTGAACAGGTGGGTCTTGAGTGATGTTTTGAATGTGGTGAGTGAGGAGGAGTCTCTGATGGTGTGAGGTAGCGAGTTCCAGAGGGTGGGAGCAGCGATGGAGAAGGCCCTGTCCCCCCAGGATCTAAATTTGGTCCGGATGGGGGGGGTCAGGAGGTTGGTACCAGCAGAGCGGAGGTTGCGGGTGGGAGTGTGTCTGGAGAGGAGGTCAGCCAGGTAGGATGGGGCCAGGTTATGGAGGGCTTTGTAGGTCAAGAGGAGGATTTTGTACTGGATTCTCTGGGAGATGGGGAGCCAGTGAAGCTTGTAAAGGACGGGGGTGATGTGGTCACGGGTCCGGGAATGGGTGAGTAGACGGGCAGCGGAGTTCTGAATGTATTGGAGTTTATTGGTGATTGTTGAGGGTGAACCATAAAGGAGGCTATTGCAGTAGTCCAGACGGGAAGTGATGAAGGCGTGGATGAGGGTTTCTGCAGCCACAGAGGAGAGGGATGGACGGAGACGGGCGATGTTTTTCAGGTGGAAGAAGGCTGTCTTTGTGATCTGTTTAGTGTATTTGTCGAAGGAGAGGGTTTGGTCAAAGATGATGCCAAGATTCCGGATGTGAGGGGAGGTGGACACTGGGAAACCGTCGATGTTGAGGGCAAAGTTATGGGTGGACTTGGTGAGCGTTTTTGGGCCAATGATGATTATTTCAGATTTATCACAGTTAAGTTTGAGGAAGTTGATTTGAAGCCAGGATTTTATTTCAGTGATGCAGTTTGTCAGGATAGAGTGGGTGGCGGTGGAGATGGACTTGGTGGAGATGAAAAGCTGGATGTCATCGGCGAAGCAGTGGAATTGGAGACCATGACGGCGGATTAAGTGACCGAGGGGGGACAGGTAAAGGATAAAGAGGAGGGGGCCAAGAACTGAACCTTGGGGGACACCTTGGGGGAGGGGAGCAGTGGGGGATTTGCAGTTATTGATGGAGATGAACTGACGTCTGTCAGAGAGGTATGATTTAATCCAAGAGAGGGCAGTGCCGGTAATGTTAAAGGTGGTTTCAAGTCGGGTGAGGAGGATGGTGTGATCGATGGTGTCAAAGGCAGCGCTGAGGTCGAGGAGGATGAGAATGTTGAGGTTGCCAGCATCAGAGGAGAGGAGAAGGTCGTTGGTGATTTTGAGGAGAGCAGTTTCAGTACTGTGGTTGGACCGGAATCCGGATTGGAATGTTTCATACAGGTTATTGGCAGAGAGGTGATGCTTGAGTTGAGTGGCTACAGCGCGTTCCAAAACCTTTGACAGAAAGGGTAGGTTGGAGATGGGTCTGAAGTTATTTAGGGTGTCAGGGTTTAGTCCAGGTTTTTTCAGAATGGGGGTAACAGCAGCAATTTTGAGGGATGGTGGGACGATGCCTGTAGACAGGGAGGAGTTTATTGTTGCAATGATAAGTGGAGAAAGAGCAGGAAGGGAGGCCTTGACAAAGCTGGAGGGGATGGGGTCAAGAGTGCAGGTGGCAGTTTTCATTCCGATGAGGAGTTCAGAGAGGTCAGTAGGGGAGACTGGGGAGAATTGAGACAGGGGATGGCAGGATAAGGGGGGGCAGGTGGTTTGAGGGGGAGCGGGTGCGGCGGTGGTCAAGCTGTTGTAGATGTTTTCAATTTTGCGTTGGAAGAATGAAAGGAAGGAGATGCAGTTGTCTATTGTGAATGACTGGGTGGTGGTGTTCAGGGGGCTGAGGAGTTTGTTTATTGTAGAGAAGAGTGCTTTTGGGTTTCCGGAGCCAGAGTGGATAATTTGAGAGTAGTAGGCGGAGCGGGCGCGGGAGAGGGCATCTTTATAGTGTTGTATGTGGTCCTTGTAGGCCTGGGAGTGAACTGTGAGACCTGTTTTATTGCGGAGTCTTTCAAGTTGGCGAGCACGAGTTTTCATTAGGCGGAGCTCAGGGGTAAACCAGGGAGCAGAATGGGTGAAAGAAACTGTTTTGGTTTTTATAGGCGCAATTTGGTCAAGGCAGGAAGAGAGAGTGTGGTTGTAGTAGTCAGTGAGGTCAGAAGGGGTGTGGAGGTCAACGAAGGGAGAAGTGGACATTTTTTCAGAGAGGGTCGATGAGAATGAGGCAGGTGAAAAAGCGTTTAGCTTACGGAAGTTGATAGTGCGATAATGCCTTGGTGCTGGGGTGGGGATGTTGATGGTCAGAGTGATGGCTAGGTGGTCAGAGAGAGTGAGGTCGGAGCCAGAGAGATGGTGCAAAATTAGTCCAGTAGAGCAGACAAGGTCCAAAATGTGACCACGGTTATGGGTAGGAAAGTTGACATGTTGAGTGAGGTTAAAGCAGGTGAGTAAATCAGTGAAGTCAGTGGTTAGCGTGGAGTCAGTGGAGTCCATGTGGATATTGAAATCACCAAGGAGGAGGATTGAGGGGGAGAGGGAACATAGCTGGGTCAGAAAGTAGGAGAAGTCAGACAGGAATGATGGGTGTGGTTTGGGAGGGCGGTAGACAACAGCCATGACTGACTGTGTGTGACCAGAGAGTTTAAAAGCCAGGTGTTCAAATGATGGAGCAGATGAGATGGAGATGAGGTTGGTCTTGATGTCTTGTCGGTGAATAACGGCAATTCCACCACCTCGGCCCTCCGAGCGTGGTTTATTGATGTAAGAATATCCATTGGGTGTGGTGAGGTTGAGCGTGTAGTAGTCCAGTGGTTGTTGCCAGGTCTCAGTGAGACAGAGAAAGTCCAGTTTATTTTCCAGGATGTAGTCGTTCAGGATGAGGCATTTGTTGTTGAGGGACCGGGTATTGAACAGGGTGAGCTTGATGTTGTTTTGTACGGCGGGTATGAATCCAGGTGATTTGGCCAGGGTTCGCAGACAGGAGGTGCGATTTTGTGCGTTGTTGTGACCAGGTGTGTTGGGACGATGAGTGGGAGTGCGCTGAGCCGACCAGAGGATGGGGATGGAGTGACCTGATTGTAAATAAACAAACTTACGACCGGAGCCACGGTGAATGTACCTGGGTCGACGCAGGAGTCCATTCGATCTGATTGCAGAGATGCATGATGGGGTGGAGCGGGTTTTAAGCAGGAGAAGCCTTGCGGCAGAGTACCGCAGAGCCATGCCAGCAGGAGCGAAGGCAAAGCGAGCACGCGGCCAAGGGTGAGGAGGCGAAACAATCGACACAACCAACGGGAGTGGGCCCGAGGAAACAGCGATGGAGCCGAGCAGGTGAAGCCCGGAGCAGCAGAGCAGAGCCGGGACCGCGCAGAGGAAGACTCAATGGCCATAAATCCGCCACGACCACCAGGAAAGCAAGACACGGACAATGGTCCAGTCAGAGAAGCGGCGAGCAAACGACGCCAGCGTCCTCTCACGACCGGACCGGAAAACCTTTTTTTTTTTTTTTTTTTTTTTTTTTTTTTTTTTTTTTTTTTTTTTTTTTTGAATATGTGAATTTGAATATGTGAATATTTGAATATATGAATGAATGATCGTTTTAAAGCCATTTTCTCCACTAGAGCGGGGGCTAGCCTTGCGGGCCCCATGACAATCATGGTTCCCTGTTTATATGTATATATATATATATATATATATATATATATATATATATATATATATATATATATATATATATATATATATATATATATATATATATATATATATAAGTTCAAAACATATCTGGTCACAAGTGTGCCGCACTGACCGGGTCCTCAGTCGAGGTCCTCAGCATCATCCCGTTTCGGCCCTTCAACCTCGATACGGTCAGCTAAGGTGGGCCAGCAGGGGCACATACACATCCACATGCAGCAACTACACCTGGATGCGTACATACCCCCACCCCCAGCCAGTGCGAATGCAGACTACAACAACAAAATCGCCTCCACATCCAGAATAGGTGGATGCTGAATGGAGACATGCTGAATGGAGAAGGTGGATCAGACTCAGCAACGGTTGCTCGAGTGAGATGTGCATGGAAGAAGTTTCGGGAATTGAGTGGCGTGCTGATGATGAGGGGAGTGTCGTTGAAGCTGAAGGGAAAGGTGTATGCTGCATGTGTGAGAAGTGTTATGATTTATGGGAGCGAGACATGGGTAATGAACGTAGAGCAGCAACGAAGGTTGGAAAGGGTGGAAATGCGAATGGTTCGACGGATGTGCGGAGTATCGTTGAGAGAGAGGAAGACAAATGATGAATTGCGAAAGATGATGGGAATAGAGCCTGTGATTGATGCTGTGAAGAGGAACAGGTTGAGATGGTTTGGTCATGTGTTGAGGAAGGATGAAAGTGACTGGTTGAGAAGAGTGATGGAAATGAATGTAGAAGACGGGGAAGACCGAGAAAGACTTGGCTAAAGATGGTGGAAGAAGAAATGCGGGCAAGGGGGTTAAGAAGGGGAGATGCAGAAAATAGGGCAAAATGGAGAAGATTGTCATGGGGACCGCAAGGCTAACCCCCGCTCTAGCAGGGAAAATGGCCTTTAAAATGCATGTTGTTGTTGTTGTATCCAGAATCCACAGCACCAAACAAACATGGTGGAACACTCAAACACCCACCTTCATACTTCCCTTTCTCCCATACCTGGCCATTTCACTCTCCTCCTCACATCCTTTCCCTGCTGAAGTACAACCCCAGGACATACAACACTGTGGCTTGCTACCTGGCTGTTTCTCCCGGCCAGCTTACATGTCCCCTTTTCAAAGACACTGCGTTGCTGTACCTCCTCCTCACCCAAGTTACGCACACAACCCATCCGGCTCTGACAAGGCCACCTGCCCCCGATGCTGTCTCTCCAGCGTCACCAGCCTATTCCTGGTCGCCACCCAGTCTTTCCTGGGAGTCACTGGTATCACCAGCACAAACATAAGTTCAAAACACCTGGTCACAAGTGTGCCGCACTGACCGGGTCCTCAGTCGAGGTCCTCAGCGTCATGCCGTTTCGGCCCTGTATATATATATATATTTATAACTCAGGTGAACTTTTGATTTTATCTCAGTAAATGATAAGAGGAGTAGAACAGGAAAGAAGATTTGTAAACTTCCACAAATGGTCATGAAGGAGAATAAAGGTCATGGGCCACCACACACACCAAAAGTCATGGGACACCACTTTCCAATGGCCACACGTCCATCTGCTTTGCTTTATTTACTGTGAAAATAATCGATAGCCAGGTCCATTAAGTAATTTTGTGTCAAAAAATAGGCACCTCCATTAGAACAATTTGAATCATAACCATCCTCAAATCAACTGTGGGGAATGTCGTAATGAGGTGGAAAATGAATGAATGAATGATCGTTTTAAGGCCATTTTCCCCGCAAGAGCGGGGCTTAGCCTTGCGGGCCCCCATGACAATCATGGTTCCCTGTTTGAGGCAATGTTTTTTATGGCCGGATGCCCTTCCTGACACCAAATAATGAGGTGGGAGATGGATGCAATTACACAACTCTGAATAGGGATTTGGCAGGCTAACAAAACCATCTCAAGAGGAAAGAGAACAATATGGTGGTTTGTTTCATAGAACAGATGAGCCTTTCACAAAGTCAAACCTCCATTATCTGAGGAAAACATTCAGGGATTCATTGGTAGATCAATTTAATGCGAGTGATTTGTTTAGCTTTTAATATTATTGAATTATTTTCCTTTTGTTTCATTTTGTCTCGTGCTCGTCCGTCCTGGCTTTAAAAGTTTCAGCCATCATCGCCTGTGTCTCTCCCAGTTCTCCCTCTGAGCTTCACCACACCCCTCCCCTCTGAGACAGTGTCCTTTTTACCTACAATTCTTCTCTTTCTGTGGTGCATTCATACAGTGTTTACATCCACTTCTTTCCCCTTTAGCGGAACTTGTATCTCTTGAAATCTGTCCTGCTCCTCCATGAACCTCAACATTAAGCACAATTAACAAATAATCCAAAAAGTAATTTTCAGTTATTGTCGACGCCCTTCTTTTTTATTTCAAAATTCTTGCTCCTGCTTTTGTGTTACATGCTTATTGCCATTGGAAATATCTTAGCAATAGACTAAATTCGATTATTCCAAGCAGATTCCATAATTTAATGTTGCTGAGAAGTTGCCTCAACAGATTTGGGAGTACAAGTACAGACCTGTATCAGGGAAGGTAGATGAGCTAACCTGCTACCCCGAAATATATCTGACTGCCTTTGTCCTTGTTTGGTTCTTTCTCGTATATCTTGGTAAGAGTAAGGTTTGGTCATATTGCTTAATTATATTACTCACCCACACACCTTCTTTGTTCCTCCACATCAGAGCTGTTTGTATCAGAACCTGAGCTTCCAGAATATGGAACGCAAACAAGTGTGGATGGTCATGAGGAAGCAGAGGTAAGAAATCTGTGCATTATCATCTGGTTACCTGGTTTAGCACTGGAAGGTGCTTTATTGCACACATGTAATGATACATTAGATACCCTCTCCAAGCGAGAGGGTGTAGCGGCATCATTTTGCCTTTGATTTTATAACATGTAAATATGCTTGAGTTTTGTTTATCGGGGGATTTACGGTAGTGGGTGAGCCGGAAGGATGAGTGGGTCCGGATGGTGGTGGGTTAAATGAAGAGAATTGACTTGGAAGAGAATTGACTTGAATTGACCAGATCCACCTTGTTTGTAATTCCAACTTCTTTCCTGGTAGTCCTGGCAGTGTCCATATGTTTTATGCCTCTCCCACCCCCTTTCCCATGCCTCCCCCCCAAAGCCCTCTCCCTCCCACAGATCTCTCGATGTCTCCATGTCTCTCGGTTCCTGCTCTCAAATGTTGTGTTTGTGTCCTTCCCCCTCTCTCCCCATCTTGTCTACCGCTCCCGATGTTATTTGTTTTATGTGTCGGTTTGTCGGTTATGTGTCAGTTTGTCGGTTTGTCTTTCTGTGTGATCAATGTTCGCTCTTTCACAAGCCTCGATCTTGTATACAAAAAAAAAAAAAAAAAAAATCCAAACATCTATGACGACTTTTCTTCCATGCTAAACGGTTATGGCATTTGGGTCCATTTGTTTGTTTCTTTGTCTGTCCGCACAGAATGTTCTAACGTAGGCCACAAACGCCACGTAGTGGTATAAAGTAGTACATGTTATCTTTTTGCAACTGAGTACCTCTATAAAAAATGTACAATTAGAATGTGAGTACGCCTATAAATTATGTACATTTCGAATGTGAGTACATCTATAAAGTATGTACAATTAGAATGTGAATATGTCTGTAAATTATGTACGGTTCAATTAGAATGTGACTACGTCCATAAAGGATGTATAATTACAATGTGAGTACCTCTATAAAATATGTACAATTAGAATGTGAGTACGTCTATAAATTATGTACATGTCGAATGTGAGTACATCTATAAAGTATGTACAATTAGAATGTGAGTACGTCTGTAAATTATGTACGGTTCAATTAGAATGTGACTACGTCCATAAAGAATGTATAATTACAATGTGAGCACGTCTATAAAGTATGTACAATTAGAATGTGAGTACATCTATAAATTATGTACATTTCGATTGTGAGTACATCTATAAATTATGTACATTTAGAATGTGAGTACATCTATGAATGATGTACATTTGGAATGTGAGTATGTCTATAAAGTATGTTCAATTAGAATGTGAGTACATCCTAAATTATGTACACTAGCGTGACTCGGCGAACTCCGTGCACCTCACCACACGTCTTTTCAAGGGGATAGGCATCTTTGACCATTTCGGTGTCTTTTGGGTCTTCAGGGTGTTTTGGGCCTTCAGGGTCTTTGGGGTCTTTTGGGTCTTCAAGGGCTTTTGGGTATTTTGGGTGTTTTGGGTCTTCGGTGTATTTTGGGTCCTCAGGGTCTTTTGGGTCTTTAAGGGTATTTTTGGTCTTCAGGCGTATTGGTGGTCTTGAGGGTCTTGGGGGACTTAAAGGGTCGTCAAAGGTCTGAGGGGTCTCAGCAGTTTAAACATAACTAGAACTGCCACTTTAAAACTGCTGGCAATGATGAAAGGTTTACTCCACCTTCCCGCTTTCATACAACCCCACTTTTGATACAACCCCACTTTCATTAGACATGCTTTGACACAACCCCCTTGGATACAACCCCGAAACACACACACACACACACACACACACACACACACACATCCTCCCTACCCCCCCCCCCCCACACACACACAAACTCCCCCACCCCCACCCCCACCCCCACACGCACACACATAACCACACAAACGCACATCCCCCACTCCCCCAATACACACACTCACACACATCCCCACACACACATCCCCACACACACAACCCCCCACACGCATCCCCCCACACACACATCCCCCCCCCCACACACATCCCCACACACACACATCCCCACACACACAAATCCACACACACGCACCCCCCCAACCCCCCCCCCCCCCAACACACACACACACACACACACACGCACGCACGCACACCCCTGTCAAGAGATATCCATTTTTTTTATATTTCCGTTTAATTAACGATATCTGCCACCCGTGGAAGAACGTCGTACCGTGGGCATGACGTCATCCGTGGAGTGTGCGGTATGTCAGCGTGAGAACGAAGGTTAGCGTCGATCGAACTTGGTCAAATTTTTCCCCATTGTCACCAAATTTGTGGTGGTATTTTGTTAGCTCATCCGAGGCAAGACTACAATCGAAATCCGATTTGAAATCGGAGCCATATTGATGCCGTAAGGTCTGCCTGCCCACATGGATATTTTACCTGAGGAAGAATTTACTTTGAAAATGCGATCAATTTAAAATGTTAGATTTTGAATAACTTCATCATTTTTCATCGGATTTCCACCAAATAAAGGTTAACATTGCTTGCAGATACCTCTCTTTCTCTCTAAAAGTGAAGACAGGATGAACTTCAGAGATAGAATTAAGCCTCGGCGGCGGAGAGTTTTACAATGTTATTTTCCAAAGTAAATGACAATATAGCGTAGTTTTACGAAAATTCATCAGACTTTGCCCAGATTTGTTGCAGTGGAATGTTAACACCCTCTCGCCACTGCCAAATCCGAAGACAGAATTTAATTCCGAGCTACCCTGAGCTCGTGAGGTGGTTATGTCACATGGCCTGGTAAGAAAAAGCGTTGTGGTTCTTCTTCTTCATGCAATAACAACTTCTAGCTTCCAGACCATACGTCCAATCATCTTGAGATTGTGCACACTTGTTACTCCTCATGACTTTTACTACAGTATAAAGTTTCACATCGATCAATGAAGCGATTCAAGAGATATAAATGTTTTTAATATTTTCGTTTAATTAACGATATCTGCCAAACCACATGATCTATCGCAAATTCCAAAAGGATATTATAGTAGACTGATATGCTGAACACATCTGTGAAGTTTCCCCTCGATTGAATCAAAAATGAGGGAGGAGCTAGCTTTTAAAGGTTTATGCTTAAAAACGTCATAACTCTGAAACCATGTGATGCATGACGTCATGCTCGCTGATTTTTTTTGTTCGTCATGGGTATGCGATTCTGCCTGCCAAGTTTGGGCTCGATCTGCTCAGGCGTTTTGGAGAAAATGGGATTTTAGTGTTTTTTCAGACTTTTCACTCAAAATAATATGGCGGCCGAAACCATGTGACGTATAACTTCGAAATTTTTTGCATTCTGAGTTTTTTTTAACAAAGCATGTGGGAAAAAAATATCACTTTCGGGGGAGAAAAAATTGTGTTTGACGAATTCTAACCTCTTAACGTTAGCATTTTTAATATACTCGATAAACATGTTTTTTGTTCCCATTGCGGAGTTCTTTAGAACTAGCCGAAACCCGTGGAACATCCACGGAAGGGAGGATGTGGTGTATGGATAGAGTGTACCTGTACCATTATGGATGGCATAGGGGATTTGCTTGTCCGAGTAAGAGTTCGGAAGAAAGATGAGAATGAAGAGTGCGTATATGAACAACGTATTTATTGCAATCTACTTAAATGACAACGCTACGATATACTTTTGAAAAATGAATGGATTCGTAATAGGAATCGGCATAGCACCACTCTGGCCACACTGGCGCAGTGGTATGTGTCAATGGAAAGGAACAGCAGTAGAACCATAGACTTTTAAAAAATGAACGGCTTAGTAAATCGACTGGAATTAGCCCCATACTGGCGCATTGGTAAGCGTCAATGTCAAGGCAGAGCAGTAGGAATATAATACAATAAACGCAGTATCAGAGGTTGAAATTATTTTAAAACTTCTGGATAAACAATGTTTGGGGTAATAGTCAAACCTCTGACGACTCCTTGCGTACTCGTATTATCAACCTTGATATACACATCTTTGAACGACCGTGCTCTTGAACATGCCACATATAACTGGCCGTGGGAGAAGACAGGAGCAGGCAAATAGATACCCAGTTTACGGAATGTTTGGCCCTGGGCTTTATTTATGGTCATTGAATATGCCAGGCGAACAGGAAACTGAGATAAACAAAGAGCGCGGTTGGAAGAAATTATGGTAAACCCACCTGATGAGGTTAGCGTACACCGTGATCGACGACACCGGCACAAATGCATGCTCAGGATTGTCCACTCAGTGGACGGCTTGCTGTCGCCTTCGACTGTCCAATCAGCGGACGGCTTGCTTCGCTTTCACCCAGCAGACGCCAATAAGATGGCGTCGTATCGGCAGTTAATCGGATGCTTTTGGGCCCCAACGTCGGCTAATTCAGATTTTTCGAGTACGGCTGTACGTGATAAACAAAGAGCGCGGTTCGTAGATCGTAAATCCATTAGTGCCGTGGGCATCGGGTCACTGGGTGCGGCGTAAAAGGGATAACAAAGTCGAGTCCTTACGCTATTATTATATAGAAGATGAGCCATCAATCAAATGTTTCCATTCAGCCGTTCTGGTGATATAGAGGGGCAAATTTGAAGGTGTTTTACAAGATGGCGCCCATACCACGTGACCTATGACGTCATAATTAGCATTACAAAATTCTACGAGCCTAGCCGATCATTTGATGAAAATTTCCTGTCAATCCGACCAACGATTGCTGAGAACATTAATTTTAAAGTTTAGGAGGTGCAAAATAGGGTGAAAGAATAATAATAAGAAAAACTTTGGGAATAATAATAGGTTACTCTCCATTTCATGGAGAGTAAACCTAATAAGAGTTCACGGACTGTGTTTTGGGTGTTAATTTTATTTGAAGAAGAAGAAGACGTTGTGTCGCATATAAACATAACCAAATACGTTTGCTCTATTATAATAAGATTTAGAGTGTAAGTCAATCAATAAATTATGTACATTTAGAATGCGAGTACATCTATAAATTATGTACATTTAGAATGCGAGTACATTGATAAATTATTTACGGTTCAATTAGAATGCAAGTATGTCTATTAAATACGCACTATAAAACCACACAAAACAAGTCCAGGTGAGGGTATGCAATCTCGGATTGCTCGTTCTAGTTACCTCCGCCACTTTTTTTTTTTTTTGAATACTGAATCAAGGCTCGTGAAAGAGCTAACATTTATTTCACAAACAAATCAACCAGACAAACAAAATATATAAAAAGAGGGAGCGGAAGACAAGATGGGGAGAGAAGGGGAAGCACACAAACACAACATTTGAGAGCAGGGAGAAGTGTGGGAGGGAGAGGGCTTGGGGGGAGGAGGCGTGGGAAGGGGGGGGGGGATGGGAGAGGTATAAAACCCAAGGACTTCCAGGACAGAAGTTGGTATTTCAAAAAAGTGTAGGATTTGGGGTGAAATTAGCGGGGGTAGAAAATATCAAGGTTTTGGATGGGGGAAGTTAAGAGAATGTGGTGAACAGCTGTTTTAAAGACCTGGAGTGTGGAGTGGGATTGAAGAGAGTGAGGGAGTTTGTTCCAGAGGTGGGAGAAAAGAGGAATGAAGGAGTGAAGGTGAGCAGAGAGTCTTGATTTTGGCAGTTAAACCACAAGAGGGTTGCAGGCAGATCTTGTGCGACCTGTAGGAATATTTGGGGGACAGAGCCCAGAGAGAGCTGGGGGGCAAGGCCAGAGAGGAGTCGGTAGAAGACGGAAAGACCACCAACCTGCCTGCGGTGAGTGAGTGAAAGGCCCTTGGAGTTAGCTTCATCGCGGGAGATTCCAATGATTCTGAACGCTTTGGTTTCAACAGCGTGAAGACGAGCTCGGTGTGAGGCAGGAGCACCGGCCCAGAGGGGAGAGCAGTATTCCATTGAGCTGCGGATGAAAGCCTTGTATGTGGTGAGGAGCTCAGGTGTGCCAAGGAAGGACTTCGCATGACGGAGGATGCCCAGTCGGCGACTGGCTTTGGAGGCCAGATTTGAAATGTGGTTTTCCCAGGAAAGATCATGGCAGATAGTGAGACCCAAAAGCTTGAGTGACAGAACTTCTTGGAGAGGATTATTCAGAAAGTGGATGGGAGGGTTGTCCAGTCGGTCTTTTCGGAGAGACATCGTAAGAGTGTGAGATTTGTCAGGATTGAAAGACATGTACCACTTGTTTGCCCAGTCTGTGATTTTGTCCAGGTCTGCAGAGAGTGAGGAGGCTGCAGACTGCCGATCTGAGGGATGAGGAATGGAGCGACAGAGAGTAGAGTCGTCAGCAAAGAGATAGAGAGGATTTTCAAGAGAGTCAGAGAGATCATTGATGAAGACCAGAAAAAGCACAGGGGCCAGAACACTGCCTTGGGGACCTCCAGCCTGAACAGGAAGAGGAGATGAGAGAAACCCATTCAGGGCCACACGTTGACTACGACTAGAGAGGAAGTCCGCCAGCCATGCGTGGAGATTTCCATGGATACCAAAGGAGGAGAGTTTGGTGAACAGAGCGGGGTGCCAGACCGTATCGAAGACACGTGATATGTCAAGGGAGACAGCTCTAATTTCCTGTTTGGCATTGAGGACCTCCATCCATTGTTGAGAAAGCAGAAGCAGCATGTCCAGAGTAGAGTGACCAGGTCTGAAACCAAATTGATGGTCAGAGATCAAGCCATTGGAGAAAAGGAAAGATTTCATATCTGAAGCAATGATAGATTCCATGACTTTGCTGATAATTGGGAGAAGGCTGATTGGTCTGTAGTTGCTAGGATCTGTTTTTGCACCTTTTTTGTGCAAAGCGGTGATGTTGGCTGATTTCCAAGCAGATGGCAGATGACCTTGAGCAAAAGAGAGGGTGAAGAGAACAGAGAGAGGGAGTGAAAGAGCGGAAGAAGATGATTTTTGGACCCGTGGGCTGATGCCGTCAGGTCCAGTTGCAGAATCAGAGCCGAGGGTTGACAGAAACTTTTCCACCTTGTCAGGAGGAAAGGACACAGAGTCCAGGAGCAGTTGGGTTCGACTGGGTACGGTGGGTACAGAGAGGGATGGGTTTGGGACACAAGATTTAGAGGCAAACACAGAGTTGAGGCATTCAGCTTTTTCACATGCGGAGTCAGCCGTGTAGCTGTTTGCGGTGAGGGAGGGGATGGAGGGGGAACAAACACCAGAAACAGATTTGACCAGACGCAACCAGGATTTGGAAGAGGGAGACAGATAAGAGAGTTCGGTCTTGAGAACGGAGAGATATTGTTTCCTGACTCTCCTGAGGGTGGACACACACTTGTTTCGGGCTTTGTGAAAGGAAATGAGATGTCCTTCCATTGGATTTGCTTTCCAGGAGACGAAAGCAAGTTGTTTCTGGACAACCACTGAAGGTGGATGGAGTTTATGGTATGTTTTCACCCCCTGTCTGTCTGTTTGTTTGTTTGTGAACAGGATATCTCAAAAAGTCATGGACAGATTCATATGAAATTTCGTGTACAGGTTGGGTGTGTGGAAAGGACTAAATTATTACATTTTGGGGAAGATACGGATCCAGATACCAGAATTTTTAAAGTATTTTTTCACCATTGAGTGATGGGGCTAAAAACAATATGAATGAACATATATATATATTTGCTAAAATATATATATATATATATTGTTGTGGAAATGAGAATTGTGTTTTTTTATTGTTGTAAAAATATCACCCTCCTTCCTCCAGTTGTTGTGTATAAAGGTCAAAGGGCGTCCCTTAGTTAGGTCATATACAATCACGTTAGCCAATCATAGATTTCCTCCTTGTTGGTAGTTATTTCCTTATTCTGTGTATTAGTTTAAGGCTTTGTCTTCCATTAATTAATACTCCATTGCACCGAATTCAAATAGATAGATCCCCTTTTTCAAATTCCCCCAAAGCCTTTATTGCCAACGGCATTTATTACCAACTGCATTTGCCTCCATTGAGCACGCGGTCGGCTCGGAGAAGAAAGGCGTGTCTCCACCTCGTCATAGAGGGGAGGAGTGAGCCAGCCCTTGCCGACCAACCCAGAACGAGGGGTTTGGCTTTGAGAGGGCGTGGGGAGAACCGTCGAGTAGGTTCGCGAAGGTTGAAGGGCGTGGCCTATATAACCCGCACCACGACGCCCCCATGAGAGACGCGCAAGAGAGGGGACGATATACGAGATGCGCAGGAGAAGAGACGATATACGTGCCGCGCAAGAGGTGAGAGAGAGAGAGTCCACCACCATCAGTTTGAGTCCACCACCATCAGCTTGGAGTCCACCACCACCAGCTTTGAGACCACGCAGTTTCGACCCGCTGCGACGTGGGAGCCGGATTGCGGTGGCATCGGTGGCCGTCGAGGTCCCGCCCGACGTCCCATGCAGGATCAAGCTCCAGCTCCGGTTCCCGTTGGACCTACTCTCCTTCCACCGAATCGTTCCTGCCTTCATTTCCCCATTCGTGTGAGTTTGATTGTCGTCCGTTTTGTGTGTCTCGTCCTGGGTATAATTAAGACTGTAGGTAAGCTCGCGTTGCACTGTGTCTCCTTGATTCCTTCTGTCTTTATTTTATTATCTTTCCTTCTTCCTTGGTTATTTTGGTCCTGTAAATAGTAGGAATAAATATAGTAGCATTTTCAAACCTTTTTGCCTTCGTCTTCCTCTTCTTCACATCCGTGTCATCTTTGTGATTTCTCCATTGGGCACCTGTGGCACGATTTGGCCAACGTTTATGAATCGGGTTAGTCTTGGTAATAGTTTGTGCCGTGGTTGCTAAACACCGCTCGGCAATCAATTAACATCTGTCCGCGGTACGAACGGGGCTGTGCACCGGCCTTTCCGGAGGTTGCGGTACGGTGTCAGGGACCACGTCGGTCAGCAATAAACAAGGGGTCTAATCCCCCCTCAAAGGGGAACCATAGGCCGACGTTGGGTTCCGCAACAATATATATATATATATATATATTGCTAAAAACAATATATAACACAATATCTCAAAAAGTTATGAACTGATCCGGACAAAACTTGATGGAAGGGTTTGTAGGTGATAAGAACACGCTGATTAGACGTGGAGTTTCGGATCCAGATCCGGCCTCTCAGTGTGATACAAAACGTAAACTGTTCAGCCTGGTGGAGGTATGCAAGATTTATGATGAGGTTTTGGTGAGAGCACAGTAAGAATGAGATGTTTGGGGATGGCCATACGCAGAGCCTCCGTTAGGCACCCGTGGAGCCCGTAGCCGCTGGGGGCCACCCACAAAGAGAGGCCTCCCACATCAGCTAAAGCATCTTCAAAGTCCAGTTGTGCAACATAGATGTTTCCAATAACACCAGTCATGCACATCTACCGGCTCCCAATCGCTTCACTGGCGGGTTTAATCAAAGACATCATGTTGCACTTCACAACCACATGGCATATGAATCTGTAAATTTGAGAGGATGAAAAATACAGTGAAGCACACGAAAACTGGACCTTTCGTGGCAGAACTGTTGTTGTTGTTGTTGTTTTGTTTTTGTGCTCCTTCCATGTCTGTCATGCTTTATTCTAAAATCTTAAATGGTTCTTGCTTCCATACATTAAACATCTTCTTCATCCAATTCAGAAAGATAGACGGACTTTTAAAATAGAACGCTGTATCTTTATGTTTGAACAGACATTGATTTTTTTTCCCAAGTAAATCGCTCATTAGGGGGCCAAATCTATAAGAGACTTGGTCTCCTTTTGTCCACATGAGACTTGGTCTCCTCCTGTCCACATGAGACTTGGTCTCCTCTTGTCCACATGAGACTTGGTCTCCTCTTGTCCACATGAGACTTGGCTTCCTTTTGGTATTGGACTTGTTATTATTCTGTGGAAGCTGCAGCGTCGGCACTGTTGCTCCGATAAAGTTGAAACTTTCCAGGAATTTTGGGGCCAATGGAAATTGATGCAATCTTTTTCCTGAATTTTGATTTTGCAATCACCATGGCAACCAGCTTGGATTTAAGCGAAAACTTTAAAAAATCTTCTTCTCCAAAACCGCAAATGCTATCGATTTGTCATGTTATGATCGGCTACCTATGGTGCAAAAACGTTGTATAAGATGACGTCATTGGTGAAGCAGTTTGGTAGGTACGTTGAGGTAAAACAAAATTCTATCCGATTAACACAAAACATTTTTGTGGCATCTATTCATCAATAAGAACTTGAATAGCAAAAAAAAAATAATTGATCGGTCACATGGTCTGGCAATGAAAAAGAAAACAAAATTGATCAAAATTGATGATGTCGTAAGTCACGTGACCAGGCGGCTATATTGTATTTCATGAAAACCTTTAAAATGCATCTCCGCCTTAATTTTTCGATCGATTGAGTTGAAACTTGGACCACTTATAGTATGCCAATTGACGTTATGGATATCCTCTGGATGACGTTATAGGTAACGTAGCATTGCGGCCATATTGGATTTCATGAAAAACCTCTAAAATGCATCTCCTCCATGTTTCAGATCGATTCACTTCAAACTTTGCATAATTGGGTCCTGGCTGCCGTTGTCAAGGACATTGTTGCACACTTGTCCAATCAGAATGGGTTGTTTTGGTCCCAGGGCATCACTGCTCACAGTTTTAATTTCTTCTAGTTTCCATACTTTTTCCAGTAACATCCCGACATCCTTTTTCGTTTAAAACAAATGTTTTTATTACTTGTTAAATAGCTTTCCAACGACCTCAAAGAAAATCGAATGAAATTTACTTTGAATCATTTACTCGATTTTACGTCATGCTTGCGGAAGGAAGATAGACAGATACACGCAGAGACAGATAGACAGAGCTGGTCATTCTAATACTCCGCCAACCCCTCCGGAACCGAGGTGTGAATCGATTCTTCACCTGAAGATCTGTCACCGTCTTATTAATCCACCAATAGAAAGGGCCACCACGTGAGGTTTGCAGGGGGCCACCCACATACCCAGCGGAGGCTCTGCCCCAAACGGCAGAGGAGACTTTTGATCACACTACGCAGAGTATTTGGTGGCCCCTCGGGGGCATGATGCATGCGTTTGAATGACCATGTGCTTCCCCTTTGGGGTTGAGGCGCATGTGTATTGTTATTGGGACAGCCTTGTTGACGTTGTGCCTTGGCCATGGGGTCAAGGTGCACGTCCAAGGCTGTTCAAATGTTTGACTTTTTACCTTTTTCATGTAAAAAAGGCAGGCCTTTTGCTGTGGCCCAAAACAGTATTTGGCTTCTAACATATATTTCCAGTGCAGAAATATGAGTGGTTAATGTACACCTTTAGGCTGGTGATACACTATTCGCGTTTAATATGTGGTCGTTCCTAACACTTGCGATAGTCAAACTTTTCATGCGGATGCACTCTTTCACCGTGTGTAACCCTCATTCCACATGCTCATATACGATTGTTGGCTTGTATATGATCATAATATATTGGTATATAATTACGTGCATGATATATGCGAATTGCGCAATATGGGTTAATGTTGGTTATGTAAACTTTTAAGAGGTATATTGCCATTTGTTTTTACTGACCATGCTTATTAATGACCTGCGTTCTGTTCACATTATGTGTGCATGGTCCAAACCCTTCTCCCTCCACCCTTCCGCCATGCCCCCTCCCCCAATGCATCGAGTTCACATGAGAACATTGTGTCTTATTTTCTGTATTAAACTGACAGAACAGTCTCTGCAATTACTCAAGTCAACAACAAGCAGAAGTGTACTATATTTGCTTTACATAAATGAGCAGAGTTATCTCGATAGGTTAGGAATAACGTTTATCTATTAATGGAAAAATATGAGTCACAAAACAGAAACCGTTTTTTAATATAAAATCTTGGCTTGTGGAAAAGCAAGGAGATAGAGGGCAAAAAGGCAACGGTATTGATAGTGGGGTAGCAGGTTGATGCATCATGCAAGGGAATGAGGAGAGGAGGAGGTGGGGTGGATGGGAGAAAACCTGCAACTTTTAAGTGGGAGGGTTGGTTTAAATCGGGTCCATGGGGGTAGAACATATCACTGATCAGGATGTGGGATGACATGAGATGCTATTACACTGTTGGAAATCCAAGAGGAAAGAGTTAGATGTAACAGCTATAGCACGAGGGCACTTCCACAAATGGGGAAAAAGAGGAATTAAAGAGTGGTGGTGTGCATTAAGTTCGGTTTTGGGTTCTTTCATGGTTTTTGGTTTTTTGGGGGGGTTTTTTTGGTAACGAGGAGCAGGTTACTGGAAGGTTACTGATTGTTTAACAACTTCAAAAACATATTCTATGTATAATAGAACTGTACCGAGCAGCAATAATAAACATTTATAAACACGTACAATGTCAAACACTCAGATACAACAACAAACAAACAACAGCATTTTTAGGCCATTTTCCCTGCTAGAGCGGCGGTTAGCCTTGCGGTCCCCATGACAATCATGACATTCTTCTCCATTTTGTCCTATTTTCTGCATCTCCCCTGGTTAACCCCCTTGCACGCATTTCTTCTTCCACCATCTTTAGCCAAGTCTTTCTCGGTCTTCCCCGTCCTCTACTTCCTTCTAAATTCATTTCCATCATTCTTCTCAAACAGTCACTTTCATCCTTCCTCAACACATGACCAAACCATCTCAAACTGTTTCTCTTCACAGCATCAATCACAGGCTCTATTCCCATCATCTTTCACAATTCATCATTTGTCTTCCTCTCCCTCAACGATACTCCACACATCCACCGAACCATTCGTATTTCCACCCTTTCCAACCTTCGTTGATGCTCTACTTTCATTACCCATGTCTCGCTCCCATAAATCATAACACTTCTCCCACATGCAGCATACACCTTTCCCTTCAGCTTAAACGACACTCCCCTCATCATCAGCACGCCACTCAGTTCCCGAAACGTCTTCATGCAAATCTCGCTCTAGCAACCGTTGCCGAGTCTGATCCACCTTCCCCATTCAGCATGTCTCCTAGGTAACAAAATGTTTTCACACCTTCTAGCTTCACGCCATCTCCAAGATCCAACTCAACATTTCCTCCATCTGCAGCTCCCTCTGTGCACACCTTACACTTGAATGTAGCTGCCACACTGGTTAATGACCCTCTCAAACCACTACATTTTTGATGAACCCACTCAGCGCACATTGTACATTGAATGGAGTTCACTCCGACACCCTTCCTGCACACAGCACACGGCCACTTCCCAGTTCTTTCCACCTCACCACATGCTTTACCACTTGCTATCACCTTCGTTTTTCCGATATTCACCTTCAGACCTTTTGTCTCCATACATTCCTTCCACTTGTTCATCTTCTCCTTCAGTCCATCCATACTTTCTGCAATCAACACCAGATCATCTGCATACAACAACTCCCACGGTAAACCCTCCTTTACGTTCTGAGCCAACACCTCCATCACAGCTACAAATAGTAGTGGACTTAGTACCGACCCCTGATGCACTCCCACCGTCACCTCAAGCTCACCACTGTTCCCGTCCTTCGTCCTTAGAGCTGTGCGTGCTCTTTTGTACATTGCCATCACTACTCTGATCAACCATTCCTCCACCCTAACTTCCTCAATGCCCATGTCACGACTTCACGTGGAACCCTATCAAATGCTTTCTCCAGATCAACAAACCCAAGAAACAACTTCTTCCTCTTCTCCAGATACAAACACTGAAACTGAAACTGACACTGAAACACTCAGATACAAACTTGTTGTTTATCCTTACACTGTCTCCCCTCCCCCACCTCCCACCCTCCGCCCTCTCACCTTCCACCCTCTCACCTCACTCCACACAATGCATATTTTTCACTCCAAACCCCAAATGGTTTTTTGCTTTTGCAAAATAAAAGTTCAGATGATAACATGAATTGCAAAACCATGCCTGGCCATCCAGGCCCGTGGACCTTTTGCCTTCCCCTGTGTGCACACATTATTTACAATTATTCCCACATTCATGGGGGGATGTGAATGATAATAATGGTGCGCCGGGAAAATCCTGCAGAAACATTCAAGCAATTTGCCCAGACAAATTGCTTTGGTTTATGGTTCATTGTTTTGGATGCATACATGTCATTGATATACATGATTATGATACATTTCCCTTTCCCCCATAGGATGTGCTGTGCCAGTCTATCGGCAGCCCACCCTGCAAAACACATGTGCTGGCACTATTACTGCACGGGGGCACAATCCTGGATGGGGTTGGAGGGGACCCAGCTTCCAAACAGGGGGACCTGAATACCTTTGCTGCAACCTTTGACTCAGTTGTACGGGCACATTTCCCCGCTGCAATGGGCCACTTGACACTACGCCTCGTGCCCTGCCCACCTGTTTGTGCTGATGCTTTCTCCCTCGTTTCCAAGTGAGTGGCAATATTTAAGGATCAGGGATGACATAGGGCTTATGGTCCAGTCTGCACTCATTTGCTGGTTCAGCTTTACAATGGTAGTGCTAAAGCTGCAAAAAGGCCATTTGACAATGGTCTCTTGAACCATAATTTAAAATCTGATATGAATCCCAAAGGTTTCTTTAAGCTCTATCTCTACTCCCTCTCCTTCCCCACTTTCTCAATTTCCTCGGACCCTGCTCAGCTTGAGTCCATACAGTGTCGGAGATCGTTGTGTCAGTAACAATGGTCATGATCATGTTCCTTTGGCCGCATTGCCCCTCCTCGCTACATCGACTCCGCAGTATCAGGAGTGTGTTGCTGCTGTCATCAGCCGCACTAACCAGACCTACCATGATTTCCTCAAGTCGTCCGAAGCCTCTGGTTTTAACGGACAGGTCTGCTGAGGAAGCTGCTGGTGTTTGTTTTCTTTTCTTGCAACCAGTTATTATTGAGGAAAGCTTTTGTTATCATCATTGTTCTTTCCACCCACTCCCCAGGTATGTCTGATTGGGGACTGTGTTGGTGGCATACTCGCTTTTGATGCACTTTGTGCCAGTGTCCAAGCTACGTCTGAAAGCCAAAGCAGCAGCCGGAGAGGAAGCCTTGTAAGTGTTCAGGTATTTGATTGCAAAATTAGACTTTTTGAGTAGGGTGTAGGTGACTTCCAGTTGTCCTTGTTTGGTTTGATGCCTTTTATCAGCAATGAGAACTCCAGCTCTACTTTGCCTCTGAGGTGAAAATAAACTGAACACTTTTCATGAATAAATAAAGCTCAAATACTAATTAATTACCTCCACCACCAAAGGTGGATGGAGGTTATGTTTTCACCCCTGTCTGTTTGTCTGTCTGACTGTTTGTCTGTTTGTGGACAAGATATCTAAAAAAGTTGTGGACTGATTCGGACAAAATTTGGTGGACAGGTTGAGTGTGTGACAAGGAAGAATTGATGCAATTTTGGTGAAGATTTAAATCCGCATCCAGATCAGAGAAATTTTAAGAGATTCTTCACCATGGGTAACAACGCTAAAACCGATATAGAGTTGGACCCCGCTATTCGCGGGTTCTGCATATTCGCAGATGATAAAATGCAACCTGTTTCTCCATTCGCGGAAATGGGTCCTGCAAATTTGCGATCTTTTTTCTATTCACAGCCGTGTCCTGTGAATTCGTGGTTTTTCGGGGGCGCAATTTTTTATTTTTTTCACAAGCCGCTAGCTTGACACATTTATAAAACCCATCTTTCACCAGCCATGCATAAAGCAGCTGGACATACACAAAAAAAAAACATCTTCTACGAGCCGCGAGAATGGCCTGCTTCTACATTCACTGCTGTGTGCTTTACGTTTTCACGTGATATCCCGTCATTCACACTGTGCATACCTTCATGTGATATCCCGTCATTCACATTGTGAACAGCTTCACGTGATATCCTGCCGCCGTTCACAGGTAAACAATGTTTCATGGGATATCCCAACAGATGGTAAACATTGCTTCATGGGATATTCGACCAGCTGCATAACACGTCATCCCTGCGAGTTACTGTATAGAGTGAAAACACTCCACAGTATCTGTTAGTGCAATTAGCTGTCTCCCTTTTCCCCATTGAAACAATGGCACGGCATGCATTCGCGGATTTTCATCGACATTCGTGGATTATCGCCGACATTTGCAGGTTTTGTCTCACCATTTCCGGGACTTTCATCAACATTTGCGGATTATTGTCGACTTTCATGTGATTTGCCTCACCATTAGTGGATTTTGCCTAGCCATTCATGGTTTGTTCCTCGATATTCCAGGATTTTTGCAATTCGGGAACCAATCCCCCCTTTTTCCATTGAAACAATGCCCCGCCATTCACGGTTTTGCAATTCGCAGCATTTTCCAGGAACGTATCCCCCGCGAATAGTGGGATCCGAATGTATAGCATGATATCTCAGAAAGATATGCACGGATCAGACGAAACTTAGTGGACAGGTTGTTTGTGTGACAAGAACAAAGTGAGTGAGTGAAAGGCCCTTGGAGTTAGCTTCATTGAGGGAGATTCCAATGATTCATCGTGGAGAACTGTTCAGCTTCGCAGAGGTATGCACTCTACTGAGTGCCGTTTTGTTGTTTTCTGCCTTACCTTCACAACAGCAAATGTTTCTTGCTCCACTGAATAATAGTAGAATTGATAGCTTTTAATGACTGAAATCACAAACCGTTCACACTCACCTGATCATTGACCGTCTCAGCAGTTGTCTTCTTGGCTCTTGCTGTCTTTTGTGTTATTCAACAAGATGGAAACAAGGAAATTAAATGAACAGCAAACCAATGTGAAAAAGCACGATATAAACAGTATCAGTAAAGCCTTAAATATTGTGGATGTTACGTTCCTGGAAAATGTCGTGATATTCAAAACCACGATAGTTAAAACCAAGGGCCTATGATAAATTATGGAGTTAGGTTCCTGGGCTTCAAGAAAATATAAAGGAAGGTCGGCAGCAGCCAAAAATAAACATATCACAATTGAAATAAACATGAAAAAATAAAGATAAATCTGCTTCTCGATGAAGTCCCCTGCTGTGCTGAACGAGATTAAACATGGTACTTCCCTTGTGTAATGTGCCAAAAATCCCACACTATTCCTCCCCTATTAATCTCTTAAATGGTTTCCCTTTGGTATCTGTCGATGTGTTTCGTTTATAAATCGTCCTGCAGCGCTGTAAACAGGGGATACTCAGGGAGGGAAGGGGAGGGGGGGAAGGAGGGGAGGGGGGAAGGAGGGGACGGGGAGGGGGGGGGGTGGAGGGGAAGGGGGGATGGAGGGGATGGAGGGGAAGGGGGGATGGAGGGGATGGAGGGGAAGGGGGGATGGAGGGGAAGGGGGGGGGGAGGAGGGGACGGGGAGGGGAGGGGGGGAAGGAGGGGAAGGGGAGGGGCTTTTTGGACTTGGCCAGTAAAAGGTCATGTTAATTGAACTACATTTGGATAGTACTCGTGCAGATGGCCTTCATAATCTAAATCACTTATAAATACGATAGACCCATCGCTGCATTGAGTGTGTATGTACGAGTCAGTCATTCACCGAGAACCAGATCATGTGACCATATAAAATATTAACTTTCCTGATCGGTTTTTGTTGCATAGCAATCCACAAGTTTGAGCAAAGGATTTTCTGAATTAATAGTTGTGATTTTAATTAGCGGTTGCCTTAAAAAAAATTTTTTTATTGAAATTTGACCTTCATAATTAAGTTGTATATTAAAAACGACAAGTGGAAAGTGCCTTTTCTTGCCTTTTACAGTCTCATTAACATCCATGAGCTGTCTCACCAAGTGAGCCATTGTCTTATTGAGCCCTTAATTGACTGTTAGAAACAAATTATGAGTCCTTGACCTATTGAAGGCATATCCTGTGTACAAAAGCACACAAACCAAGACCCAAGCTTTGATTGTTAGATGCCGGAAACTGTTTCAATCGTGAGATGGTCAATAATGTTTATTGGTTGTAACTGTGATGTTTTTGATCTGCAAGGACACCGATTTGCTTGCACCCGGAATTGTGGTGAGTCCGGGAAGCCCGGGAAGCATTGGAAGCGAGGATGGTACTGGGACTGGTGGTGCGACAAATGCCGGAGGAAGCCTATCTAACAGCCGGCAAATGAGCAAAAGCAATATAGACATCCCACATGCATGCCTTGATGAGGCCCTGGACAGTCCAAGAAAGGAGATTCCACGTAAGCGCAGCGATTCGTCCACTTACGAGCTGGAGACGATCACGCAGCACCAGGCCTTCCTGTCCAGGTCAGAGGTACTCCAAAATGTGTACTGGCAATTTATCAGATCCAGCAATGATGTAATGTAAACAATTTATTTACTTCACATAATATGTGACCCCTCATTCTTCTCTTCTCCACTCCTCACTCCTCCCTTCTCTCCCCCATCATTCCACTCCTTTCCCCTCTCACCCCACTTCCCCCTCACTCCTCTCCAAACCATCCTTACCAATCTCTACCACTCACACTCCTCTCCTCCTCCCGACTCTCCTCTGCCCACCCACTCCCATCTCCTCCCACCCCCGCACCCCTACTCTCCTCTCCACCTCCTCACTTAGGCAGTTGTTCAGTTGTTGTAGTTGAGCAGGTACGACAAATAGTGGAGGTAATTGAACTTTCCCTTTGGAGCAAAACAGTGTAAATCCATCCCCTTTTCCTATTGATTCATTTGTGAAATGTTTCGCAGAAAAGTACATGCATGGTGAAATCATCGAACCGCAAATATGCTCTTGAACACTATTATCCGATACTTCATCCGGATTCATTATGGCTGCTGTTGTTGTATATGTTTGCTGAGCACACATTACCCTCCAAAGTCTTTGTTGCTCAGCATCCCGTGCAAGTCTGTGTTGACGTTCATTGGCGGTCTCGTTCTGTTCCCTCATTCTTTTATTCATTTTGGAAATGCCAGTTCCATACGCGACGCGTAATTGTTACCACGAGTAAGTGGTGACACATAAGCGAAGATCCACCACTCTCCCCACGGGCAGAGTACCTAAGAATTGCAACTTTTTATTGTGATTACATCTAAAGAATGAAACATTTTTTTATTGTGATGACCATCTGAAGAATACAGCTCAAATAGAAAAGTCCTTGAGGCATTACACCCTTCTGTCTGCCGAAAACCAGCAAAAGCCTGGTGTTGGCTTAGCGGTTAGGGTGCCGGCTTGGGATCCTAAGATCCTAGGTTCGAATCCCGATCGATCGCTGAATTAATGCCAGGGGGGTTGACTCAGCCTGTCATCCTTCCGAGGTCGGCAAATTGAGTACCAGCTTGCTGGGATGAATGATCACGGTGTGTACCCGGATTCAGAATAGGTACATCGTATCCCTGCGCATCCTAATAGCGTGACCAAGGGTTGGCGTCAGGAAGGGCATCCGGCCATAAAAACATTGCCTCAAACAGGGAACCATGATTGTCATGGGGCCCGCATGGCCAACCCCCGCTCTAGCGGGGAAAATGGCCTTAAAACGATCATTCATTCATCCAAAAAGATATTTTTTTAATTAAAGATTTCAAATAAACTTGTGTATGTGTACATAACTTCTAAAATAAGAACTAAAAAATATCTCTTGGTGTATAATAGACCGCTATCGCGATCGCTCCGAATAAAACATGCATTACCTTTGCATGAGTTGTAATCATAATGTACCTTTTTTCTTCAAAAGGTATCTTATTAGCTCACCTGGAACGAAGTTCAGGGGAGCCTTTGCGATGGCGCGTTGTCAGTCTGTCAGTCAGTCCGTCAGTCCGTAAACACTTGAAACTTCTCCGAAACCGCTGATGGGATTGCGACCAAATTTGGCACAGATGATATTTGTTGTGTTGTGACTAAAGCTTGTTCACGGCATTAAAAAAAAATCGGAGTCTAAGGGGATCTATGGGGGGAGGGGGGGGGTGACTTGCCCCCCAAAATAGGTATTTGCTTTCTTCTCAGAAACTACACACACAATTTCGATGAAACTTGACCACAACCTTCACCACCCGTGATGTACCAAAGTTTGTTTACGGCATTAAAAAAAATCAGCCCCTTTGGAGGTCTACGGGCAATTCCCCCCAAAAATAGGTATTTGTTTTCTTTTCAGAAACTACACACACTATTTCGATGAAAGTTGATCACATCCTTCACCACCCATGGTGTACCAAATGTATGTTCACGGCATGAAATAAATATGCCCCTTTAGGGGTCTATGGGGTGGGGGGAGGTTGCCCCCCAAAATAGTTATTGGCTTTCTTCTCAGAATCTACACAAACAATTTCGATGAAACTTCACCACAACCTTAATCACCCATGATGTACCAATGTTTGTTCAAGGCATTAGAAAAATTTGGGTCTTAGGAGGTATATGGGGTTGGGGAAGGGAGGGGCAGGTGTCGTTGCCCCCCAAAATAAGTATTTTTTTGTTTGTTTGTTTAAAGTTTTATGGTTATGTTACTATGATTCTACATGCTGCCCTGTCTTCTAGCAACCATTGAAATTGGTTTAAAATACCCTTATTCCGGTGCAGTGTACTGGTTATTCTACCAGGTGAGCGCCAGGGGTATTGCACCTATGTTTTCAATACAAAGTCAAGGCTCGTGGAAGAGTTAGAACAATAAACGAATCAGGATGTAACAGACCAAAAGAAACAGTAGTGAGAGGGTGGGGGGGGGGGGGGGGAGGGACCAACAGTGGAGTTGAAGGCTAAAATAGAGCGATAATTGGGCAAACAATAGGGTACGGAGGAATGGGGTGAAGACAGAATGGACACAGAAAGAAACTTCTTCCCCCTCCTCTCAAATCCTCCCAAACCCCCCTTCTCTCTCTTCCCTTCTCCCCTCCCCTCTCCTATTTCTCACCTCCCTCCCCCACCTCCTTCCCCCACCCCCACTCGCCTCCCTCCCCCATTCACCTCTCCCCCACTCGATCCCCATCTCCCTCCCCCCACTCTCTCTCAATCCCACTCTCTCCTCCCTCCAACACTCCCCTCTCTCTTCCAACTCTCTTTCCTCCCCCACTCTCCTCCCTCCCCCATCTCCTCCTTCCCCTCTCCTCTCCCTCCAACACTCCCCTCTTCCTCCCCACCTCTCTATATGTCGGCGTCTATCCTTTTTAAACGGCTTTAATTTCCATTACATTTTTTTCCGGCGTAGCCCATAGGGCATAGCCGTCTCGAGCAGGGTTTGTCCATCCGTATGTATGTATGTATGTATGTATGTATGTATGTATGTATGTCCCCTCAAACGTATACCAATCAGAGCTGAGGATCTGGTCACATGACATGGTGATGTGATTGTGTCTGATGTAATTACGGCGGTGCGGTGGCTGATTCTCCACACTCCGCCATTTTAATTCCAATTTCGTTCAGGCCTAACATATTGTCGAACCTGTCATATATCACAATCGCCATGCTCTACCTTTACGTTTTTCATTCAGTGTGAAACACAAACAAACCGATTGTTAAAATGATCATCAAATATTGAAAGCATAAACGTTACGGATCTTCCATCAATACGGTACATATAGGCCTTAGGCGTTATGCCTCATCTTCGGACCGCTTCAGACAAATTAAGCCCAGGTTTCTTAATACAGTAGTGTATCGTTTCAGTAGTATCGTTTTCGTAATAATAATAATAATATTGTAAATATAACCATAACACTTTAATCCCGATGTCATGAATACAAAGTTAATGGATTTCAGCGGTGTATGGTTCATGAATCGGTGATGAGCGGTGTTTGGCACTAATATTAATAACGTGGAGGTAAGGAATTCACCTCAGTTTCACCTCAGTGAAATTTCACCTCGGTATTTTCGAAATAATGATAACGTAACATTAATATTGTAGTAAATCTAATCGAAAGACTAATCCCTTCATAGTGACTGCAAACTTACTGGAAGTTAAAATATATCATCTGCATATTGAAGAAGCGGCAGTTTTGTGTCTGTTACGTCATTACGTCAGTGATGTAATTACGACGGCTGACTCCACCGACCGACATTTTAATTTACTAGTAGGCCTACCTACACCCGCTCACTAAGGGAGCTGCAAAAAGGGTCATTCCTCTTTGGGATATATAGATTACAGTCGATCTATGGTCGGGTCTGAAGAACATTGGGTGTGTGTTCATTTACCAAGTTCTTGTGGAGAGATCGCCAAATGGTTTAAGCATTCGAGAGAGCACTCCATTCAAAACCGTTAAGGAACGGCTGGCTTGGCAAGTGCTTGCTAGCTGCTTGGTAAATGAGCACACCTTCAACCCTTGTGGGGTATATAGATTAAAGTAGATCTTCGCTCAGTTCTGTAAGTAAAACTTACCTCACGGATGTCGGGATTCCTCCAAATTTCCTTATTTAATGTTATAAACAGCATTAGCGGCTGTTTAAAAAGCTAATCATACGTGTTTGTGGTTTATAATATTTTACAAGCCCGGCTACGCTGCCGTTAGAGTTTTGGTCTTGTTTTTCGCTCAACACAACTGAACTCAACACAGTACAGAGGATTATGTTAATGCACACAAAATTATGGATTACGTCCGATGAATTATTTGCAATGGGAAACGGGAACAGGTCGAAATGGGGTACTAAACATGAATGGGTCAAAACGTTAGGTGGGATTTCTTTGGTGTGCTTCAGGTGTAAATGTGAAATGCACAAACATACAGTAAATAAGCACACAGTTGCTTCAGAAATAGTAATAAAATATAACGTGGGCGATGTATAAGCACGGCCTCATTCGCTTTCAAAATAATTTTTAAAATATGCGAATGATGCATAGGCACAGAATGCTGGCGTGATTGCGCGATGGCTCAAACAAATAAGAACTCGGGTTATGTAATGAATCCAAAACATTGCTATTGCTTATAATACATCGTGTTTATATAGCTTGGATTGATTGATTCCAACTGGGCCATGAAGGAGTTATCTTGTAGGCCGGAAGGCTTGAAGCCTGGGGCCTACACAAACTATGTGCTTCAGAATGCATGTGTTGCCAATGGGCTGCAACCTTTCGACATTTGATGATGCTTTTAACAGTCGCTGTTGGTGTTTTTCACACTGAAGAAAAAAGTTAATGGGAACTCATGGCGATTGTGAATATAACACTTCTGTTTAAATAATTGGGCGTGAGGTGAAATTGCTGCAGTTTATTTAGGCCATATTCAATTTCAATTATTTAGGCCATGAGTTCTGATCGTAAAAAATATTGAATCGGATTTCAAATATCAGCTTTTTCTAATAAGCCTATACGATAATTTTGCCAGCAGCCAATCACAGTGCACCTGTCTTCACACTGCCAATCAGCATAACCGCGAGCAGACGAATGAACAGCTATGCTTGTCTTGTACATATGCAGATAGATGATTAGAGTAGATGTAAGAAAGCTAACTTGAAAGGCATTGGTAAAAGGAATGGAGAACAACGAATCTTTGAAGCGGATTGCTATGACGGGACGTGCTGATATTTTTGGCCTTAAAGGAGAAAATGGAAGCATTATCGCAAACAGAGACTGCATCATTAAACATGTGTAAGAATTCCATGAACAAGTCTATAGTGAGAAAATACAATTTACCAGTATGTCAGCAATTACCAACGAAGCCATCCATCCCACCAGTGATTACTGATGAGATCCAGTTTTTGCATTACAACGCATGAAAGAGGCAATGCCCCTGGAGAAGACAAAATTGTTATTTGGTGCAACCAAAGGTTGCTGTGAACTGCTGCACAGTGCATTAACAAAACTGTTTACGAAGCTATTTTGTTTGGAACATGGGAAAAATCCTCATGACTCAAAGAAATGTGAGCTGGTACTGATCCACAAAAAATGAAGATAAATTGGATCTAAAGAGTAACCTTCCAATTCGCCTTCCCTCTCCTATTAATAAATTGATCACAAATATTATTAATAACAGATTTTACTGGACAATAACCAATTAAGGGAGCAAGCAGGTTTCATAAGTGGATACTCAGCATTGGATCGCCATCATATAATAGATCAGCTTCTGGGGAAAGATCAAGAGAATATAAACTTCCTTTGTGTCTCACAATCATCGATTAGGAAAAAGCCTTCAGTGTGTGCAAATAAATGCCATCATACAAGCTCTTCATCACCCAAATGCCAACTGCTGATGCATCAATGTATCATGCGATATTCAATGGTGGAAAAGCGATCTTGAAACTGCACCAAAGTAGTGGCAAGATAGAGTTTGAAAGAAGCATCACACAGGGAGACACAATCTCACCTAAACTCTTCATTGCATCCCTAGAGAGGGAGGATGGAAGCATGTAGAGAGTATATGGACGTGAAAGGGGAGCACTAACCTTACCGGCCTTTTCCATACGCGATAAATAAATAGATGGATGGAGCCTTTATGGTAATTTTACTGTTGAATTTGCTGCTTATTACTGCCTTGTTGCATCAAAAGATGCAAAGAATAGACAAGACCAAAAGTCTGACAGCAGTGTAGCTGGGCTTGTTTGATACTTTAGTTTAAGAGGATAGTATAACCTGGGTGGGGATACTAGTTAGCAAATAATGTAAGTATTAATTTTTTTTGAAGTACTCAAAGTCTCTAAGCTGTCTGTCACCATGGAAACGAAGAGATTGCATTGAGACACTCATGGTTTATTCTATATGTTTCGAGTCAACAATTAATGAACCATACACCGCTTCAATCCAGTAACTTTTCAGTCACAAGAACGGGATTGCAGTGTTATGATTATATTTACTTTATTATTATTATTAACGTTATTATTATTATTATGAAAAACGATAATACTGTATTAATAAACCTGGGCTAATTTATCTCAAGCGGCCTAAATGTGAAGCATGCAGATTGTGATATATGACAGGTTCAACGATATGTTCGGCCTGAACGGCATATAAATCAAAATGGCGGAGTTGAGTCAGCCGTCATACGCCGTAATGACATCACAGATATAATCACGTCACAGCACATCACCACTGTCATGTGACCAGATCTTCAGCTCTGATTGGTTTATGTTTGTCAGGGACATGCATACATACATATGGACTGACAAACACTGTTCTAGATGGCTTTGCCCTATGGGCTATGCTGTAAAAAATTGATCAGATCTAGAATTTTTTTGTCAAAATCTGAGTTTAGTTTCTCCTTAATTTCACACATCTTCATTGAAGTGATACGCTTGATGGCAAAAAACATTGTGATGGAGACAAGAGAAAAACTGAATTACAAATGCCTCGGCATCAAACGCAATGAGCTGATCAAGCAAGACAAACAGAATTTCATCGATACAATGTCGGAGGAAGCGGAGGGCGCTGCCACAGCCGGAGATCGGTGTTCAAAAAGACTCCGTGAACCTCGAGTGGCCAATCCATAGCACTAACTGCTAATGTCAAGTCTACTGATGCATCTGAATTGTCATCCCTTGAACAACAATTAGAGCACTGGAAGTAGCACTTTAGTTTATTGCTTAATTATCCCTTTCTCATTTCCTTCCTAGTGTGACATGATCTTGCTGCCAGTGCCACTTTGAGGATCCATTTATTTCCATTGAGCTACCTACAATGGAAGAAGTAATAAAAGCTATTAGACTGTTCAGAGCTTGAAGAGCAGCTGTCTCTGATGGTCTTGTTGCTGAAATATAATTTCGAACATCTTCGTTAAACTACAAACGTCAAGGCATTCCACACACCTCCACTGCATCTGCTCAAGCAAATCTCAACCCTATCTGGAAGAATAGGTGACTCTCCAGGAAAACCAAAACGACCCGCTACAGTGTACAACAACTTGGGTTGAAGGCATCGACTCTCTCGACTGAGTTGAAAAGGAAGCTAAATGTCTTTGACACCAAAACTCTTCATCATGTCAAAGGTTTACACTGTTATGACTGTTATGCATTTCAGAACAGCCAACTGTTTCGCAACTCACCTGTCCTTCACATCAGCATCTTTTTGGTGTTGTCGTATGTTCCAATTTGCTATGAGTGCATGTGTTGTGCTAAATGAACCTGTCCTTCAGTGTCCTCACACAGCATCCAATGACATTGTCAGTCTATCACTGATGCTTGACCTGATGATAGATTGACAATGTTGTAACAGACCTTCAAGTGATGTGCCCCAGAATATGTCAGCAACTTGGCATCTAGCTCGGAATCAAATCACCTGAAAGTGCAGCTGCCAATGTGCTACGCTCCCTCAGAGCAGGTGCACATGATTATGATGATGATACCTTTCATGACCCCTACAGGTACTGCAAAACTGTTTGTCCATTTTGTGGAAGAAAAAAAATTTCACTTAACAACATGCATCTTTATTTTAACTGGAAGCACGTGCTCCCTATAGGAGTGGCCAGGGGGATTATGTTATTGTCCTTATTCAAATGTGTCATTCAAAATGCCTCTCCGGAATTCCTATCGTTGCATAATTAAAACACCTCACTGGACTGGAGAACGTGGGGACAGAAATACTGTACTGTGAAGGGTGGAGACTCTCCCAACGTAAAAAAAACATCTCCCACCTGAAGCGGTGCTACACGATACACCTTCACATAGAGATTTTGTGGTGTCTCCTCCCCCAAACACACCGGTAAAAATAATAACACCCCGATTCATTAATAGGGGTCATGCTGATCCTATGTAGCAAGTCTGGATGTAATCGGCCCAGAACTGTAGGAGGAGTAGCGTGACACACACACGCGCGCACACACACACACACACACACACACACACACACACACACACACACAAATAAACACCAGTAGGTGAATTATAGTAAGGATAATGATCTGAAAAGACAAAAATAATTGCTGTGTTAATAAAATTTAAAAACAGCAGAATAATACCAGAATGCACTTCCACGTGTGTGAGTGTGAGTGTGTGTGTGTGTGTGTGTGTGTGTGCGTGCGTGTGTGTGCGCGCGTGCGCGCAACCACCTCATTCTTCTGATGCATTGATATAGTTGTAGATTGAATTATGATTATTAGTTCGAAATTGAATCCATTGCTCGGTTCTAATTTTTAGGATAAAGTGCTCCAGGAAGATGTATGGCTTGATGAAACATTTGAAAACTTCTGTGAGCTTTGGGTCCAATGATAGGAGTGCCAAAAAGGTTCCATACATTGCAACGTGTCATGATTTGCTGTCGTGCTGCAAATAGTATGATGGGGAGAAGGGAAACGTCGCATAAAAACCACTTTATTGTTTAAAATTGCTGTTTGTGTTGGACAATATATAAGCAAAGCACATTGCTGTGTGCTTTTGTGCAGCCTGCGTACAGGTGTTATTAAGCAAGATGAGACCTCCTGCCTGTCGAGCAGCTCCACCATGCTTGACGGCACCAATCCGGGAAAGTTGGACTTTGAAGCGAGCGATGTGTTTTTGTTCGGGTCTCCGCTCGGCCTTGTGCTTGCCATGCGGCGCATGGTTATCCCCACCTTAGACGGTATGGAACACGCACAGCCTGACGGATCCTCGGGCTCCAGCCCGACAGATGTTTTTGGTTGCTTTGTGGCCAAAACGTGAGAATTCGGCAGATGCAGATATATATATATATATATTATTTTCTGTTTCTATCTTTATTTGTAAAATCTACAGTTTCAGCGCTGAGGCCCAACTGCCAGCAGCTCCACAACCTGTTCCACCCAGCTGATCCGTCGACGTTCCGACTGGAGCCCCTGCTGGAAAGGCGCTTTCACCGTATCCCGCCGTGTTCTGTTCCACGATACCAGCAATTTCCTTTGGGCGATGGCCTTTCCATTACTCTAGGTAAGACGTGTACCACCTTTGGCACCACTAACGCAGCATTTTTCGTATCTGGTCCCAGAATTTATTGAGGTTTCAAAACTATTTCTCAGCCCTTTTCTCTTAACCAGTACTCGTATGTCAAGATTCACAAGCTCAACTTAGTCCTTCCCTTGGTCATTCACAAGCTCAACTTAGTCCTTCCCTTGGTCATTCACAAGCTCAACTTAGTCCTTCCCTTGGTCTTTGATGCAAGGAGGTAACCGAACATGCCTTAAACTCATTATATAAACATTCTCCCTTTGCTCGTATATTAACCAATTCAACCTCCTGAAATTTCCCAGCTGAAATATGTTTTTTGTTGTTATTAAGAAATGAAAAGGTGCATTTTGTCCTGATATTCTATGGGGTTTCACAACATTGTTTGCATCACTCAATCTTCATCGTTCTTCCTCTCGTATGTTATTTTTATTGCCACTTTCCCCAGCTCGTATCTTATTGCCCCCGACCCTCACCTTCTTTGCTTTCAAGTTCTGCTGTCTTTACATGCTGCTTTACATGTTCTGCTGTACATGCTGTATGGTACAGTACAGTTATGGTTAAACTGTATTAACACCATATTATTGATGTCTAATAGATTGACTGATAATACTTATCTCTTATCTGTATTCCTTCACTTCCTCCCAATCATTTCTCTTCCCATTTCGCTCCTCTCCTTGCTCCTCACTCGATCCATCTACCAATTCTCCCAACCCCAATCGACCACCCCTGTGCAGTTACCTTATTGTATTGAGTTTCAGGGTTGTGGTTACGGCACAGGTTGAGTTGCCTGCTCCTTTATTTGGGTTTCATGTATGGAGAGAAAATAGTTATGAGTCATTCTGAGATATTACTTTTTTCATGAAGCAAATAAAAGTTGCTTTTTAAATTATCTATCCTCTCCAAACAAACTTTTTTCTGTTTGGTTTTGAGGGGGTGTGAGAGAGAGAGAGAGAGCTTTTAGGCAGCACTACCTATTTAATTTGTAGCGCTTTAGTGCCCAGCTCAAGTTGTCCTAAGAGCATTTGAAGTCAGTCATGAGGTTGGTTGAGATCACAGTTGAGATCACATGAAGTTGGTCGTCCGAAGTGCGGACGGCATTGAAGACGATGAAAAAGGGAAACGCACGAGGCATTGAGGTGTGTACAGAGATGATAATTTCAGCGGGAGAAGTCGGAGTCAGATGGACGAAGAGGTTGTTGAAGGTATGTATAAGAGATGGGTCAACTCCGGAGGATTGGAAGACTGGGTTAATTGTGTTGACATGGAAGGGTAAGTGGGATGTTCAAGATCCGGGGAAATACAGGGGCATCACACTCCTTAGTCATGTCATGAAGATACTGGAGAAGGTTCTGGATAGGAGGATAAGGAAGAGTGTGGAGAGGGAGATCGAAGAAGAGCAGCAGGGGTTTAGAAAGGGTAGGGGAACGACAGATGGGATGTTCACCAGGAGACAGCTGGTGAAGAGGTTGGAGGTGCAAGGTCAAATGGCATTGGGATTTGAGGATCTGGTGAAGGCCTACGACATTGTCCCAAGAGAGATGGTGATGGTGACACTAAGATGGATGGGAGTGCTGGAGGCAGAAGTTACATTGGTGGAAGGGATGTTCAAGGGAATGAAGGGAGGAGTTTTGGTTTGTTCTGGGATGTCAGAGGGGTTAAATTTGAACTTCAGTTTGAGGCAGGGAAGAGCTCTCAGCCCACTCCTGTGTATCATGGTGATGGATCTGATAAGCAGGAAGGTAAACATGAGGGGTATTCTGGGGAGGATGTTGTATGTGGATGATCTGGTTATTGTGGTGGAGAGTGGGCAGGAGATGCAGGAAGTACTGGGGGAGTGGAAGGAGGCATTTGAGAAACATGGGCTGAAAATGAACATGAAGAAGACGGAAGTGAAGTGGTTTTGGCAGCAGAGAAGAGAAATGAATATCAGGTTAGAGGGGAAGGAAATCAGACAAGGAAATAGGTTTGAGTATCTGGGTGGGACAGTGACCGGGGATGGTAAGTCAGAGGCTGAGGTGCGGAGGAGGATTAGGGTGGGTGTGAATGCGTGGCGGAGGGTGGATCTTGTAATGACAGACAGAAAGATGTCAAAAAGATTGAAAGGAAATGTTTTGATGTCTTGTGTAACACCTGCCTACCTTTTACGGTCTGGAGATGGTGGCACTGACAGAGAGACAACAACAGAGGCTGCAGGTTTGCGAGAACAACTGGGTCAGGAGGATTGAGGGAGTGAAGAGAGTGGATATAAGGAGAATCGATGACCTGAGGGAGGAGGTTGGTGTGCAGATGAGCTTGATGGGGAGATTGGTGAAATTCCAGCTGAGATGGGCTGGATATTTGGTGTGGATGGGGGAAGAGAGAATGGCAAAGAGAGTGGATAGGTTTAATGAGCAAGGCAGGAGGAAAAGAGGTAGACCACAGTTGAGATGAGAGGATTGTGTGAAGAGGGATATCAGTAAGGTGGGAGTGGTTGGAGAGTGGAGAGAGTTGGCTGAGAACAGAGGTGAGTGGCGGAGTGTTGTGGTCAAGGTAGGGCAGGAGCTCGGTGCCATTGGCCTCACCCCTTATAAAGGGGAAAAGGAGGAAAACAACAACAACCACAACAACATGAAGTGTGAACTGGCATTATATTTAGACCAGATCAGGTAGGGCAGGCAGTTTAACACGTCATTGCAGCTCGTCATTACTGAGCTAGCTGGGTTTCAACAGCAATCTGATGGTGACTTGGTTATTCTCCTGAAACTAGCTTTCATTGCTTGGTCGGGCCGAACAGGATAGCTCAGAGGAAGCCAACTCGTACACCTTTGAGCTATCCCATGTGGGTTCTGTTGCTGATCTGATTCTAAACGATCTTTTTGATGCTTCACAGGCAAGGCATTGAATGTGCGTGTAAACACATTCAATGCGTGTAAACACGCATTTGTGCGTGTAAACACATTTGAGCTATCCCATATGTTTTATGCCTCTCCCACCCCCTTTCCCATGCCTCCCCCCCAAAGCCCTCTCCCTCCCACAGTTCTCTCGATGTCTCCATGTCTCTCGGTTCCTGCTCTCAAATGTTGTGTTTGTGTCCTTCCCCCTCTCTCCCCATCTTGTCTACCGCTCCCGATGCTTTTTGTTTTATGTGTCGGTTTGTCGGTTATGTGTCGGTTTGTCGGTTTGTCTTTCTGTGTGATAAATGTTCGCTCCTTCACGAGCCTCGATCTTGTATACAAAAAAAAAAAAAAAAAAAAAAAAAAAAAAACGTGAAAAACCTTACTTTGTGGTTTGTGTAAAAGACTATAGACTAGTTCCTGCAGTTTGGCCGTGAACCCAGCTTGATGCAGATTACAGTGACACTGCTATGTGATGTCAATTCCACAAGTACAACAGTGGCCTGCATTGTTGCTTTGCTACCAGTGGAGGGAGATGTTTGATAAGTGTGCTTGAGATTACCAGAGTTATAAAAAATCTCGTGAAAGTTGATGTGTCGAGGGTTGCGCAGGGACTGGGATGCATTGATGCAGTCGGGTTTCATTTATTATGTACCAGCAGGGGTACCTGGTGTTGTCCGGTGCTACTCTAATCCTGTTGGCATTTTGACAAAAAATCTAATTTTATTTTTTTTGTTGGGTCCTAAACACTTCCTTCCCTACGCAATCTAAGGAATGCGGTCGGGGATCATTTAATATTACCTTTCACATAGCTACGAAAGCTTAGACACGATAGGGTAATTAAATAAATCAAAAATTTCGAATGGTGACAGACGCACATACAGACACACACACACAGACACAAACTTCTTTGTACCACCTTGTGGGGTCGGAGAGTTATCTTCTGGCCCAAATCTTTCATGAACTGGCTGGTCGGGCCTGATGTTCCACTGAATGTAATTTGGGTAGGAATTTGTAATTTGTTCAGAGTGTGGTGCAATCTGCTTCTTTCAGATGCAGCACATGGCTGCAGGTAGTATCATTTGTTGGGGGACATGGTTGTACCCACCGAAGCAATTCCCACTATTGGTTGGAGCAGGAATTTGGAGTTTGTTCAAGATCGTCTGTGCTTCCTGAAGAACACGTAGGAACTTTAACGTTCGGTTCAGCAAGTAATGCTAATAGATGGGACACCCAGTTCATCATCCATCCGAGGGACGGCACACACACCGATGGATCACCCTGCCTATGAAACACCTGGATGACTGTTTATAGTTGGGTCGAGATTTGAACCCAGGCCAGACAGCTTATACCTGAGTGTGCGTACCTCCAGTGTTGCGGCTCTCCTGCCAGCCTTGCGGCACCATCTTTGCCACAAATACTTATATTTGGACTCATTCAAGAACAGAGTAGAACTCTCCAACTTCGTACTTCAAAAAGGGAACTTATTCCACAGAAAATGAATCAAATGCATACCCTTTTTGCATTGGAAAACGTTTGAACCGAATCCATGTCGTGAAAATTGTAGTCTAATAATGGTGCCAGTGTTGTTGTAAGGGTGTGATAAAATGTAGGTACATCTCCCCAGATTCTATGAAAAGAAAATCTATTTTAAAAGTTTAGGGGAACCAAGGAGCATTATCCCACTGCCCCTCCCATCCGTCATACCCCCAAAATTTCCCACTACCCCCCAGGAATCTTTGGTTCACGAGTTATCAAACAGAGTGACCACTATATTCGTCATGGGTGTTTGTGTCTGTCTGTCTGTCTGTCTGTCCGCAGCATAACTACCCGATGATATCATCTGATCTTGATGAAACTTGGGTGGGAGGTTGATATCATGATCTAGTTGTGTCCTGCCTAGAGTGGGCGTATTGCCCCCATTGTGGGCGGAGCCACGCCCAAAAAATGCTTTTTAGGGGGTAATCAAGTTCAAGCTACATCTTCTCCGAGGGAGTTGGTGGAATCTGACGAGGGTTTCGGTATTTGGTTAGGCCAATGTCATGTGTCTTACCCCACGGAGCTCGATTTTTCATTTTCGTCCCAAGGTCAAGGTCACAAGGTCACAAAATTTAGAAAAGTCGATTTTTGATGGTTTTATTGCGTTGTTACCTTCCTGATAGGGTGAAGTGTCGTACACGATCTTATATTATCACATACATCATGAAATACAAGTTTTCCAAAAAAATTCAGAATCTTCGACCTTTGACCTTTGACCTTTGAAGGTCACACAGGCCAAATTTTCAAGGTTGTCGGAATCGAACCGAATTTTCGGTATTGTGTAGCTAACTAACCTCATAACTGATTATACATTCTTTTCTATCTCATTTCAAGGTCAGTAACCTTCGTTTTGACATTTCAAGGTCATAAAGGTCAAATTTTCAAAGTTGTCGGAATCGAACCGAATTTTCGGTATTGCGTATTAGCACGCAGCGCATTGGGGCCCTTTGTAAATAGGCATGCACACCGCATGTCGGGGGCCGACACCTGCCACGTGGGCCTCCGACCCCCCAGTCCGGGGCTGTTTCGGTTATAGTCCGTCCTTTGTCATTGAATACCGCTCGCTCGTGAACCATCGTCGTCTCCTGACTTGTGTTCTTTATTATCAGAACTCAAATTATGGTGCTTGATGCACTTGACAGTACAATTAAACAAAACTTAAAAGGCACTTGGTTCAAAGTAATTTTTCTCATTCTGTCCTGGAAGTTTGCCGCTCTTAAAGAGGAAAAAACGTTGAGACAAACAAGACCGAATGATAATTTCTCGATCTTCCATCTTTCCCAATTCATCTATGATCCTGGTGCTTTTCATTGCAACAGATTTCTACAGGAATGGGTTTAGTAAAGTTCAGGCCTACCTATATTTGCGACACATTGCAAGTTTGATCATGCGTGCCCTGTTTACATTGTGCAGTGTGCACGTGTATACCAAAACGAGGGGCGTTCAAAATGTCAATATCCAAGTATACACATAATGGTGAAGGAGGACGAGGCACAGGAAGCTCAGGTTCTTGACAGAGCGTTGAGGTGCTCATGACATGACATGTTGCAGAGTTTGGTGCCCATGTCATGATGCTCATGACGAGTCATGAACGTTTCACTGACCAATCCTGAACCGGCCACCATTCCGGCCTTGGGTGCAGAGTTTTCCGCTGAGAATCCATTGGTAATCAAATCCCACACAAGTGAGATCAATCCAGCAAGGCTTTGTCCACTTGACCATGAAGATGCTCACGCATAATTGGGAAGAAGAAATTTCCTTACTAATTGTATGTTATGTACAGTGATTATTTCAAAAAAATGAAAAGTTTTGCCATTTATTGGACTTATTTTATTCCAAAAGCTTTTATGGACGCCCCATGTCGAGACGAACATCGCGTTGCTTGTTGATCGATGATTATGTTTATGCCATTGTCGGACAGCCCAAATGGTTGTACAATCTGTAGCTTAATACTGTTTTCCCCAACCGCTGTAATATTCCAGGCCTGATACGTAACATTCATGCCGGGATGCTAATGGGAACCCAATGTGCTCACAATGTTCCGAAAATCTGTGTAACCACAACGGGTTGTGACGTCATAGGGGTTGCACTTTTCCCTCATCACTAAGAGCAAGGGGCTTAGCGGTTAGGGTGCCGGCTTGGGATCCTAGGATCCTGGGTTTGAATCCCGGTCGATCGCTGAACTAACGCCAGGGGGGTTGACTCAGCCTCCCTCCGAGATCCCTCCGAGGTCGGCAAATTGAGTACCAGCTCACTGGTAATTCCATGTGTGTCGCAAGAGGCGACCAACAGGGTTGGCGGCAGGAAGGGAATCCGGCCGTAAAACATCGCTTCAAAAAAGGGGCCCATGGTGCCCGAAAAAGGGGACCATGGTGCCCAAAAAAGTGGACCATGGTGCCAGAAAAAGGGGACCATGGTGCCAGAAAAAGGAGACCATGGTGCCCAAAAAAGGGGACCATGGTGCCCGAAAAAGGGGACCATGGTGCCAGAAAAAGGGGACCATGGTGCCCAAAAAAGGGGACCATGGTGCCAGAAAAATGGGACCAAGGTGCCAGAAAAAGGCCAACCCCCGCCTTACGGGGAAAATGGCCTCTAAAGGTGGGGGTTTTTTTTTTTCTTACTAAGAGCAAGGGGACGTGGGAGTGCGGCCTATGATAAACGTTTGCAGAAAGATTAGAATATCAGCACTAGGTTTGCTATCGGTGATTGCCCGTGAAATTGCCGGCTTTATGAACACCTACGACTGAACCCGTCAGGGTTTTCATCCGTTTTTGGTTTTGTGGCGCAGAAAATTTTGTGGCTGCGATGGTATTTTTGTTTTTTTTTTCTTTAAAATTGGAAATCCTGGTTTAAGCCATTTCGATTTGTAAATGACAAGCTGGAGCTGTGCAACATGTACGTTTTCACCACTTACTTTATAATAACAGACCTACCTACAAGGAACGTTGTTTATCCTAGAAGAATAATTATGGTTGGGCAGTGGATGATTGGTGTTGGGAATCCCTGGTATTGGGCGAGCGGCTAGGGTGCCGGCTTAGGATCCTAGGATCCTGGGTTCGAATCCCGGTCGATCGCTGAATTAACGCCAGGGGGGTTGACTCAGCCTGTCATCCTTCCGAGGTCGGCAAATTGAGTACCAGTTCACTGGTAATTCCCTGTTTGTCGTTAAGGGCGGCAAAAAGGGTTGGCGTCAGGAAGGGCATCCGGCCGTAAAACATTGCTTCAAAAAGGGGACCGAAAAACAACAACAACCACGGTTCCCGAAAAAGGCCAACCCCCGCTTTGCGGGGGAAAATGGCCTCTAAAGGTGGTTATTATAGTGGATGATTGGCAGGGGTCGGATGATCCGTTTGAAACCCCCAACCCCATGTTGTTTAGCCTGAAAATGTAAGTCGTCCCAAAATGCTTGGAAACGCTGGAGAGCAACGTCTAGATTGCTGGATGACAGCATTCGCCATGTAATGAGGACAAATATGCTGGGGAATGTTGGGAACTGGATTGGGACATGCACAACCCGGTGCATATTTTTTATTTTTTTTTGTATACTGAATCGAGGCTCGTGAAAGAGCTAACATTTATTTCACAAACGAATCAACCAGACAAACAAAATATATAAAAAGAGGGAGCGGAAGACAAGATGGGGAGAGAAGGGGAAGCACACAACCACAACATTTGAGAGCAGGGAGAAGTGTGGGAGGGAGAGGGCTTGGGGGGAGGAGGCGTGGGGGGGGAAATGGAATAAGTAGTATGACATGTTTCACCACCCAAAATGTATCGTCAAGGCCCGAGTTATGTTGACGGGCCTTCAAGCATTTGATAAACGGTAGCGAAGCAATGTTTGTTTGGCACGTCCTGGTGTTGAAGGAATTTCAAACAAATTGATGAAGCCAACATGGAAAGGTTTTCAAGTGGCCCTTTGATTTTTGTCGTCGGTGTGCAGATGGGGTTCAGCGAACATGGATTTATACCTGTCGAGTTGCACTCACCGGAGTCTGGAAGGTTTAATACCGAGAGCACCTCTGGCTTTTCCTCCACAAACATCTCAGACTCATTTTAATCTGAAATTTTGAGCCCAAAGGGGATCGGATGGGGGCGAGGAAGGGGGGAATCGTGAGTAAAAACTCATTGCCTCGGTGGGGAATACGGCAAATGCTGCACGTGGAAGGAATGTTTGGAAATATGGAGCAATGGAAATGGAGTTGAGAGGCCGGATGGAAGGTTTTTTTGGGGTAAGACTGTTGAAGGAGAAGAGATGTTGCTTTATAGCCTCGCGGATACGGGTGATATTCTATAAGTCTGACTGGACGGGGATCAAAGAAACATTCGAATGTGGAGGTGCTGGTTTTTAGTTTAAATTTTCCACTCTCCCTGCACATATAACCTTCGTGGAATGCAAGGAAGGACTCTTTGATGGCGGCGCTACTTCAACACTGTAGTCGTGAGAATAGTCTGGTCGTAAACTTTGCGGGCAGTTACTTTGCAAAGCAATGACTGGTTTTAAAAATGGAAGAAGAGCAGAAGAGGACCTTCGCTCCAGTGGTAAAAGCACACTAGTAAATGCCCTCATCGGTTCAATGATGACGTCTGTTAATGAGGTGAAACATATTTTATTGCAAGTCATTTCAAAGTTGACTTTGGGTTTGAGAGCTCGTTCCTTGTTTCACCTGCTACTATGAGCGGGACCGCATAGTGTGGCCTTTGTGGTGTTAGGCCCATACACTGATAGGCCCATACACCGACAGACCCATACACCGACAGACCCACACACTGATAGGCCCACACACCGATAGCCCCTTCCACCGACAGACCCACACTCCACGCCGTTAGCCATTCCGATGTGTTTTTAATACACCTCGTTTCGTTCACCTTTGCAGTTGAAGGAAGTGTGTGGAACCAGCATGTTTGCTTATTTATTTGTTTTGGCCAAAGCTTCATATCTGCTCTTGGCTGTTCGTTTTTCGTGTGAGTGAAATTCCATTCACATTGACGTGTATAAATGTTTGACATGAGGTGTTCCTGTGCTTGTGTGTTCGATTTGATGTCCGACCCCTGCATCACACCCTCGGTCCTTGTGTCGTGCTGCGTGCTTCACTTGATTGCTCCTCACGCCACGTTAATCATGATTCTTTGGCTGATGTTGCTAACATGTGATACTCATGCGTCCTGTCTGCCCATGCGTGTCTGTTTTAGTCGAGTCTCTGCAGAGGTACCCATTTCTCGTGATGGAAAGCCTCACTGCTGATCCCCACCCCGCGGAGCTCATTCTCTACCTGCCCATCCCCAGCTGGCAGAATTTGCCGTGTAACTAACCACTGGATTGCATACTCGAATCTCATGATATTGTTCACTTTGCGGCTTCATTCTGCCACGCCACGTAGCAGTAGACCCCATGCCAACCATGCTCTTATCACCACCCACCTCAACTCTTCCACCACCACCTCAACCCCTCCAGCACCACCTCAACCCCTCCATCACCATCTCAACCCCTCCAGCACCACCTCAACCCCTCCACCACCACTTCAACCCCTCCACCACCACCTCAACCCCTCCACCACCACCTCAACCCCTCCACCACCACTTCAACCCCTCCACCACCACCTCAACCCCTCCACCACCACTTCAACCCCTCCACCACCACCTCAACCCCTCCACCACCCACCTCAACCCCTCCACCACCCACCTCAACCCCTCCACCACCACCCCACCAGCCCACGCATATTTGCTGCTTCGCATGACTTGGCGAGCGGTGCCTCGTCACGCCTTCACGCAAAAGTTTCCCCCAAGCAAGCTTGCATGTGTTTGACCATGAACTTTGAACCTTCCTCCTATTCACCTTGACAATTTACTATGGCTGCAGCATATTACCGTAGCACTCGTTTTCGTTTCCACTTGCGCCTCATGAATGTAAAAAGCACTTTCCCCTCCTGGGGTTTCCTCGGTTTTTGCACCGGGAGCCCACCTCCGTGAAAGGCTCTTTTGAGAATTTTAAAATGAGGTGAACACAAAACGAGGCCATTTCGGTGAATGGGAAAGGCCGTTTCCAGGGTGGAAGTTGAATTGTAGCAACGTCTTTGATTTGTTATTCCATTATTGGTGAATGAACGTACGTCATAGCGGTTAAAAACAAACAAACAAACAAACAAACAAACACAACGTTCCTGGTGTTGTCCGCTCTTCAGAATACAGAAATCCCATTTGTACAATGCATGAGAGATCCCCTCCGCAGCGCATGAACCCAGAGTGTCTTGGCATGTCGATGTCGGGCATGGACTGTATTTAATAATATGTACAAATGGGATTTTTCAGGTTTTGTTTTTTCTTTTACAATCCCATACTTTGCATCAAACTTGTACACCTTCGGTAAAACTTTCGTGTTGTTCATCAAACGTTATCGTTTTCGTAATCCAATTGGACGTTGTTTTGAGAGACTGCTTCAACCTCACCGGCCCCTTTTATTACCTGTGGCTCTTTTCAAGCTGCGTTTAGATATCGCTTCCTGCACGGCTGCTCTTTGTGCCTGTAATGGCGGCTCGTTTGACACTTTTTCACACTACCTGTACAGCCGACGCAATCCAGTCCCTCGGAAGTACCCTCGTCGAGGGAGCGGCACGGGGATCGATGGCCAGGGCCGACGACAACAAGCCGACCGGGCCTCGCAGAGGGAGTGAGGCTAGCATCACGAGCCAGGTCTCAGGTGTCGCCGACAGCCTCACTGCCAGCAACATGAAAAACAGTAAGAGACTACATTACAATCACCTGGTTATTGTTTACTTAAGTTCCCCTCTGCATGCTCATTGCTGACCTACTTGGAGTTCACCAATGATCCCCTAGGCAGGTTGTCCGCTTGCCTTACCTGCTCTGTTGCTACAAGTGGTGCCGGTTTGTATATATACTTCACTGTCGACTCCCAAATACCATATGAACCACTTGGGATCGGAACCAAATTTCACAAACAATAATATTTGAGGGTAACCTTTCAAATTGCATCATGCAGCCTGGTGTTGGCTTAGCGGTTAGGGTGCCGGCTTGGGACCCCCAGGGTCCTGGGTTCGAATCCCGGTCGATCGCTGAATTAACGCCAGGGGGGTTGACTCAGCCTGTCATCCCTCCGAGGTCGGCAAATTGAGTACCTGTTCACTGGTAATTCCCTGTGTGTCGCAAAAGGCGACCAACAGGGTTGGCGGCAGAAAGGGCATCCGGCCATAAGACATTGCTCCAAAAAGGGGACCACGGTGCCTGAAAAAGGCCAACCCCCGCTCTGCGGGGAAAAATGGCCTCGAAAGGTGGTTCTTTCAAATTGCATCATGAGTTGCAGTCTGGGTAACCTTTCAAATTGCATCATGAGTTGCAGTCTGGGTAACCTTTCAAATTGCATCATGAGTTGCAGTCTGGGTAACCTTTCAAATTGCATCATGAGTTGCAGTCTGGGTAACCTTTCAAATTGCATCATGAGTTGCAGTCTGGGTAACCTTTCAAATTGCATCATGAGTTGCAGTCTGGGTAACCTTTCAAATTGCATCATGAGTTGCAGTCTGGGTAACCTTTCAAATTGCATCATGAGTTGCAGTCTGGGTAACCTTTCAAATTGCATCATGAGTTGCAGTCTGGGTAACCTTTCAAATTGCATCATGAGTTGCAGTCTGGGTAACCTTTCAAATTGCATCGTGAGTTGCAGTCTGGGTAACCTTTCAAATTGCATCGTGAGTTGCAGTCTGGGTAACCTTTCAAATTGCATCGTGAGTTGCAGTCTGGGTAACCTTTCAAATTGCATCGTGAGTTGCAGTCTGGGTAACCTTTCAAATTGCATCGTGAGTTGCAGTCTGGGTAACCTTTCAAATTGCATCGTGAGTTGCAGTCTGGGTAACCTTTCAAATTGCATCGTGAGTTGCAGTCTGGGTAACCTTTCAAATTGCATCGTGAGTTGCAGTCTGGGTAACCTTTCAAATTGCATCGTGAGTTGCAGTCTGGGTAACCTTTCAAATTGCATCGTGAGTTGCAGTCTGGGTAACCTTTCAAATTGCATCGTGAGTTGCAGTCTGGGTAACCTTTCAAATTGCATCGTGAGTTGCAGTCTGGGTAACCTTTCAAATTGCATCGTGAGTTGCAGTCTGGGTAACCTTTCAAATTGCATCGTGAGTTGCAGTCTGGGTAACCTTTCAAATTGCATCGTGAGTTGCAGTCTGGGTAACCTTTCAAATTGCATCGTGAGTTGCAGTCTGGGTAACCTTTCAAATTGCATCGTGAGTTGCAGTCTGGGTAACCTTTCAAATTGCATCGTGAGTTGCAGTCTGGGTAACCTTTCAAATTGCATCGTGAGTTGCAGTCTGGGTAACCTTTCAAATTGCATCGTGAGTTGCAGTCTGGGTAACCTTTCAAATTGCATCGTGAGTTGCAGTCTGGGTAACCTTTCAAATTGCATCGTGAGTTGCAGTCTGGGTAACCTTTCAAATTGCATCGTGAGTTGCAGTCTGGGTAACCTTTCAAATCGCATCGTGAGTTGCAGTCTGGGTAACCTTTCAAATCGCATCGTGAGTTGCAGTCTGGGTAACCTTTCAAATCGCATCGTGAGTTGCAGTCTGGGTAACCTTTCAAATCGCATCGTGAGTTGCAGTCTGGGTAACCTTTCAAATCGCATCGTGAGTTGCAGTCTGGGTAACCTTTCAAATCGCATCGTGAGTTGCAGTCTGGGTAACCTTTCAAATCGCATCGTGAGTTGCAGTCTGGGTAACCTTTCAAATCGCATCGTGAGTTGCAGTCTGGGTAACCTTTCAAATCGCATCGTGAGTTGCAGTCTGGGTAACCTTTCAAATCGCATCGTGAGTTGCAGTCTGGGTAACCTTTCAAATCGCATCGTGAGTTGCAGTCTGGGTAACCTTTCAAATCGCATCGTGAGTTGCAGTCTGGGTAACCTTTCAAATCGCATCGTGAGTTGCAGTCTGGGTAACCTTTCAAATCGCATCGTGAGTTGCAGTCTGGGTAACCTTTCAAATCGCATCGTGAGTTGCAGTCTGGGTAACCTTTCAAATCGCATCGTGAGTTGCAGTCTGGGTAACCTTTCAAATCGCATCGTGAGTTGCAGTCTGGGTAACCTTTCAAATCGCATCGTGAGTTGCAGTCTGGGTAACCTTTCAAATTGCATCGTGAGTTGCAGTCTGGGTAACCTTTCAAATCGCATCGTGAGTTGCAGTCTGGGTAACCTTTCAAATCGCATCGTGAGTTGCAGTCTGGGTAACCTTTCAAATCGCATCGTGAGTTGCAGTCTGGGTAACCTTTCAAATCGCATCGTGAGTTGCAGTCTGGGTAACCTTTCAAATTGCATCGTGAGTTGCAGTCTGGGTAACCTTTCAAATTGCATCGTGAGTTGCAGTCTGGGTAACCTTTCAAATTGCATCGTGAGTTGCAGTCTGGGTAACCTTTCAAATCGCATCGTGAGTTGCAGTCTGGGTAACCTTTCAAATCGCATCGTGAGTTGCAGTCTGGGTAACCTTTCAAATCGCATCGTGAGTTGCAGTCTGGGTAACCTTTCAAATCGCATCGTGAGTTGCAGTCTGGGTAACCTTTCAAATCGCATCGTGAGTTGCAGTCTGGGTAACCTTTCAAATTGCATCGTGAGTTGCAGTCTGGGTAACCTTTCAAATTGCATCGTGAGTTGCAGTCTGGGTAACCTTTCAAATTGCATCGTGAGTTGCAGTCTGGGTAACCTTTCAAATTGCATCGTGAGTTGCAGTCTGGGTAACCTTTCAAATTGCATCGTGAGTTACAGTCTGGGTAACCTTTCAAATTGCATCGTGAGTTACAGTCTGGGTAACCTTTCAAATTGCATCATGAGTTGCAGTCTGGGTAACCTTTCAAATTGCATCATGAGTTGCAGTCTGGGTAACCTTTCAAATTGCATCATGAGTTGCAGTCTGGGTAACCTTTCAAATTGCATCATGAGTTGCAGTCTGGGTAACCTTTCAAATTGCATCATGAGTTGCAGTCTGGGTAACCTTTCAAATTGCATCATGAGTTGCAGTCTGGGTAACCTTTCAAATTGCATCATGAGTTGCAGTCTGGGTAACCTTTCAAATTGCATCATGAGTTGCAGTCTGGGTAACCTTTCAAATTGCATCATGAGTTGCAGTCTGGGTAACCTTTCAAATTGCATCATGAGTTGCAGTCTGGGTAACCTTTCAAATTGCATCATGAGTTGCAGTCTGGGTAACCTTTCAAATTGCATCATGAGTTGCAGTCTGGGTAACCTTTCAAATTGCATCATGAGTTGCAGTCTGGGTAACCTTTCAAATTGCATCATGAGTTGCAGTCTGGGTAACCTTTCAAATTGCATCATGAGTTGCAGTCTGGGTAACCTTTCAAATTGCATCATGAGTTGCAGTCTGGGTAACCTTTCAAATTGCATCGTGAGTTGCAGTCTGGGTAACCTTTCAAATTGCATCGTGAGTTGCAGTCTGGGTAACCTTTCAAATTGCATCGTGAGTTGCAGTCTGGGTAACCTTTCAAATTGCATCGTGAGTTGCAGTCTGGGTAACCTTTCAAATTGCATCGTGAGTTGCAGTCTGGGTAACCTTTCAAATTGCATCGTGAGTTGCAGTCTGGGTAACCTTTCAAATTGCATCGTGAGTTGCAGTCTGGGTAACCTATCAAATTGCATCGTGAGTTGCAGTCTGGGTAACCTTTCAAATTGCATCGTGAGTTGCAGTCTGGGTAACCTATCAAATTGCATCGTGAGTTGCAGTCTGGGTAACCTATGAAATTGCATCGTGAGTTGCAGTCTGGGTAACCTATGAAATTGCATCATGAGTTGCAGTCTGGGTAACCTATGAAATTGCATCATGAGTTGCAGTCTGGGTAACCTATGAAATTGCATCATGAGTTGCAGTCTGGGTAACCTATGAAATTGCATCATGAGTTGCAGTCTGGGTAACCTATGAAATTGCATCATGAGTTGCAGTCTGGGTAACCTATGAAATTGCATCATGAGTTGCAGTCTGGGTAACCTATGAAATTGCATCATGAGTTGCAGTCTGCGTAACCTATGAAATTGCATCGTGAGTTGCAGTCTGCGTAACCTATGAAATTGCATCGTGAGTTGCAGTCTGCGTAACCTATGAAATTGCATCGTGAGTTGCAGTCTGCGTAACCTATGAAATTGCATCGTGAGTTGCAGTCTGGGTAACCTATCAAATTGCATCGTGAGTTGCAGTCTGGGTAACCTATCAAATTGCATCGTGAGTTGCAGTCTGGGTAACCTATCAAATTGCATCGTGAGTTGCAGTCTGGGTAACCTATCAAATTGCATCGTGAGTTGCAGTCTGGGTAACCTATCAAATTGCATCGTGAGTTGCAGTCTGGGTAACCTATCAAATTGCATCGTGAGTTGCAGTCTGGGTAACCTATCAAATTGCATCGTGAGTTGCAGTCTGGGTAACCTATCAAATTGCATCGTGAGTTGCAGTCTGGGTAACCTATCAAATTGCATCGTGAGTTGCAGTCTGGGTAACCTATCAAATTGCATCGTGAGTTGCAGTCTGGGTAACCTATCAAATTGCATCGTGAGTTGCAGTCTGGGTAACCTATCAAATTGCATCGTGAGTTGCAGTCTGGGTAACCTTTCAAATTGCATCGTGAGTTGCAGTCTGGGTAACCTATCAAATTGCATCGTGAGTTGCAGTCTGGGTAACCTTTCAAATTGCATCGTGAGTTGCAGTCTGGGTAACCTTTCAAATTGCATCGTGAGTTGCAGTCTGGGTAACCTTTCAAATTGCATCGTGAGTTGCAGTCTGGGTAACCTTTCAAATTGCATCATGAGTTGCAGTCTGGGTAACCTATCAAATTGCATCGTGAGTTGCAGTCTGGGTAACCTATGAAATTGCATCTTGAGTTGCAGTCTGGGTAACCTATCAAATTGCATCGTGAGTTGCAGTCTGGGTAACCTATCAAATTGCATCGTGAGTTGCAGTCTGGGTAACCTATCAAATTGCATCGTGAGTTGCAGTCTGGGTAACCTATCAAATTGCATCGTGAGTTGCAGTCTGGGTAACCTTTCAAATTGCATCGTGAGTTGCAGTCTGGGTAACCTTTCAAATTGCATCGTGAGTTGCAGTCTGGGTAACCTTTCAAATTGCATCGTGAGTTGCAGTCTGGGTAACCTTTCAAATTGCATCGTGAGTTGCAGTCTGGGTAACCTTTCAAATTGCATCATGAGTTGCAGTCTGGGTAACCTTTCAAATTGCATCGTGAGTTGCAGTCTGGGTAACCTTTCAAATTGCATCATGAGTTGCAGTCTGGGTAACCTTTCAAATTGCATCATGAGTTGCAGTCTGGGTAACCTTTCAAATTGCATCATGAGTTGCAGTCTGGGTAACCTTTCAAATTGCATCATGAGTTGCAGTCTGGGTAACCTTTCAAATTGCATCATGAGTTGCAGTCTGGGTAACCTTTCAAATTGCATCATGAGTTGCAGTCTGGGTAACCTTTCAAATTGCATCGTGAGTTGCAGTCTGGGTAACCTTTCAAATTGCATCGTGAGTTGCAGTCTGGGTAACCTTTCAAATTGCATCGTGAGTTGCAGTCTGGGTAACCTTTCAAATTGCATCGTGAGTTGCAGTCTGGGTAACCTTTCAAATTGCATCGTGAGTTGCAGTCTGGGTAACCTTTCAAATTGCATCGTGAGTTGCAGTCTGGGTAACCTTTCAAATTGCATCGTGAGTTGCAGTCTGGGTAACCTTTCAAATTGCATCGTGAGTTGCAGTCTGGGTAACCTTTCAAATTGCATCGTGAGTTGCAGTCTGGGTAACCTATCAAATTGCATCGTGAGTTGCAGTCTGGGTAACCTATCAAATTGCATCGTGAGTTGCAGTCTGGGTAACCTTTCAAATTGCATCGTGAGTTGCAGTCTGGGTAACCTATCAAATTGCATCGTGAGTTGCAGTCTGGGTAACCTATCAAATTGCATCGTGAGTTGCAGTCTGGGTAACCTATCAAATTGCATCGTGAGTTGCAGTCTGGGTAACCTATCAAATTGCATCGTGAGTTGCAGTCTGGGTAACCTTTCAAATTGCATCGTGAGTTGCAGTCTGGGTAACCTATCAAATTGCATCGTGAGTTGCAGTCTGGGTAACCTATCAAATTGCATCGTGAGTTGCAGTCTGGGTAACCTATCAAATTGCATCGTGAGTTGCAGTCTGGGTAACCTATCAAATTGCATCATGAGTTGCAGTCTGGGTAACCTATCAAATTGCATCGTGAGTTGCAGTCTGGGTAACCTATCAAATTGCATCATGAGTTGCAGTCTGGGTAACCTATCAAATTGCATCATGAGTTGCAGTCTGGGTAACCTATCAAATTGCATCATGAGTTGCAGTCTGGGTAACCTATCAAATTGCATCATGAGTTGCAGTCTGGGTAACCTATCAAATTGCATCGTGAGTTGCAGTCTGGGTAACCTATCAAATTGCATCATGAGTTGCAGTCTGGGTAACCTATCAAATTGCATCATGAGTTGCAGTCTGGGTAACCTATCAAATTGCATCGTGAGTTGCAGTCTGGGTAACCTATCAAATTGCATCATGAGTTGCAGTCTGGGTAACCTATCAAATTGCATCATGAGTTGCAGTCTGGGTAACCTATCAAATTGCATCATGAGTTGCAGTCTGGGTAACCTATCAAATTGCATCGTGAGTTGCAGTCCCAGGAAGTGTTTTATTCTCCATAGACCAATATTATATTGAGTCTCATAACATTCTAAATGTCTCAGACTTGATTTATCAGCTTGAAATATCATTAGAACCTAAATTAACTTTGCAATTAAATGAGCAACATTCAATAAGTGCCGATTGTACAAATTTAAATTGCCTTTTTCTTTTTGACATGTTTCAACATCTTTTCATCACAGACTATCATCATGAGCACACTCATTGAACTTGGTGATTGAAAGTAAACACGTCAAATCAAACAGTTCTGTGTTCTGACTGTTTTTGGTCCTCTCTCCCAATAGTGAAGAATCACTGAGGTTTTTTTTTTTTAACTCTCTTACCCGGATTCAGATCTTCACAGAAATCGAATTGATTCGTCCTTGTCAGACACCCAAATTGCCCACCAAGTTTTGTCTGAATCCGTCTATACCTTTTTGAGATATCCTGCTATATAGAATTTTTGGTCCCATCTCTCAACGGTGACAAATCACTTAAAAACTTCGAGTATCCGGATCCAGTTTTCAGTTTTGACAATTTAACTAAGAATGTGAGAGCAACAGGTCCTGTACTTTTTTCACTACGGTACCAAAGGAAAAGCGGAACAAAAGAGTTGAGGCATGTAATAAACCTGGATTCGTGGAGTTTAACCATGGGGGAGTTACTGGAAGAACACTGCATCCTGGAGAAACTGGGGAGGATTGGAGGGTTGAGAGAGCAGAGGGAGCTGGACCAGAGAAAGGGAGATTTAAAAAAAATAATTTAAACTCCAGAGGCCACCAACCTGTCTGCTCTATAAGAGTAATAATTCACCAAATGTCCGTCTGTCTGTTCGAAGGTACAGCAAAAACGGCTGAACCGATCACAACGATATTTTGGGTGGGTATTCCTGGGACCCCGTGGAGTGCAATAGGCCATATTGTTTTTCCAATTTTTCCAAGTTTTCACAAACACGATGGAATAATATTTACCGATATGAACAGTGATGTGGCTTTTGTTGAAATTCCACAAATACTGTTTATTCTATGTACCAGGAGAGAGTAGATCGACTCCTGACGAACTCTTCCTATATAAACGTGCGGCTCCTAAGTAACATGGCAGCGTGTGCAAAGCGACTGAGAAACAGGTGTAGCGGCTGCTTCCGTGTTACAGATTCGGCGCGCACTTTTCACACATAAACGTGCGACTGAGAAAGACGTGTAGCGGCCGCTTCCGTTTTGCAGAATTCAATCTTTTTTCAAAATGGGCGCCATGTACTGTTTAGATTTTGATGATTTGTGTGTGATATGATTCAACGGATGTTTATATGAATCGTTTAAAATATTTAAAAACCTTCAACTTCTGATATTTTACCTTTTCATTTGGGCCTCCCAATTGAAGCCCCGCCCATAGGGCGGGTACCGTTGCTAGTAAGAGTAATACGTCGTCTACTTTTGCCTCAAACAGGGAGATGTGAATAATATTGAGAGCTTTAGTTTAGAGAGTCCAAATCCATCCAATACTTTTTGACATGCCTATCGTGCTGCATATCATATTGGCCCTAATCACTCAATGGTGAAGAATTGCTGGAAAAAAAAATTGGATCCGGATCTTAACCAAAATCTAATCAATTCGTCCTTGTCACACACCCAACATGTCCACCAAATTTACTGATGATATCATCTTTATCACTCTGTATACCCCATAGGGAGTTGATGACATATGCCAAGTTTCAATTTTTTCCGTTGAGCAGTTTTGGAGAAAATGATGTCCAAAGTATTTCCTTTATACAATATTTAATACAATTTAATACAAAGCTGCCATAGCATGTGACCTATGACATCAGAGTTGTCAAAAAATGATCTCCATGAGGAGTCCCTCCTATGTTTAAAGTTTTGCATCGATCAGACGTGAGGTCGCAGAGAAAACCTTTTTAAAGTGAAAATATATAGATGCGCGTGCGCGCACACACACACACACACACACACACACAAACACACGGCGTTGCACCCAACCTGTCCACCAAGTTTCATCTTAACCCGTCTGTAAATTTTTGAGACAGTCTGCTCACAGACAAAGAAACAGACTGAGGTGAAAACATAACCTCCGCCCAGCTTCAGAGAGAGAGGAAGAGGTAACAATAACAACTAACAAGCCTTGGTGTACATCCATTTTAGTTTATACCGAAGGCCTCTCCGTATCCAAATCGCAGCTTTGACCCAAACTCAAACATTTGTTACAAGTTCTTAATAGGTTGCAGGTGGGACGTTCCACTATTCCTTCAATTACAGTAAGTGCCTGTTTTCTTTAGGAACATTTCATGGCCCCGCACACCTTTTCTGTGCTGCACACCTCCTCGTGATGTCATGCATTTACAACATGGAAATGCTTGTGTGCACATCCTCTCACATCGTGTTATCTGTAATGCAAGCCTCAAGCAACTGTATTATTGTTTGAAAGACAAGGATGATACTATCTGTCTAATTTTACTATAAATAGCAACGGTACCCGCCCTTCGGGTGGGGCTTCAATTGGGAGGCCCAAATGAAAATGCAAAATATCAGAAATTGAAGGTTTTATTTTATTTTAAACAATTCATATAAACATCCGTTAAATCATATCACATGCAAATCATCAAAATCTAAACAGTATTTGTAGAATTTCAATAAAAGCCACATCACTGTTCATATCGGTAAATATTATTCGATAGTGTTTGGAAAAACTTTAAAACTTTAAAACTAAAAACTTTAAAAAAAAACCTTTAAAAATAAAAATAAAAAATAAAATAAAATAAATATTAAAAAAAATCCCTGGTGTTGGGCTAGCGGCTAGGGTGCCGGCTTAGGATCCTAGGATCCTGCGGTTCGAATCCCGGTCAATCGCTGAATTAACGCCAGGGGGGTTGACTCAGCCTGTCATCCTTCCGAGGTCGGCAAATTGAGTACCAGTTCACTGGTAATTCCCTGCTTGTCGTTAAAGGCGGCAAAAAGGGTTGGCGTCAGGAAGGGCATCTGGCCGTAAAACATTGCTTCAAAAAGGGGACCGAAAAACAACAACAACCACAGTTCCCGAAAAAGGCCAACCCCCGCTTGCGGGGAAAAATGGCCTCTAAAGGTGTTTTTTTTTAATTTATTTTTATTTTTTAAGTGTTTGGAAAAACCTGGTGTTGGGCTAGCGGCTAGGGTGCCGGCTTAGGATCCTAGGATCCTGGGTTCGAATCCCGGTCGATCGCTGAATTAACGCCAGGGGGGTTGACTCAGCTTGTCATCCTTCTGAGGTCGGCTAATTGAGTACCAGTTCACTGGTAATTCCCTGTTTGTCGTTAAAGGCGGTAAAAAGGGTTGGCGTCAGGAAGGGCATCCGGCCGTAAAACATTGCTTCAAAAAGGGGACCAAAAAACAACAACAACCATGGTTCCCGAAAAAGGCCAACCCCCGCTTTGCGGGGAAAAATGGCCTCTAAAGGTGGTTATTTTTTATTTATTTATAGTGTTTGGAAAAACTGGAAAATTGGAAAAATTGGAAATTGGGAAAATTGGAAAATTGAAAAAAAATTGGAAAAACAATGAAGCCTATTTTACTCCAGGGGGTCCCAGGATTACCCACCCAAAATTTCGTTGCGATCGGTTCATCCGTTTTTGCGGTACCTGGGAACGGACGGACTGACAGACAAACTGACAGACATTTGGTGAATTATAGTAAGATTATGAGGGAATTAATAGAAAATGAACATAACAACACAGTATATGGGATTTTCACTCGTGATACTTCCATCTTTGAGGCAAATGGGAATGCTAAAACAGGGCAACAAAAATGTGTTGAACAACTTTTGATTCATGGACAGGCCCATCCTTGTTTATGTCGGCCGGAGCATGAGCTTGCATTAGTCGGTCACTTAGTTTGTGAAAGGGACAGGTGTTGAATGCATCCGAGGACATCGAAGGTTGTAACCACCACATTTTTGCGTTTTTGTTCCCCTCAGTCACAGCCAAATGGTGGGGGAGCAAGCGACTGGATTTTGCACTATACTTCCCAGATGCGCTCTTGGCGTTCCCCACGGGGGCACTTCCGCACCTGTTCCATGCCAGCTACTGGGAGTCCAAGGATGTCGCTGCCTTCATTCTCCGACAGGTGAATGGGAATTTTTCAAGAAATCAACAACCAGGAGCCTACTTAAGATTTTATTGTTGCGCTGCATTAGAGGTGTATTTTAAAAAGGTACAAGTAAAAAGACCGTTCCCATGTTACGGACCAGTTCATGCAGCCAGTTTTTGGGTTGCCTCAAAACCGAACCTCTACCTGCAGATACTCCAGCATGAGAACATCGATGTGATGGAACATGATGGGCGAGAGATCGCTGCGTTCAGCCCAGGACAGGCCCGTGAAAAATGGCTTCGCCGCAGAACGCAAGTGAAGCTTCGGGTGAGGATTGCCTTTCCCGCTCACCTTTGAGGTTAATGACCATGCATTTGCAGTTATGAAAAACAGAGGTGTTTGTGCAAGATTAACACCGTCGTGTTAGGTTCTAAGACTTGGCTGTTGCTTTATCCATTCCTGAAGGGATGACAGAGGCTATTGTAATGAGTCTGTATGTTAGTTAGTGAGTGAGTGAGTGTGTGTGAGTCCACACGCAGATCAACTGTAATACAGGTAGTCCATTGTGTACAACAAAACAACAACAGGCATTTTAAGGCCATTTTCCCTGCTAGAGCGGGGGTTAGCCTTGCGGTCCCCATGACAATCTTCTCCATTTTGCCCTATTTTCTGCATTTCTCCTTGTTAACCCCCTTGCCCGCATTTCTTCTTCCACCATCTTTAGCCAAGTCTTTCTCGGTCTTCCCCGTCCTCTACTTCCTTCGACATTCATTTCCATCACTCTTCTCAACCAGTCACTTTCATCCTTCCTCAACACATGTCCAAACCATCTCAAACTGTTCCTCTTCACAGCATCAATCACAGGCTCTATTCCCATCATCTTTCGCAATTCATCATTTGTCTTCCTCTCTCTCAACGATACTCCGCACATCCACCGAACCATTCGCATTTCCACCCTTCCCAGCCTTCGTTGCTGCTCTACGTTCATTACCCATGTCTCGCTCCCATAAATCATAACACTTCTCACACATGCAGTATACACCTTTCCCTTCAGCTTCAACGACACTCCCCTCCTCGTCAGCACGCTCCTCGTCAGGTAGTGCATTGTGTGATCAAACGTAATCTACGATTATATACCTTGTTGTCCATGCAGTTCTTTCCAGATTTTTTTTTGGAATAAAGAAACTGGACAAAAGCTGTCTAATTCTGCGGAGCAACTGCGGTCACAACACATTGTATTTTGAGATACCGTTCGCAGCTATTTCCAGTGCAAGTCAGATCAACGGTCCGACTAGTGCATGTGGGCGGATTTGAGCACAGGTTGAAAATTTAACCATAACGTTTTTACATCTAATTACCTCCACCACCGAAGGTGGAAGTTGGTTATGTTTTTACCCCTACCTGTCTGTCTTTTTGTGAGCAGGATATCTCAAAACGTTATGGATTTATTCCGACGGAACTTGGTGGACAGATTGGGTGTGCAACAAGGACGAATTGATTCGATTTTAGTGAAGATTCGGATCCGGATACTAGAATTTTTAAATTTTATAGTGATTCTTCACCATCGAGATATGGGGGCAAAAATATACATATATAGCATGATATTTCAAAAAGTTGTGGATGAGTTTTGACAAAAATAGATAGATGAGTTGGATAAGTGACAAGAAGAAGCCAATTCGATTTTTGCTCAAGTCTGGATGCCGATCCGGCCTATCGGTGGGATTTAAAACGTAAACTGTACAGCCTAGCGGATGTATGCTCTCTACTGACTGGCGTTCTTTTTTTATGTTGGAGGCTCCAGACATGGACTATATAGCCCTCATGGAGGCCAGGCCTTAAATAGAAGAGATGAAAAGTGTATGATGAAAAGTGTCTGGTGTTTGTTTGCGAGAAAGAGAGGTTAAAGTTAGCCTGTTAGTTAAAGTTTGAGTGAGACAGAAAGTAAGACCAGCCATCCTGAGTGTTATATGGTTCCGGCACTACTTTAACGCTCCTAAGTCCGAACGGTAGTACCACCCTGAGCAGTTGCTATCTACAACCTACTACCTAAAACTAGTTTAACTATAACATTTATTTTATATGTTGAATGAGGAATATGTCCAAGTAAGCCGCACCTGTTTTTGAGGGTGTTTGTCCACACACACAGTGGTCTCCTGTAATCCATATCGTTCATTCTAAGGCGTTCAAATAATTACATCACCTGCACCCAGCTTTGTACAGCAATAGAATGCGGTTATGAATTGTACATTTAAAATGTACTTCCTGAATCATAAATGTGTTTAATTTGTCGGTAGGTCGCACTCAGTGGCTTGTTGTGCAAAAGGGGTCTGGACGTGTACCCCCCGACGAGGCCCTGAATGATTACATTTGTCAGTTTATACTGGTTTTTTTGGTAATGCACATAACAGTGTCATATTTTGAAGGAAAAGGTAATGATGTGATGTTCTCTGTCTGGCCTCGTTTTTGTGTACAATTCCCGTTTTCTTCTGTACTCTCTTCAATTTTGACTTGACTTCTCCGTCACTTTTACTTTCCTCTCGTGTCTGTGTATTTGCTTACAAAATCTCTCATTTTGTGTCAGTAACAAACCTTGGAAAGCGAAGCAGTCAAATCTATCTGCTTAATTGGTAGTTATCACAAACAACTTGTCATTGGGAGCGTCGGCACAGATAGATTACCTCTGTTCAAGCTTTTCAGAATAAGTATAATTAATAATGCCAACGTGGACTTTCATTTTTTTTTTTAACTCCAATCATAACACCGTCAGTGTCACATAGTGACAGTTTAATGTCAGATCGGGAGTCGAACCCAGGCTCGACAGCTCGAGGTGCGTACACTCCCTCTGCACCACCCTTTGGAAACATGCAGTGCAATAGTAACCCTAAAAACCTAAGTTTGGTGATAGTTATTCCTGAGAAATGTTACTTTTGCTAAGCGAACTGTTGCTACGAGCAAATGTTATCCATTGTTATCAAGGAGCATGTGAACATTACCCCTTAAAACATGCCCATTTGTTAACACGGAACACTGTCCATTGACGTCTTTCAGTTATTCTTTTTGATTTTGACACATCCTGCACACATGCAGTTGTCAGACGTTGTCCCAGCCGAATGCATGAAAGTTTAATCTCGACCCTGGAGGACCAATAATAAGTTCTGGATATGATAAGGTTTGATGTTTAAGCTTTCTAGTGTTTTATTATGAATACCGTCGTGTATACAGGTATTTGTATTTTTTTCCACCGAAGAAGTCTTTTGTTGCATCGCCAAGCCGATGTTGAACATGACATTGTCGAATCTTCAACTATTTGTCTTGTCCATGTGACCGATACGCCACACGCAATAGTCCCAGATACACATGTCCAGCCACTGTATTGGAAATATCATTTCATCTTTTCTTTATCTTTTATTTTTATTATCTTATATTTTATTTTTATTATTATTATTATTTATTTATTTTTTATATTATTTTTATTATTGTTATTTTTTTTTTTTAAATAATTTTTATCTTTATCTTTTTTTATCTCTACCCCCGTTAATTCACTCCAGATCCACTTTTTTGAAATTCTGACTTCTTTCCTGGAAGTCCTAGCAATGTCCCTGTGTTTTATACCTCTCCCACCCCCCACTCCCCCATCCCCCTTCTCGTGCCTCTTCCCCCCAAGCCCTCTCCCTCCCACAGATCTCCTGATGTCCCTACTCTCAAATGTTGTACTTGGGTGCTTCCCTCTCTCTCTCCCCCCATCTTGTCTCCCACTCCCTTTATCTTATGTTTTATGTGTCATTTTGTGTTTTTGTGATTAATCTTAGCTCTTACACGAGCCTCGATCTTGTATACAAAAAAATAAAATAAAAACAATCTCTAATCTGTCCGAGGTAGACTTGAGTTTTCAAAACACACCGTCCTGCTGTGACTGTTTGACGTTGCTTTCAGAACGTTACTGCCAACCACCGTGCAAGTGACTCGGTTGTGGTGGAGGACTGTGAACAGGTGGTTACGGGACGGTTCATGTATGGACCTTTGGACATGGTCACCCTCGCTGGAGAGAAGGTAGGCTAAGCGCACTTTAACTAAAACAGGGCCCCACTGTAGCAGTTAAATGATGTTTACAATGTAATATAGGGTCATGAGATCCAACTGAATTGAACCAATACCATGTGACTCCACACTTTGTGCCCAGGTTGACATACATATTATGACAAAGCCTCCTGCCGGGGAGTGGGTGTACTTTGGAACTGAAGTTACGAACAGCAGTGGGCGCCTCACCTTTATTATCCCATATGAGCACCGCCTTGTCATTGGCATGTACCCAGTCAAAATGGTCATAAGGTAAGCTCAGGCTGCAAGGACACAGCAACATGTTTTCCAGTGTAAGGCTCCCACTGGGAGTTGCTGTTGGAGTACAACGTCTTCATAACTCTGAGGCCTATTTTGCCAATCCTTTGCAGAGGGGACCACACTTACGCTGACAGCTCTCTGGCCGTGCTACCTCGAGGCACAGAGTGCGTTGTTTTCAGTATTGATGGCTCTTTTGCTGCCAGCGTTTCAATCATGGGAAGTGATCCAAAGGTCCGTGCTGGTGCTGTGGATGTTGTGAGGTGAGGCATGGTGTACAGGTAACCTTTCATCTACGTCTTACTTTGTCCAAACTCTTTGTTTTTTCTCAATTTTATTCTTTTAACTCTTCTCCATTCTTTCCTTTCTTCCTTTACCACTTCCTTTTCTTATGAGGCCGCATCCCTCACTTTTAATTTCCTCCATCCCTTCTACGATTGTACCCTTTTCCTTTACCCTTCCTCTCACTTTTCTTCCTGTCTTCTTCCTTCACTTAACCTCTTGTCTTCCTCCATTAGAATTTTGTGACTCGTAACTTTTCGCAAAACCTTATTTTTCCCAACGAAGGTTTGAATCCTTCACTATCCACTGTCTTTGACTTTGTCATTCCACCCCACCGCACCTTTTCAGCAAGCTTTTGCCACACTTGATACTTCCTTTTCAACCCATAAAGTTCCCTCTTTAATTCCTATTTTCGGTTCTTTCCTCAGTATCACTAACCTTTTTATTGTTGTCTTTTCATTCTCTCATATACAGGCACTGGCAAGATTTAGGCTACCTGATAGTGTACGTGACGGGTCGTCCGGACATGCAAAAGCAGCGTGTCGTCGCATGGCTGGCCCAACACAACTTCCCTCATGGCATTGTTTCCTTTTGCGATGGTCTTGTGCACGACCCCCTACGTCATAAGGCCTGCTTCCTGCGCTCTCTCACACATGATGTACGACACTTGGTTCCTCTTGCAATTCCAGTTCAGGATGGTGAAAATAATCTTGATGGGCTCATTGTGATCATCTCACTTTATGCAGTTGTTGTGAGCTCATCTCACTTTATGCGATCATTCCTCACAATTTGTCCACCCTCATTTCCAAAATACTTTCTTGCAGAAGCACCTTCGCATCCATGCTGCGTATGGTTCAAGCAAAGACATTGCTGTATACGGCGCGCTCGGGCTTCCTCCGAACCATATCTACATCGTAGGCCGACCCAGCCGCAAATACCAGCAGCAGTGCCAGGTTAGAGCATATACAGCAACAACAGGCATTTTGAGGCCATTTTCCCTGCTAGAGCGGGAGTTAGCCAGGTTAGAGCATATGTCATTCGCATTTGTGCTTCACGACAAAGTAATACTTTTAGCTCTTACACGAGCCTCGATCTTGTATACAAAAAAGAAATAAATAAATACAGTCTTTCCAATTCCAATGCTGTCCTTTGCTGTGTTCATCATCCTCCCCTTTCACATGCTCTTCATCCTCCTCCTAATTCTCCATTCCTCTTATCTTCCCAACTATACCTCCTCCTTCATTTCTCTCCCCACAACGTTTGTCCACCACCCCTTCTTCACTGCGTTCCTTTTTTTGCCCTCTCTATGATTCCTCACAATTTGTACGTGACGGGTCCCCTCTGCAATTGCCATTTAATTGCTGTAATTTTTGCATTTTTCGCTTTTCCATGGCAGTTTATCTCGGAAGGCTATGCTTCTCATCTTGCTCACCTTGAATGCCACCAACGCGCTCGCCCGGCCAAAAGGAACGCACGCATGATATTGCGCAAAGGCAGCTTCGGCTTGCCTGGTTGCTCTGATGCGCTTCGCAAGCGCACCCACCTCCGCCGAGCGGTATCCGTGCAACAAACGGCGAGCGCCAACGCATCTCCCGTCACCATGGGAGCGGGCGGCGGCGTTGGGGCGGCGTTCACGGGCCGTCGCCTGCCAGATCGCACCCAGAGCCAAAGCGATGGCGATGTCGAGCGAGTCGGTCGAAGCCTGAGCTTCGCGTCGAGTTCGTCATACTGGGGTGGAAAACCGAGCGGTTCTGGAAACAGGACTCGGTATGAGAGTGTAGTTTGAGGAGTGGACTCGAGCCTGCTTGAACAGAACATTGTGAATTGTGTTGATGTGGCAAAACGTCACTGCTCATTTGATCCACTCCGATGCCCTGAATCACCCAAATTCCCAACCCTCCATCCTTCCGCCTCCTAGTCTCCCATCCCCTCTTTTCAAAACTACTGCTAAGTTTTGTGGCGTCCAAGGACAGGGACAACGTTGCTTTGAAGTATGTTACTGAAAGCTCCTGACTCATTTTCATTATTATATTCCCCCATTTCCTTGCCCTTGGGATTTATCAAAAATCCCTGTGATTCGCACAATGTTTTGTTTTCACTCGTTGTGTAGCTTTGGCGTGAGCTTCAAGGATGATGAATGCATATCACACACTGTAACTTGACAATTGGCACCCTGGCGTAGTTGTTTCTTGGGTGTTTTATTTAAAAAAAAAATTTTTTGAAGAAGAAAAATGCCAGAGGAATTGCAAGTGGAACTCCAGTTCGATCTCGAATCGAGGTCTGCTTGGTGATTGGCAAGGCTAAGATCGTGGAGTCGTGCCGCCATCATCGCTCGTATTGTCATGGCAAATTCCATCCATGTTTCGTCTTTCAGGAAGCACTTTGATCTGCCCTGTGACCAAACCCATCGTCGGCACGTCGACCCCTACCCGTGGTGCCCCAGTGACGGTGTGCCCTCTGTGGCACTGAATGTTTGCACACATCACTCAGACCTCTCTTCCGTTATCGGCCCTCTATCCTTAATCCCTTTTTATTGCCACTCCCGTATTTATTAATTTTTTTTTTAATTTTTTTTACTGCCAGCAATGGAGTTGTTGACCTACTCCTGAAACGGAACAAAAGCGTTGCAGAGAGGTATGCCAATGATGAACAATCGCTCTTCAACCCTACTCAGTGCAATAGGGATCTCCACACAGGCCATAGCCCAGCTCGGGGGTGAGCACCAGCCGTTACCGGGCACGCATCGTATGAGCCAAGGGTGAAGGCCTGATCAGGCCCTGGGTATTTTTGATCTTCTCTGATCTCAGTTATTCCTTTTTAAATGTTCCGCACTATTGTGCCATTTTTTTTATCACGGTTGTGATTGTTGTTGTTATTATTATTATTTTCATCTTTATTATTATTATTATTATTATTATTATTATTAGTGAGAAGGTGGCACATTATTACCATGGTGTTGCATGCACGTGTTTGCTGCTTGTCTCGCTCCTGTGGTTGGAGGTATATTTTGGACAGCACTTCTGTTATCCTCAGCTCCTGCGGCATTTCCTGCCATACTGTGGTCACAACATTGACTGGGTGTGAGTGCTGGGGCAAGGGAATATAGTTCTCCAGGATTAGTGGGTTAGGAGGGAAGGTTCTGGGATTGTCGTGGAGCTGGCCAAAGCAACTGAAATCCTTGATGGGAGAGCGGTATGTGGTTGAGGTTGGGAGTTCGGGGTGCTACCTTTTGTTGAGGTTGGGAGTTCAAGATGAGGTATCTCGTTTGGTGTGTGGAGCAATACTTCTGGTGGTACACCTGCTTGACACGAGGTTTTAATTTCCTCCATCAGACTAAGCGCACATGTCATTATGTACAAACTCTTTATTTATTGGATGCGGAGAAAAATAAATGTGAACAGCGTGAACTGTGCCGAATTTCTTTGCCTTGTTAATATTGTGTGAACTCCCCTGCAATCTTATCATTTATTGGGATTCAACCTGGAAACGGGGCATTATAAGGCCATAATTTGTTACCATGAATGTTTTATGCCGCCTTTACTCCACTCTTGCTTCCTTTGTTCTCTCATTCTTCTCATCTTCTTCACCTGTTTCAGGACATAGGTATTCTTCCAACAATTCTCTCCTGGTTAAACACCCAAATTGCAAGCTTTCCACACACCTCCACTCCTTTGTTCCTATTTTGGTCCGCCGTCCCTCAGAAGGGCTTCCAGCAGGCAATGGTGGTTCGTGTGAAGCCTGTGGCTGCATCATTTGCTGGGAGTGCGGCTGTGCCGCTGATGCAATGCCCTCTGTTACCAGTCAGCTGCTACTCATTTTGCCGATCTTCTTAGGATGACAGGCTGAGTCAACACACCTGGTGTTCCTTCAACGGCATGACAGGGGCTCGAACTCAGGAGCCAGCCACCTTAGTTACCATTAAGACAACACCAGGCTGCAGCAGGAAGTCCAATACCATCTCATGTCATCCCACATTCATACCGACGATCTTTTATATCCCCATTAACCCTACATATCCCAACCCTCTACGTCTCCGGTTACCTCCGCTCTTCTCTCTTCATTCCCTTGTTTGTTGCATCTCCAGCCCTATACGTTGCCTTTTTGCCCTATACGTTGCCTTTTTGCCCTATACGTTGCCTTTTTGCCCTATACGTTGCCTTTTTGCCCTATACGTTGCCTTTTTGCCACATACATTGCCTTTTTGCCCTATACGTTGCCTCTTTGCCCTATACATTGCCTCTTTGCCCTATACGTTGCCTTTTTGCCCTATATGTTGCCTCTTTGCCCTATACGTTGCCTCTTTGCCCTATACGTTGCCTCTTTGCCCTATACGTTGCCTCTTTGCCCTATACGTTGCCTCTTTTCCCTATACGTTGCCTCTTTGCCCGATACGTTGCCTCTTTGCCCTATACGTTGCCTCTTTGCCCTATACGTTGCCTCTTTGCCCTATACGTTGCCTTTTTGCCCTATACGTTGCCTTTTTGCCTTATACGATGCCTTTTTTCCCGATACGTTGCCTTTTTGCCCTATACGTTGCTTTTTTGCCCTATACGTTGCTTTTTTGCCCTATACGTCTCCTCGCTCTTCCATGAGCCGAGATTTTTTATTTACAAACAACAAAAAGGCCATCTCGCTCCATCATACGATCCGCTGTTCTTCAGACCTGTAATTCACTCCATTCTCTGCGTTCTACACATTTTCATCTCCTAGATGTGACTTTCACACAATTCATAACTGATGGTGATCATGTTTATTGAAACGTATTCCCCCTCCATTCCCCCAACCCCCAGCTTTGGGGCACTTCCTGTTCGTATTCGCTCTGCTCCTCCTGCTTTTATTTCTGAAACCTCTTCAATGGCCTATCTTTTTATTCAGGCTTTTGACTGGTCTACCTCCTTCCTCAGCTTCACCTCTTGTCTTTAACTGTTTTATTCATTTTCTCATCGAAATTATATTTCTCTTGCTTCAGTAGTTTATTTGTAATGTTTTTATGCCTCTGCCCCCGAAGTCGCCAGAGGCATTATGTTTTCGGGTTATCCATCCAGCCGTAAGGGCTAAACCTCGTTTTTCTCAGCAACCACATGGCTGATTAGGACAAAACTTTCAGGGTAGGAGTGACACCCATGCAGAATGTTTTTCTATGATAATTGTGACGTCATAGGTCACGTGGTATGGCAGCCATCTTAGATTAAACGCAAATAATGAAAAAAATATTTCACGGAAACCGTTGAATGGAAAAATTTGAAACTTGGCACATTGTCAAGTACTCCCAATGGGCAACAAAAGCATGATGATATCATAGGTGAGGTGGTATACCAGCCAAAAATGTTTTAATCGAATTCCTAAAAATCTGAAATTGCATGCACATGATCTATGACCCATTTGTATTGAAATATTAAATTTATGACATCATAGGTCACATGGTTTGGCAGCCATATTGGATTGAAGGGAAATATTAAATAATTATATCTCTTAAACCCCTCACCCTATCGATGCGAAATTTTACAAATATCATCTAACAGCACTGTTGCATATCGTTTGAAAATGATGATGTCGTCGGTCATGGGGTTTGGCAGCCATCATGGATAGAAAAACGAACCTTATCCGATCAACACAAAACTTCACAAATATGCTCCCCGACACATACATATGCAGAATGTACATTTTTAAAGGTCATATGGCACGTGGTATGGCAGCCATGTTAGCTTGCAAGCCAATATTTAAAAAAATCCCTTCTCTGAAACCGCTTCTCTGATCTATGTGAAACCTGTCATAGCTGGTGAAAATGTGATAATTGAAAACAGCTGAAGGGATTTTAATCAAACTTGTTTATTTTTAGGACAGTGAACAAGGGCATCTACCCATTGTGGGACTATGCGGAGGCATATTGGCGACACAGTTGCATTGTTCTAGTTTTACAAGTTCTTATGTCCATGAAAGAGGACTGTCACATAAACACATAAATAAAACCACAAACACAAACATATACACGTGCACACAACAGAGGTGGATACTTTGAGACCTGGGAGAGCTCCGTTCAACCTGAAACCTGCATATGGATATAACAACCACCGACACACAAACACACCAAATGATGCCGGATTTGTAGGAAGAACTAGTCTTGCTGGTGAAGGCTCATGATGATCTGCATCGGTGGACAGATGTCTCATAGGTGAAGTCAACAGGACGTTGATCGAGGTATGATCATCACCTTGGGAAGCAAAGAGAAGCTGACATTTTGGGCATTAACCCTTTTTTGTGTATATAATTGAGGCTCCTGGGAGAGCTATAATTAGTACAGTGAAGATATAAGGACACAACAGGACAAAAGGAACTGTTGAGAGAGGGGTTAAACAGCAACAGCAGAGTTGAAGGGCAAGTTAGAGGGAGACTTGGACAAGCAATGTGTGTCAGCAGAGGATGCACAAGGAGGACAAGATGGATACAGACGGAAACTCTCAGGAGGAAAAACTGGAAGTTTGGAATGAGGAGGTAATGGGTTTGGGGAGAGGGTTACTGGGGGTAGAAAAGATAATTGTTTTGTATTGGGGATGATCTGAGATGGTGGTCAACAGCTGTCTTGAAGACCTGGAGGGAAGAATGAGATTGAAGAGAATGCTGAAGTTTGTTCCACAGGTGGGAGAAAAGAGCAACAAATGAGTGGAGGTGAGCAGTGATCCTGGATTTAGGTAGTTTAACTAGAAGGGGGTTGATGGTGGACCCCGTGTGCCCTACAGAAGCCTGGGGATGAGGGGTGACAAAGCACGGAAAAGCAGAGGGTGCAAGACCAGATAGGAGGTGGTAGTAGAAGACAGACCACCGACCTGTCTACGATGGCGTAGTTATAGACTTGTAGACTCCGCTTCATTGTGGGAAGTGGGAGATTCCAATGATCTTGATGGCCTTGGTTTCCACGGCATCAAGTTGAGCAAGATGTGAGGCAAGGGATCTAGCCCAGAGGGGAGAGCTGTACTCCATCAAGCTGTCGTCGGAGGATTCCCAGACCACGGCAGGCTTTAGAGGCCAACTTTGATATGTGGTTTGCCCAAGAAAGATCATGGCAGATAGCGAGACCCAGGGGTTTGAATGACTGAACCTCCTCAAGAGGATTGTTAAGAGATTAGATAGGAGGGTTTGACCGATGGTCCTTTCGGAGAGAGTTGGTGAGATTTGTCTGGATGAGGGAGTCCTATTCCTTTCTAAAGGATGAGAGATGTCACGGCAGAGGGTGGAGTCATCAAACTGATAAAGATGATTTTCCAAAGAGTCAGAGAGATCATTTATGAAGATTATGAGTAGGACCTGGCCCAGAACTGGTCTGGTCAGGACTGCGTGGTGCCCACAGAAAGTGTTGCCACAGTCAAAAGCCGTCAACCTGTTTTCATGATCTGCATCTGACAATTCACAAATGACAGTTGGTTTAAATGTCTTCATGTGAAGATCTTCTTTCATTGGGTGATGTAACGATGAATACGAAACACCCAACTCTGCAGAACGTTTCCGTAATGATTTTTAAAGAGATTTGAGAACGGATGTTTTAACGTTTTGAATTCTGTTACGGATTCGTCACTTCCATTGTTGTGGTTTTCATCCACTGTAAACATTTTTGATTCCATGTACTATTATTGTTGTCGTTTAAGGGAGATAGAGGTTACTATTTGCAAAAGGTAAAAAAGTTAGTTTTAAATGAAACCGGAACTGGACGACGAAGAAGAGGAAGAGGAGGGAAGAAGGCGGAGCAAGTGAGTCGGGGAAGAAGCCCAGCTGCTTTGAGGTCTGGAGCGAACGATTGGCGAATGAAAGTCACGAGTGAACTTTGGGTTTCCCAGGAAAGGGATTCCTGCGACAGAGTTGTTATCGCTGTGACAGATCACCCTGCGTGTCAGGTTTTGCGGTCGATTCCGAAGAGAATCGTTGGAGTGCCATTACGCCACGAGAACGGGCCGTTGGCCATTTTTACCTCGCGCAGGACTTGCGCTTCGCTCAAGGTTTCATCTCGCTTCGACCATTTTCACCGCATTCAGACGTTGATCTGGTGTGTGTGTGTGTAACGTGGCTTTTGAGTGGAAAATCTGCGTGTCGCCGATTTGGAGCCGTGAAATGTCCATACCCGAGGGTGTGATTTCCCAGTCGCCTTGAGGGCACCTTTGTGCAGCTTTGGCAGCAGGACTGTAACTGCCAACCCAACGGGATTCTGGTCTCGATTGGACATTGTTCTGATGATCGCTGGAGCGGATCGACTTTGGCTTGAAGCCGGAATCAACTTTGGCTTGAAGCCGGGATTAGAGACATTGGGAATCTTCTTCTTTTCGCTCACTTGAAGCACAGTGAGTTATATTGTATGAACCTGATGGTACCATCATAGGAAATATATATTGGTTGTACAATTGATTACTATTGTTGTTGTACTGTTATTCTTGTGTGATCTTAATACAATATTTGTTTGTTGGTAACAATTGGTGTGGCTTCACCATTGATCTTTGACATACAGAATAACACATTTTTCTGTCGTGACTCCTCTCGGGGCTCGGAGGTACACCGTGACCAGGGGGTTTGGGGAGGAGCACGTAACAATTCCCAAATCACGAATTTTTGGTCGTCCGCTGCATTTCCTGTCGAGTACACTTCCAGCCTGAAATTTCTTTTTCACCAAAGATGAAGATTGGATTTTGATGGACCTCCATTTCCAAAATGCTCCTCGAAGTCTCCTTGCAGCTGTTTTATCGTCTTTTTGTGTTTCTCCACGTGGTACCACACCACTGATGCCAGCCTCTCTTCCACTGTAAATGGACTGCTGTCTGCCATCTTGGTTTGATATATTATTTGTATTATCTGAAAAAAAGCAGTATGTACATACATGGTACAAACAAATCTTGTACACGCAGCTAAAACCGTGTCCTGGGACTTGTGACTCACCTTGCAGACTAGCTTTATTGGAGGGTACGAATCCAAATGAATATGATTTTAATCTCTACCTGCCTACATTTTACATTTGGAAAGATATGTATGAGCAGCTTTGGATAGGCAAAATAACAATAATCAAGGGAAAGCTGTTTTTTCCAGGTTCTGTTTTCAACTTGTAATTTGAAAGATTAAATCTGTTTCCCCAACATTAACATCAGGAACACTTTGTGCACATACGTTTATGAAGCTCTGATTTTTATCTGTAATGGACGATTTCCTTTCCTTATCCCATCCCTGACCCGTGAGCATGGCTGGCTTTTCCTGGTACCTTTATATTTTTTTAAATAACAACCATCATGCTTACGTTTACAGGCAGGCCTTCCAACTTTAGCAGCCGCACTCTCAAGGTCACGAGGAAATGTTTTTACTGTCCCACGTGTGACATATATGCCTGCGTGCAGTGGAACTAAACGGTTCCATAAAGTTTCACTTTGTCATGTAACTTTTTTGGAAACTCTTGTACTAGTTGTGATGCATTACATGGAGATGAGGTACCATAAGGTAAACAAGCGTTACGCCTAGGTCCCCTGTCGGGGAAGTGATGTGAGTTGACAAAGTGGAAGACGCAGAAAACATGCTATGATATGATATTTCGCTCACAAGGTTCAGACATACATGGAGGTGGCCATCTTGGATTTTGACGTGGCGACCCAATTTTCAATAGCGTTCTTCCTTATGCGTAGATACACCCACACACCAGATTAGAAGTTAGTAGTTCGTTTATTTTTCAAGATATTTCGCTCACAAGGTTCAGACATACATGGCATCAGATATACATGGCGGCGGCCATCTTGGATTTTGACGTGGGTTGCACCCACACACCAAATTCGAATGCGGTCCTTCGCGTACGCACGCACGGATGGACGGACGGAGGGGAAAACCATAGTCCCCCCTTTCGCTCCGCGGTACGACGGGGGACAACTAGAACCGCACTCTTCAACGTCGTGAAGCCCACATTATTACATCGTTATACATATTTGTACCAAGCTTGATTTAAATCCCTTCAGCTGTTCTCAAGTATCACATTTTTACCTGACATGACGTCTGACCTTTGACCTCATGATGCCGAAATATATTAGTTCATCTTTGGATCATAGTATATATTTATACCATGTTCGGTCAAAATCGCATCACTGCTTCACAAGTTAGCACGACAACAATGTTTACCTAACCTTTGACCTCTGACCTCTGACCTTTGACCTCTTTGTCGAATGAATGTGGCTAGTTGTTGCTTATGATTGGGTACTTTTGCTTTCCGATGCCTTTCATTCGCCATCTTTGCTGTCATGGTACTGTCGTGAAGAGCACGTTAAACTGTACTCAAGACCCTCCGTTTACTGGTACATTGAGTGAACAGCAAAGAATGAAAGTTTGCGAAACTCCCAATAATCCCGAGAATTGAACCGGCCATGTTTGTGATGAACATTTCCTCTGCCCACAGGAAAACAACTAAATTCCTTAAAGAGGTTCGGGAATGCTCATGTCGACATTCACAAGGAACTTCAACGCAGGAGGAGGCCTCTTGGGTCCCATCAAACCTGTGATGACGATGAATGAATGAATGAATCCATTTCTCGGAATTCTGATGAAACTAAACTTCCATGTGATGTTGGTGTGCAAAAGTGAATTTAAATTATATGAAGGTCTCGTAACTTAATTCACCAAGCACTTAAGGCCTTGCAAAAAATGACTTGTACTTCACTCCTGAACATAGTCCCTGGGGACAGGTATCTCCACCCGTTCACCTGTTCATCCATGGCATTGACTCAATCTGTGAACTTTCGACCCGGATTTCGCCCAATGGCAAATCCTCCCTTCTGGACTTGGTGATGACAAACTTTCCCGCAAATATCTCCCGCTCTTCCTCTGCTCCAATTGGTTCATCTGAACGTATGCTAGTGGGAGTTAACATCTCTCTTCAAGGCTGTCTCCCATATCTACCCATGTTCACTTGTGGCACCTGTCCATCCATGGTGGGAAGCTGAAGCAAATTTTCTTCAGGGGTGTGTTCAGCTCACAGGTAAATCCGTGATGTGGAGGAGAAGGCAATTTCGGGTGAATATGGTGGACACGGGATCATTGAGATGGGCAGCCAGACGTGATGGAAGTGAAACCTTGACTGTGAAAGTTCAGGACGTGTTTTCTGCATGGTTACAAACTTTGGTTTTCCAGTTTCCGGCAGAGGCAGCTTTTCCTCTCTCTGAGCGGCTTACTTCCAAAGTTAAGTGAGCCATGCCGGATTTCTCTGCCTCCGCTGGCTTGGGACTCCCTAATCGTCTTGTTCAAGTTCCTTCGGAAAGTTTTCACACCCCTTGACCTTTTTCACATTTTGTTATGTTATAGCTTAAATTTATAATGGATTAAAATGTTATATATATTTTTTATCACCGAACTACACGTAATGCTCCATAATGTCAGAGTAATTCCTTTTTTGAGACATTTTCACAAAATAATTAAAAATGAAAAGCTGAAATTTCTTGAGTCAATAAGTATTCAACTCCTTTGCTACAAAACTCCCAATTAAGCTCAGGTGCATCCATTTTCCTTTGAGAATCCTTGAGATGTTTATACAACTTAATTGGAGTCCACCTGTGGCCAATTCTATTAACTGGACGTGATTTAGAAAAAAAACACATCTCCACAGTTGACAGTGCACGTCAGAGCAGAAACTCTACCATGAAGTCCAAGGAACTGTCCGTAGAACTCCGAGATAGATTTGTGAGGAGGCATAGATCTGGGGGAGAGTATAAAACAATTTCTAGAGTGTTGGAAGTTCCCCAAGAGCACAGTGAGCTCCATCATTAGGAAATGGAAAGAATATGGAACTACCCAGTCTTTTCCTAGAGCGGGCCATCCGACCAAACTGAGCAACCGGGCAAGAAGGACCTTGGTCAGGGAGGTGACGAAGAACCCAATGACCACTCCGACAGAAATACAGAATTCCTTGGCTGAGATGGGAGAACCTGCAGGTTCCTGCTGTTCTCTTTATGTTATGTCATTATCCGTTTTGTGTTCTAGGTCGTCCGCGAGCCTTGACTTTGTATACAATTTTTTTTTAAGTTTCATCCGAATCCGCCCATAACTTTTTCAGATGTTGTGCTACACTTGTATATCGTTTGTGGCCCTATCTCTTGATGGTGAAGAATCACCAGATCCAGATTCCATTTATTTAAAAACTGATTCTTCACCATTGAGTGATTGGCCAAAACGCTATGTAGCGCATATCTCAAAGAAGTTGTGGACGGATTATGACAAAACTTCGTGGATGAATCGGGTATGTGGCAAGAACAAGCTGATTCGATTTTGCTTCAGGTCTGAATCCAGATCCGGCCTATCAGTGGATACAAAATGTAAACTGTTCAGCCTGGTGGAGGTGTGTGCTCTACCGAATGCCGTTCTAGTTTAATGTGGGTTTACGTGTGATTATTTGATTTAGGTTTACGTGTGATTATTTGATTTAGGTTTACGTGTGATTATTTGATTTAGGTTTACGTGTGATTATTTGATTTAGGTTTACGTGTGATTATTTGATTTAGGTTTACGTGTGATTATTTGATTTAGGTTTACGTGTGATTATTTGATTTAGGTTTACGTGTGATTATTTTATTTAGGTTTACACATGTGATTATTTGATTTAGGTTTATGTATGATTATTTGATTTAGGTTTATGTATGATTATTTGATTTAGGTTTATGTGTGATTATTTGATTTAAGTTTATGTGTGATTATTTGATTTAGGTTTACGTGTGATTATTTGATTTAGGTTTACGTGTGATTATTTGATTTAGGTTTACGTGTGATTATTTGATTTAGGTTTACGTGTGATTATTTGATTTAGGTTTACGTGTGATTATTTGATTTAGGTTTACGTGTGATTATTTGATTTAGGTTTACGTGTGATTATTTGATTTAGGTTTACGTGTGATTATTTGATTTAGGTTTACGTGTGATTATTTTATTTAGGTTTACATGTGATTATTTGATTTAGGTTTATGTATGATTATTTGATTTAGGTTTATGTATGATTATTTGATTTAGGTTTATGTGTGATTATTTGATTTAGGTTTATGTGTGATTATTTGATTTAGGTTTACGTGTGATTATTTGATTTAGGTTTACGTGTGATTATTTGATTAAGGTTTACGTGTGATTATTTGATTTAGGTTTACGTATGATTATTTGATTTAGGTTTATGTGTGATTATTTGATTTAGGTTTACGTGTGATTATTTGATTTAGGTTTACGTGTGATTATTTGATGAAGATTTATGTATGATTATTTGATTTAGGTTTATGTGTGATTATTTGATGTGGGTTTACGTGTGATTATTTGATTTAGGTTTACATGTGATTATTTGATATGGGTTTATGCATGATTATTTGATTTAGGTTTATGTGTGATTATTTGATTTAGGTTTATGTATGATTATTTGATTTAGGTTTACGTGTGATTATTTGATGTGGGTTTATGTATGATTATTTGATTTAGGTTTACGTGTGATTATTGTACACCGCTCCTTTCCTATGCCATCTCCAGGCATTGCAAATCGTCATTGCCGGGCACCAAAGGGGGCTCGGCAGTGACGCACGCTGAAAGAGAGTACTCAGTTTTCACTCTGGTTTCTTTCTTGTTTTCTTTCTTGCTTTCTTGCTTTCTTGTTTGTTTGTCCGGACGATATCTCAGCCATCCTTTAAGCTAGGAAGCTGAAATTTCGGCACAATAGTGAGCAGGACCTTTGTCAAAAACGGTATTTTTTGTTTTTTGATTAATCAATTAATTGATGAGTTATTTAATTATTAGCGATTAATTAAGTACTTATTTAATTAATTAAATTTCATTTCTCTTCTGACCATTAACTCATGCACCTTTTGAGTTAGGAAGCTGATATTTGGATATGCCAATGACCAGGTGATTTGGCTGCAAAGGCTATTTTTGATTTATTAATTAATCAATTAATCAATTAATCGATTAATTATTTAATTATTTGATTAATGACAAATTTTTTTTTTTTTTTAAGTTACAGATTCTGATGAAATGGTGGTGGTTTATGTGTTCTCTGACCGAATTGATTAATAATTTAATTTTTTAATGATTATTATTTATTTATTTTCATTATTAATCATTTATTTATCTTCTTTCTCATTTGGCCAATATCTCAGGCACCTTTTGAGCTCAGAAGCTAATATTTGGACATGAGTGACCAGGTTATGTGGCTATCAAGGATATTTTTGATTTATTAATTAATCAATTAATCAATGTATCGATTAATTATTTAATTATTCGATTAATTACTAAAAAAAAATTTTTCCCCCAGTTACAGATTCTGATGAAATGGTGGTGGTTTATGTGTTCTGTGACCGAATTGATTGATAATTTAATTTTTCAATGATTATTATTTATTTATCTTCATTATTAATCATTTATTTATTTTCTTTCTCATTTGGCCAATATCTCAGGCACCTTTTGAGCTGGGAAGCTAATATTTGGACATGACAGTGACCAAGTGATGTGGCTATCAAGGATATTTTTGATTAATTGATTAACCATTTCATCAATTCATTATTTATTGATTAATCGATGAATTACTTCTTGATTAATCAATTAATTATTTAGTTTTTTATTAATGACTTATTTGATTAAATTTCTAAAAGATACATCTTCGGATGAAGCACAAGTGGTTTTGTTATGGTATTAGCCAATTGATTAAGAAAATATTTTGTGATAATCTTTTATTGATTTTAATTATACAATTAATCAATCAATTAGATGTACATCTCTCCCTCCCAATGCAGCCTCTAGGAGCTCCACTGCGGTATTGCCGGGCGCCGGAGGCGCCCCAGCAATGCCGCGCTGTAGGATATTTAATTATTTGGCATGGGGGCGGTGTACTTTGAATGTATGTGTACTTGTTTGATTTAGGTTTACGTGTGATTATTTGATTTATGTTTATGTGTGATTATTTGATTTAGGTTTATGTATTATTATTTGTTTTAGGTTTATGTGTGATTATTTGATTTAGGTTTACGTATGATTATTTGATTTAGGTTTATGTGTGATTTTTTGATTTAGGTTTATGTGTGATTATTTGATTTAGGTTTACGTGTGATTATTTGATTTAGGTTCATGTATGATTATTTGATTTAGGTTTATGTGTGATTATTTGATGTGGGTTTATTTATGATTATTTGATTTAAGTTTCTGTGTGATTATTTGATTTCGGTTTACGTGTGATTATTTGATTTAGGTTTATGTGTGATTATTTGATTTAGGTTTACGTGTGATTATTTGATGTGGGTTTATGTATGATTATTTGATTTAGGTTTATGTGTGATTATTTGATGTGGGTTTATGTATGATTATTTCATTTCGGTTTATGTATGATTATTTGATTTAGGTTTATGTATGATTATTTGATTTAGGTTCTGTCCTGGAAGTCCTTGGTGTCCTTGTGTTTTATACTTCTCCCTCCCCCCCCCCCCCCCGCCCTTCCCACGCCTCCTCCCCCCAAGCCCTCTCCCTTCCACACATCTCCCTGCTCTCAAATGTTGTGTTTGTGTGCTTCCCCTTCTCTCCCCATTTTGTCTTCCGCTCCCTCTTTTTATATATTTTGTTTGTCTGGTTGATTTGTTTGTGATGTAAATGTTAGCTCTTTCACGAGCCTCGATTCAGTATACAAAAAAAAAAGGAAAAAAAAAAAGTGTGATTATTTGATGAGGGTTTATGTTTGATTATTTGATTTAGGTTTATGTGTGATTATTTGATTTAGGTTTACGTATGATTATTTGATTTAGGTTTACGTGTGATTATTTGATTTAGGTTTATGTATGATTATTTGATTTGTGTTTATGTGTGATTATTTGATTTAGGTTTATGTATGATTATTTGATTTAGGTTTATGTGTGATTATTTGATATGGGTTTATTTATGATTATTTGATTTAGGTTTACGTGTGATTATTTGATTTAGGTTTATGTATGATTATTTGATTTGGGTTTATGTGTGATTATTTGATTTAGGTTTACGTGTGATTATTTGATTTAGGTTTACGTGTGATTATTTGATTTAGGGTTACGTGTGATTATTTGATTTAGGTTTATGTATGATTATTTGATTTGGGTTATGTGTGATTATTTGATTTAGGTTTATGTATGATTATTTGATTTAGGTTTATGTGTGATTATTTGAAGTGAGTTTATGTATGATTATTTAATTTAGGTTTATGTGTGATTATTTGATGTGGGGTTATGTGTGATTATTTGATGTGGGGTTATGTGTGATTATTTGATGTGGGTTTATGTATGATTATTTGATGTGGGTTTATGTATGATTATTTGATGTGGGATTATGTATGATTATTTGATGTGGGTTTATGTATGATTATTTGATGTGGGTTTATGTATGATTATTTAATGTGGGTTTACGTGTGATTATTTGATTTAGGTTTACGTATGATTATTTGATTTAGGTTTATGTGTGATTATTTGATTTAGGTTTATGTGTGATTATTTGATTTAGGTTTATGTATGATTATTTGATTTAGGTTTATGTGTGATTATTTGATGTGGGTTTACGTGTGCTTATTTGATGTGGGTTTATGTATGAATATTTGATTTAGGTTTATGTGTGATTATTTGATGTGGGTTTATGTATGATTATTTGATTTAGGTTTACGTGTGATTATTTGATTTAGGTTTACGTGTGATTATTTGATTTAGGTTTACGTGTGATTATTTGATTTAGGTTTATGTATTATTATTTGTTTTAGGTTTATGTGTAATTATTTGATTTAGGTTTACATGTGATTATTTGATTTAGGTTTATGTGTGATTTTTTGATTTAGGTTTATGTGTGATTATTTGATTTAGGTTTATGTGTGATTATTGGATTTAGGTTTATGTATGATTATTTGATTTAGGTTTATGTGTGATTATTTGATGTGGGTTTATTTATGATTATTTGATTTATGTTTCTGTGTGATTATTTGATTTCGGTTTTTGTGTGATTATTTGATTTAGGTTTATGTGTGATTATTTGATGTGGGTTTATGTATGATTATTTGATTTCGGTTTATGTGTGATTATTTGATGTGGGTTTATGTATGATTATTTCATTTCAGTTTATGTATAATTATTTCATTTAGGTTTATGTATGATTATTTGATTTAGGTTTATGTGTGATTATTTAATGAGGGTTTATGTTTGATTATTTGATTTACGTTTATGTGTGATTATTTGAAGACCATAGAATTATAACCAGGCTAAGTCACATTTTAGTCATTTCGAGAAAAACGTGAAAAATGTTTTGAAAAACGTGAAAAACGTGAAAAACGGGGGAAAAAATTAAAATGTGACTTAGCCTGGTTATAATTCTATGGTCTTCATTTGATTTAGGTTTACGTGTGATTATTTGATTTAGGTTTTCGTGTGATTATTTGATTTTGGTTTATGTGTGATTATTTGATGTGGGGTTATGTGTGATTATTTGATGTGGGGTTATTTGTGATTATTTGATGTGGGTTTATGTATGATTATTTGATATGGGTTTCTGTATGATTATTTGATGTGGGATTATGTATGATTATTTGATGTGGGTTTACGTGTGATTATTTGATTTAGGTTTACATGTGATTATTTGATTTAGGTTTATGTATGATTATTTGATTTAGGTTTGTGTGTGATTATTTGATGTGGGTTTATGTGTGATTATTTGATGTGGGTTTACGTGTGATTATTTGATGTGGGTTTATGTATGATTATTTGATTTAGGTTTACGTGTGATTATTTGATTTAGGTTTATGTATGATTATTTGATTTAGGTTTACGTGTGATTATCTGATGTGGGTTTATTTATGATTATTTGATTTAAGTTTCTGTGTGATTATTTGATTTAGGTTTATGTGTGATTATTTGATGTGGGTTTATGTATGATTATTTGATTATTATTATTATTTTTTTTGATTTAGGCTTATGTATGATTATTTGATTTAGGTTTATGTATGATTATTTGATTTAGATTTATGAGTGATTATTTGATGTGGGTTTTTGTGTGATTATTTGATGTGGGTTTATGTATGATTATATGATGTGGGTTTACGTGTGATTATTTGATTTAGGTTTACGTGTGATTATTTGATTTAGGTTTATGTATTATTATTTGATTTAGGTTTATGTTTGATTATCTGATTTAGGTTTATGTGTGATTATTTGATTTAGGTTTACGTGTGATTATTTGATTTAGGTTTATGTATGATTATTTGATTTGGGTTTCTTTTTATTATTTGAATATATTATTTGATTATTTACCCTCGTCCCTCTATACAAGGGGAAAGGTGACCCTCTGGAGTGTGGCTCGTACCGAGCGATAAAGTTATTGGAGCATGGAATGAAGGTATTGGAAAGGGTGTTGGAGAGGAGGATAAGGAAGAAAGTGAAGATCGACGAAATGCAGTTTGGATTTATGCCAGGAAGAGGAACGACAGACGTGCTTTTCATTGTGAGGCAGTTGCAGGAGAAGTACATGGAAAAGAGGAAGAAGTTGTTTTTTGGGTTTGTTGATCTGGAGAAAGCATTCGATAGGGTTCCACGCAAAGTATTGACATGGGCATTGAGGAAGTTAGGAGTGGAGGAATGGTTGATCAGAGTAGTGATGGCAATGTACAAAAGAGCGCGCACAGCTGTAAGGACGAAGGACGGGAACAGTGGTGAGTTTGAGGTGAAGGTGGGAGTGCATCAGGGGTCGGTACTAAGTCCACTACTATTTATAGCTGTGATGGAGGTGCTGGCTCAGAACGTAAAGGAGGGTTTACCGTGGGAGTTGTTGTATGCAGATGATCTGGTGTTGATTGCGGAAAGTATGGATGGACTGAAGGAAAAGATGAACAAGTGGAAGGAATGTATGGAGACAAAAGGTCTGAAGGTGAATATCGGAAAGACGAAGGTGATGGCAAGTGGTAAAGCATGTGGTGAGGTGGAAAGAACTGGGAAGTGGCCGTGTGCTGTGTGCAGGAAGGGTGTCGGAGTGAACTCCATTCAATGTACAATGTGCGCTGAGTGGGTTCATCAAAAATGTAGTGGTCTGAGAGGGTCATTTACCAGTGTGGCAGCTACATTCAAATGTAAGGTGTGCACAGAGGGAGCTGCAGATGGAGGAAATGTTGAGTTGGATCTTGGAGACGGCGTGAAGCTGGAAGGTGTGAAAACATTTTGCTACCTCGGAGACATGCTGAATGGAGAAGGTGGATCAGACTCGGCAACGGTTGCTCGAGTGAGATGTGCATGGAAGAAGTTTCGGGAACTGAGTGGCGTGCTGATGAGGAGGAAAGTGTCGCTGAAGCTGAAGGGAAAGGTGTATGCTGCATGTGTGAGAAGTGTTATGATTTATGGGAGCGAGACATGGGTAATGAACGTAGAGCAGCAACGAAGGCTGGAAAGGGTGGAAATGCGAATGGTTCGATGGATGTGCGGAGTATCGTTGAGAGAGAGGAAGACAAATGATGAATTGCGAAAGATGATGGGAATATTGCCTGTGATTGATGCTGTGAAGAGGAACAGGTTGAGATGGTTTGGTCATGTGTTGAGGAAGGATGAAAGTGACTGGTTGAGAAGAGTGATGGAAATTAATGTAGAAGGAAGTAGAGGACGGGGAAGACCGAGAAAGACTTGGCTAAAGATGGTGGAAGAAGAAATGCGGGCAAAGGGGTTAACAAGGAGAGATGCAGAAAATAGGGCAAAATGGAGAAGATTGTCATGGGGACCGCAAGGCTAACCCCCACTCTAGTAGGGAAAATGGCCTTAAAATGCATGTTGTTGTTGTATTTGAAGTGAGTTTATGTATGATTATTTAATTTAGGTTTATGTGTGATTATTTGATGTGGGGTTATGTGTGATTATTTGATGTTGGTTTATGTATGATTATATGATGTGGGTTACGTGTGATTATTTGATGTGGGTTTATGTGTGATTATTTGATGTGGGTTTATGTATGATTATTTAATGTGGGTTTATGTGTGATTATTTGACGTGGGTTTACATGTGATTATTTAATGTGGGTTTGTATGTGAATTATTTGATCCGTGGTTTCGGGTTTTTTTTATTTGATGATGCAATACATCCCAGTCTCTGGAGTCAGACCAGTTGAATTAGTTTGATCTTGGCCAATGAGTTCAGCCTGGACAAGAAAAGTCTGTTGGAGGAGATCGGTCTGGATATTGATAAACCTTGAATGGACATGGCGAGATGAAATAGGGACCTGCTCAGCCTTTGCCTCTACCACCACCGTGGTTGCGGTTTGCAGCCACAGTGCAGAGCACCGATGCTGATTTACTGCACTTTCCCACCACTGTACTTCCCTCCCTTCATGCTGTGTCACCCTCGGTGACATATCAGGTTTCATTTTTTTCCCGAATTCTTGGAATCGTTTGGAAGTAAAGCAATCAGTAAGACCAGCCAAAGGAACTTCGCCTTCGAGTTCCCTTAAGACTTAAGTTATTCTTTTGCTCATCGCTCATCCGCGTTATCCTTTTCCTCAAACACATCTTGAGACCGTTTATCAAAATTAAACAACGAATGATCATTATTATCAATTATATCATTTACCTGCTTCATGGCAGGTCCAGGTAGCATTCCCAAGCAGTGAAATGCTGCCCGAGCAGCTTCCTCAGCAATGAAATACACTGGGTGGTTTGCCTTTGCCTTCCGAACAGAAGTCGGGATTGAAACCTGTAATCCATCAAATTAGAATTTATTCTTGTACCGTGCTTCTTTACTATTCTTGGGGAAAATTTCAGGGGCATAGAAAAGGCTCCTCATATGTTATGCGCCATGTGGCAAAGTATAGAAAAGAAGGTACATTCCAAAGCTTGTAGAAAATGCCAAACAATAGCAAATAAGGGGCATTAAAAAATCTCGTGTGCATGCTGGACTACCCGTGTGTTCTTAGGAGGAACCAAGTAATGCTTTAGAAATGTTCATATAAAGGGGCTCCCTACATAACATTTATCGGTTAAAATGCATTTACTTCTTCATATAGCTGTATTAATCAAATTGGCGCCCCTTTATATTAACTTTTCTGGAGCATTACTTGGTGCCTCCTAAGAACACAAGGGTAGTCCAGCATGCACACAATATTTTTTGAATGCCCCCTTATTTTCTATTCTTTGGCATTTTCTCCAAGCTATGGAATGTCCTTTCTTTTCTATACTTTGCCACAAGGCACATACTACATATAAAGGGGCCTTTTCTTTGCCCCTGGCATTTTTCGCAAGAATGCTATTAATCAAGGTATTAAGAAATTAATTATTTGAATTTCCCAATAAATTAATCAATCAATTAGTGTACACCTCCCCCTCCCACTACCCTCTTTATGTGCTGCACGGCAGCATCGCGCTGGAGGATATGTTATTTATTTGGCATGGGGGTGGTGTGGTGTACTTTGAATGTATCTGTATCTGTACTTGTTATTACCCTCGCCAGGGGAGAGGGTATTGCATTTGGGTCCCGTTTGTTACTTGCAAAATCGAAGATTTTTCAAGTATATTGGTCGGTTGTGTTTGTGGTTCTGTTTGTCTGTTTGTCTGTTTGTCACCAGCCTACAGGTCACAATTTTCAACCGATCTTCACGAAACTTCACCAAATGGTAGAGTTCGTCAAAAGCAAGGAGCCTATTGTTTTGGGGTCAATAGGTCAAAAGGTCAACATAGGCCAAATGTCACCAACTTTGCTAAATTTCTAAAATCCTCAATTTTCATCCGATTGACTTGAAATTTGAAGAGGACTTGCATATCTGGTCACTAAATTCAACCACAAAGTATTTTTGAGGTCAACATAGGCCAAATTTCTAAAATCCTCAACTTTCATCCAATTGACTTGAAATTTGAAGAGGACTTGCATATCTGGTCACTGAATTCAACCACAATGTATTTTTGAGGTCAACATCGGCCAAATTTCTAAAATCCTCAATTTTCATCCAATTGACTTGAAATTTGAAGAGGATTTGCATATCTGGTCACTGAATTCAACCACCAAGTATTTTTGAGGTCAACGTAGGCCAAATGGTCAACATGGGCCAAATTTCTAAAATCCTCAATTTTCATCCAATTGACTTGAAATTTGAAGAGGACTTGCATATCTGGTCACTGAATTCAAACACTAAGTATATTTGAGGTCAACATAGACCAAAAGGCCAAATGGGCCACATTTCTAAAATCCTCAATTTTCATCTGATTGACTTGAAATTTGAAGAGGACTTGCATATCTGGTCACTGAATTCAACCACCAAGTATTTTTGAGGTCAACGTAGGCCAAATGGTCAACATGGGCCAAATTTCTAAAATCCTCAATTTTCATCCAATTGACTTGAAATTTGAAGAGGACTTGCATATCTGGTCACTGAATTCAAACACTAAGTATATTTGAGGTCAACATAGACCAAAAGGCCAAATGGGCCACATTTCTAAAATCCTCAATTTTCATCTGATTGACTTGAAATTTGAAGAGGACTTGCATATCTGGTCACTGAATTCAACCACAAAGTATCTTGAGGTCAACATAGGCCAAAAGGTCAACGTAGGCCAAATTTCTAAAATCCTCAATTTTCATCCGATTGACTTGAAAGGTCAATTTTCCCAATAATTAATAATTTCCCATTCCCAATAATTAATCAATCAATTAGTGTTAGAGGACTTGCATATCTGGTCACTGAAGTCAACCACCAAGTATATTTGAGGTCAACATAGGCCAAAAGGTCAACATAGGCCAAATTTCTAAAATCCTCAATTTTCATCCAATTGACTTGAAATTTGAAGAGGACTTGCATATCTGGTCACTGAATTCAACCACCAAGTATATTTGAGGTCAACATAGGCCAAAAGGTCAACATAGGCCACATTTCTAAAATCCTCAATTTTCATCCAATTGACTTGAAATTTGAAGAGGACTTGCATATCTGGTCACTGAATTCAAACACTAAGTATATTTGAGGTCAACATAGGCCAAAAGGTCAACATGGGCCACATTTCTAAAATCCTCAATTTTCATCTGATTGACTTGAAATTTGAAGAGGACTTGCATATCTGGTCACTGAATTCAACCACCAAGTATACTTGAGGTCAACATAGGCCAAAAGGTCAACATAGGCCAAATTTCTAAAATCCTCAATTTTCATCCAATTGACTTGAAATTTGAAGAGGACTTGCATATCTGGTCACTGAATTCAACCACGTATTATATTTTAGGTAAACACAGGCCAAAAGGTCAACATAGGCCAAATTTCTAAAATCACCAATTTTCATTTGATTGACTTGAACTTCTAAGAGGATTTATATATATGGTCACTGAATTCAACCACCATCTATTTTTGAGGTCAACATAGGCCAAAAGGTCAACATAGGCCAAATTTTTAATATCCTCAATTTTCATCCGATTGACTTGAAAATTGAACAGCATTTGCACATTGAGTCACTAAATAGGGAAACTAACTATTTTTGAGGTCAAAGATCAACTCAAGGTCAACCTTCCAAAATCATAATTTTTCATCTGAAAAATTGTCATTTTTCATCCTGTTGACCCGAGCTTTGATCAAGATTGTAAATTTTAATCTTCATGAAATGGACAATTTGCTGTATCAATGGAAAACTTTTGGGGGGGGGGGGGGGGATTTTGAAAGTATCATGCTCCGCATGACGTCTTCTTGTTTGTTTGTTTGTCTGTTTGTTACTTGCAAAATCGAAGATTTTTCAAGTATTGTATATTGGTTGGTCTTGTGCGTTATTCTGTCTGTCTGTCTGTCTGTCTGTCGCCTACAGGTCACAATTTTCAACCGATCTTCACGAAACCTCCTAAATGTTGGTCATTAGCAAGAAGCCCATTGTTTTGGGGGTCAAAAGGTCAATGGAGTGTGTGTGTGTGTGTGTGTGTGTGTGTGTGTGTGTGTGTGTGTGTGTGTGTGTGTGTGTGTGTGTGTGTGTGTGTGTGTTGGGGAGGGGAGAGGGAATGGAGTGTGTGTGGGGTGGGGAGAGGAAATTGAGTGTGGGGGGTGTGGAAAGGGAATGAGGGAATGGAGTGTGTGTGTGTGGAGATGGGAAAGTGGATGAGGGAATGTAGTGTGTGTGGGGGGGGGGGGGGGCAGAGAGAGGGAATGGAGTGTGTGGGGGGGGGGGGGGCTGGGGAGAGGGAATGGAGTGTGTGTGTGGGGGGATGGGAAAGGGGATGAGGCAATGTAGTGTGTGTGGGGGGGGGGGGGCGGGGAGAGGGAATGGAGTGTGTATGTGGGGCGGGGAGAGGGGGATGAGGGAATGGAGTGTGTGTATGTGTGTTTGTGGGGATGGGAAAGGGGATGAGGGAATGTTGTGTGTGTGTGTGTGGGGGGCGGGGAGAGGGAATGGAGTGTGTGTGGGGGGGGGGGGCAGAGAGAGGGAATGGAGTGTGTGTGGGGGGGGGCTGGGGAGAGGGAATGGAGTGTGTGTATGTGTGTTTGTGGGGATGGGAAAGGGGATGAGGGAATGTAGTGTGTGTGTGGGGGGCTGGGGAGAGGGAATGGAGTGTGTGTGTGTGTGTGTGTGTGTGTGTGTGGGGTGGGGAAAGGGAATGAGGGAATGGAGTGTGTGTGTGTGGGGGGATGGGAAAGGGGATGAGGGAATGTAGTGTGTGTGGGGGGAGGGGGGGTGGGGAGAGGGAATAGAGTGTGTGTGGGGGGTGGGGAGAGGGGAATGAGGGAATGGAGTGTGTGTATGTGGGGTGGGGAGAGGGAATGGAGTGTGTGTGTGGGGGGGGGGATGGGGAAGGGAATTGAGGGAATGGAGTGTGTGGGGGGGGGGGTGAAGAGGGAATGGAGTGTGTGTGGGGTGGGGAGAGGGAATGGAGTGTGTATGTGTGGTGGTGGAGAGAGGGGATGAGGGAATGGAGTGTGTGTGTGGGGATGGGAAAGGGGATGAGGGAATGGAGTGTGTGTGGGGGTGGGGAGAGGGAATGGAGTGTGTATGTGTGGTGGTGGAGAGAGGGGGATGAGGGAATGGAGTGTGTGTGTGTGTGGGGTGGAGAGAGAGGGATGAGGGAATGGAGTGTGTGTGTGTTGGGTGTGGAGAGGGGGATGAGGGAATGGAGTGTGTGTGGGGGGGGGGCGGGAGGGGAGGGGGAATTGAGTGTGTGTGTGTGGGGTTGGGAGAGGGGGCTGAGGGAATGGAGTGTGTGTGTGGGGTGGGGAGAGGGGATGAGGAGTGTGTGTGTGGGGTGGGGGGAGGGGATGAGGGTGTGTGTGTGGGGTGGGGGGAGGGGATGAGGGTGTGTGTGTGGGGTGGGGGGAGGAGATGGGAGAGGGGATGAGGGAATGGAGTGTGTGTGTGTTGGGTGGGGAGAAGGGGATAAGGGAATGGAGAGTGTGTGTGTGTGGGGTGGGGAGAGGGGGATGAGGGAATGGAGTGTGTGTGGGGGGTGGGGAGGGGAAATAGAGTGTGTGTGTGTGTGGGGGGGGGGGGTGGGGAGGGGAAATGGAGTGTGTGTGTGTGTGGGGTGGGGAGAGGGGGTGAGGGAATGGAGTGTTTGTGTGGGGTGGGGAGAGGGGATGAGGTGTGTGTGTGTGTGGTGGGGAGAGGGGATGATGGTGTGTGTGTGGGGTGGCGGATGGGAGAGGGGATGAGGGTGTGTGTGTGTGGGGGGGGGGGGGGTGGGTGTGGGAGAGGGGATGAGGTTTGTGTGTGGGGGGGGTGGGAGAGGAGATGAGGGTATGTGTGTGTGTGTGGGGGGGGTGGGAGAGGGGATGAGGGTGTGGGCGAGGGGATGAGGGTGTGTGTGAGAGGGGATGAGGGTGTGTGTGTGTGTGGGGGGGTGGTGGGCGAGAGGGTATGAGGGTGTGTGTGGGGGGGAGGGGGGGGTGGAAGAGGCGATGAGGATGCGGGAGAGGGGATGAGGGTGTGTGTGTGTCTGTGTGTGTGTGTGTTGGGAGCGAAAGAAGCGTCAGCAAACGGAAAGCGGAAAACTCCAAAACCAGCACATCATTCCCAATAAAGTCCGTCCCGCCAAGCTCAGAGCTATTCATGGGAGTTGCTCATGACGACGCGTGCTGTGCAAGACAAGACGGCGCCATGTTTTTAACTTTCATTTAACGGACACGAGGCCGGTAACGGAAAACGTTATTTCCCTCACCCTGACCCCACCTATTACCCTGAGCCCACATATTACCCTGACCCCACCTATTACCCTGACCCCACCTATTACCATGAACCCACCTATTACCCTGACCCCACCTATTACCATGAGCCCACATATTACCCTGACCCCACCTATTACCATGAACCCACCTATTACCATGAACCCACCTATTACCATGAGCCCACATATTACCCTGACCCCACCGATTACCCTGACCCCACCGATTACCCTGACCCCACCGATTACCCTGACCCCACCGATTACCCTCACCCCACATTACCCTGACCCCACCTATTACCCTGACCCCACCTATTACCCTGACCCCACATATACCCTGACCCCACCTATTACCCTGACCCCACATATTACCTTGACCCCACCTATTACCCTGACCCCACCTATTACCCTGACCCCACATATTACCCTGACCCCACATATTACCCTGACCCCACCTATTATCCTGACCCCACATATTACCCTGACCCCACATATTACCCTGACCCCACCTATTACCCTGACCCCACCGATTACCCTGACCCCACCTATTACCCTGACCCCACATATTACCCTGACCTCACCTATTACCATGAGCCCACCTATTACCCTGAACCCACTGATTACCCTGACCCCACCTATTACCCTGACCCCACCTATTACACTGACCCCACCTATTACCCTGACCCCACCTATTACCCTGACCCCACCTATTACCCTGACCCCACCTATTACCATGAACCCACCTATTACCCTGACCCCACCTATTACCCTGACCCCACCTATTACCATGAACCCACCTATTACCCTGACCTCACCTATTACCCTGACCTCACCTATTACCCTGACCCCACCTATTACCCTGACCCCACCTATTACCCTGACCCCACCTATTACCCTGACCCCACCTATTACCCTGACCCCACCTAATACCCTGACCCCATAAAGCTGTAAGGCCCCATAAAGCTGTGATCCGTGCTTCCGTACTCCCGATCGAGGCTTTAATATTCCGGGAATATTTCGTGTTTCCTATACCTGTACCTGTCGGGCTCACCTATTACCCTGACCCCACCTATTACCTTGACCACGAGGTGACGCTAAACATGAGGGTTATATTACTCTGGTGGAGGTTAACATGGGGATTGGGGGTTACTGTTATAAATGATAACCCCTTGCTGCTGGGGGATGTTAACATTGGAGTTATAATCCCGTGATAAACGTTAACGCCAAGGTTCTCCTGGATTTACAGACGCTCGTGGACACGACTACCCCGCCCTTCCCCCTCCCCAGCGACTCGCTCGGTGGACCGGGGGGCACGACTCGCTCGGTGGACCCCGTCGCACGACTCACTCGGTGGACCGGGGGGCACGACTCGCTCGGTGGACCCGGTGGCACGACTCGCTCGGTGGACCCTGTGGACCCGGTGGCACGACTCGCTCGGTGGACCCGGTGGCACGACTCGCTCGGTGGACCCGGTGGCACGACTCGCTCGGTGGACCCGGTGGCACGACTCGCTCGGTGGACCCGGTGGCACGACTCGCCCGGTGGACCCTGTGGCACGACTCGCTCGGTGGACCCGGGGGCACGACTCGCTCGGTGGACCCGGGGGCACGACTCGCTCGGTGGACCCGGTGGCACCACTCGCCTGGTGGACCTGGGAGCACGACTCGCTCGGTGGACCCGCTGGCACGACTCGCTCGGTGGACCTGGGGGCACGACTCGCCAGGTGGACCCTGTGGCACGACTCGCTCGGTGGACCCGGGGGCACGGCTCGCTCGGTGGACCTGGGGGCACGACTCGCCAGGTGGACCCTGTGGCACGACTCGCTCGGTGGACCCGGGGGCACGACTCGCTCGGTGGACCCGGTGGCACGACTCGTCCGGTGGACCCGGTGGCACGACTCGCCCGGTGGACCCTGTGGCACGACTCGCTCGGTGGACCCGGTGGCACCACTCGCCCGGTGGACCCGGGAGCACGACTCGCTCGGTGGACCCGCTGGCACGACTCGCTCAGTGGACCCGGTGGCACGACTCGCTCGGTGGACCCGGGGGCACGACTCGCTCGGTGTCGGGGGCTGTGATGGGGAAGGAATGAGAGGGGAGGGGCGTAGTGGGGGATTCTACTCTCAGACGGAGATTGTCAAGGAAAAGGGGAGGAGGCAGAGGATGAAGGGGGTGGAAGGGGGGACTTTGCGTCCAGACTTTAGACCCAATGCTATAGTCGGCGGGGCATGTGGAGCAGGACCCACCGAGGTGGAAAGAGTGCGATAAAGAAGCAGGTAATGTAGGTCCCCGTAAAGCTGTGATCCGTGCTTCCGTACTCCCGATCGAGGCTTTAATATTCCGGGATTATTTAGTGTTACCTGTACCTGTACCTGTCGGGCTTACCGGCGTTGCTCGGCATCGTGGAGGTGGAGGATTGGTGGAGGAGGAGGAGGAGGTGGAGGATTGAGGGGAGGAGGTGGAGGATTGGGGGTGGAGGAGGTGGAGGATTGGGGGTGGAGGAGGTGGAGGATTGGGGGTGGAGAGTGGAGGTGGAGGTGTGTTCCCTCCATGACAAACGTGGACTTGTAATTTGTACTCTATTTATTTATTTATGGGTGATTATCCCAGATCACAATGGTATTACTATTGATGACCACGTCACGTGTACGATGTATGGTAATCTTCCGCAGGTGGGAATATTTATTGTCATGTGATGACCAAGTCCAATGTTTATTACAGTATTTCCTTTTTTAATGGTCATCCTTTGATGTTTTCATTCATTATATAAATATATAATATAAAATAATATAATATAATATTACCGTATGTATCTATCAAAAACTACATTCCTGTTGATGAAGTTTTCCAAAAGTTAACGATCTGTAAATTCTACCAAGTGAAGAATGATGGGGGCGGAGGGACAAGGTGTGTTCAGCGTTGGCTCTTCCCTTTGCACACTCACCCAGCCCTCCAAAGGTGACTTCGCAAGTGGCGGCACGTGCGCGCGGCGAGTGACGTAACGCCGATTGCGATGTATAGGTGCGTCACGTGCTGAAATGCAGAATGCGGTGTATGCGTACGCGCCGAGGCAATGGGTGCTGAGGTAAGTGGTGACGTGTTTGTACCTGCGATTAGAAGGATTTTTTTGGGGTGTTTTCGAAGAAGCATCGGTTGAAGAGACCGTGTTCGAAGTGAGGTGGGCTCGTGTTGCTATAGAGATAGTTTACGCGCTCTTTTTGGTGCGGAATTTAGCTCTCGTGGATGAACGGACCTCGTAACTTAATGTGCGTGAAATTCGTCGGCGGAGGAACTCGGTGAACGCACTGATTGAGAAAAGTGTGCTTGAGATGTGTGTGCGGCCTAAGTCTCTGAAAGAGCCGTCCGGGCCGCGTACGTCCGGCTCGCGTACGTCCGCCTCGCTGAGTTGGGTCGCGCTCTTTCGAGTTTCCTCAGATTATGACGACAGAGTCGCGAACGGGAGAAAGATAGAGACTGGATGGAAAAACTTGTCTGACGTCATCGACGATTGGCTCGTGTTTGGCGTTATTAAACGGGAAAAACTGAGATAACATCTTTTGTTAGAATCGTCTTGGGTGTTTTGTTTTAAAAAGAAACAAAATAAAAACCCAGAGTTTGTATATCTGATCATTATCGGATGTCGTCCCTTTAATACCTCAATGTGAAGGAAACGTGACAGGAGCGATTTCCCGCCATCAATTCTTCGGGGGAGAGACACAACCGTATCCGTTCCGTCATTGGTCGGGAATGTGTGACGTCACCAATGTTTTTTTTTTTCTGCAGTTGGTGATGTCACGGGCGTTTGCACGTGACTTGCCTTTTGGCCAATCGCGGATGAGATGGGAGTTGTCTTTGCAGATTTGGTGGGAAATTCGTTTAATATACGATTTGTGTGGTTGTTATAATATTAGTAATTGTCAGTTTTTCAATTTGACTTCATCAGGTCATGTGACTTGAGGACTAGTGAAATGTGGGAGTTGTGCATGCTTCATGCATGTTATAATTCTGTATTCCGTTGTAAATTAACTGATGGTTTGTATCAATCGGTATTTAAATGCCAGTTTTGGCCATTAAATGTTAAATATGTAACACAGATGAGTAGAACAACTTCCTTTTAAAAATAATGCTTGAAAATAGGTAAAGTTTTCAAAACTTAAAATACCAAACTTTTACAAATGGAATTACCATTCTTGGAATTACTTGGAATTACCAAGTCAAAAAAAATGGAATTACCTTGAGACATACCTGCTTTAGGTATTTTCTTACCAGGTGTATTTTCCACAATCTTTAAATTTTTGGTTAATTTGATGATTTTTTTTGATTTTTTTTCAAATCAATTCGCAAATCCATTTTTCACTTCATTGCATCGAGGGCCGCACATAGTGAAAAGAGAGATTTTGAGGTACTTTCACATTACCATTGTACTCATTACATTAACCAATAGTATTGCTCGTTTTGAGGTTTACCTTCTTCAAACCAGGACAGGACCTTCAACTTCATCAGCTGTGACTTCCTTGTAGGAAAGACTGCATGACTTTGATTCACCACCCTCCATGTCCGCACCTCATGTCCCCCTTGTACTTGTTACCCTCTCCCCTCCCAGTCTCCAATCCTTCTACCCTTCCATCATTACCCTTCATCAACTTGCACGTGACTTCCCTGGTGGTGTTTAATCCCTGGTGTTGGGCTAGCGGCTAGGGTGCCGGCTTAGGATCCAAGGATCCTGGGTTCGAATCCCGGTCGATCGCTGAATTAACGCCAGGGGGGTTGACTCAGCCTGTCATCCTTCCGAGGTCGGCAAATTGAGTACCAGTTCACTGGTAATTCCCTGTTTGTCGTTAAAGGCGGCAAAAAGGGTTGGGGTCAGGAAGGGCATCCGGCCGTAAAACATTGCTTCAAATAGGGGACCGAAAAACAACAACAACCACGGTTCCCGAAAAAGGCCAAACCCCGCTTTGCGGGGAAAAATGGCCTCTAAAAGTGGTTATATTTTTTTATATAACTTGAATTTTCTTGATCTACTCTACCCCTCACCCCCCCAAAGAGCACTCCATTTCCCACTTTGTGTCATGTACGGACGGCTCCTTTGAGCTTTTCAAACTCCGAGTCTGTGCTTCGTCTTCGGTCCGATCCTGCTGTTTCTCAACCCAAGAGATCCGCAGGTTGCGGCGCAAGAAAATCCACAAGTGTCGAACGAAAATCCCGTTCTCCATCTATTTTCAGCCGACCGTGTCGTTCGCACTTTGTTATCCTTGGGCGTGATTCTCCAGTCTCTTCTGCATGAGCGTTTGCTCCTTTGATCTGTGTGTCCTCCAAAGATGCTCTGCAGGGTGGAGGGAAGAGTCCGTGCACGATCACCTGCACGAGTGCTCACGGATGTTCCGCGCTTCGTTACTTTGAGGCTTGCGGTGTCATTTTTGTTGCCCGACTTGTGGTGTTAAGCTTTCTTGGCAATGAAAACTGCATTTTGTGCTTTCTTTACCATAAATGTGCTTTGGCATAAATAAAAAAAACATTTCCTGGAAAAGTCACCAAAGGGCAATGAGGGCAATGGAGCTTGCCCATGTTGGTTGACTTTGCTTACGTTATAACTTGTAATTAATTATATATTGTCGGATGTAAAACTCGGTCTTTTGCGCTTCCTTGTCTATAACTCCATCGTGTTCGTCGACCAGAAATTAATAGCGACGCTCAAGCGGAAGTTAGACAGCACATCGAGCACCTTTTCGACTCTGGCTTTGCGTTTCCGAGCACCATCTTTGTCTCCTACGAGCCGTGATTCAGTTTGAATCTCGATATTCCCCAACGACGAGAACGCCGGCGGCAAAGTTGATTGGTCGAGGCGTTGTAATATTTCGTCCAGGTACTGGTGAACGGAAGGGTTTTGAAAGCGCCAATTAGGCGATTTGTGTTCTCCAGTTTAAGCAAATAACTAGATGCACATCACGTGCAGCAAATTTCACCTCCCTGTGCCTTGTATTTATTGTGATTTAAAACAAAATACTGCTTCTGTACTTCTGTACCTTGAGGCTCAGTTTGCAAGCCACCATGTACAATTCCAATGTAAGAAGCATAATTAATTACTCTTCTTTTGGGTGTTTTGTGTCCTCGGGGTGTTTTGTTTTGTGTCCTCGGGGTGTTTTGTTTTGTGTCCTCGGGGGTCCTTTGTGTCCTCGGGCTCCTTTGTGTCCTCGGGCTCCTTTGTGTCCTCGGGCTCCTTTGTGTCTTCGGGGTCTTCAGCGGTTTTTGGTCTTCTGGCTCCTCGGTGTCTTTTGGGTCCTCTGGATCTTCAGCGTTTTTTGGTTTTCTGGCTCCTCGGTGTATTTTGGGTCATCTGGATCTTTGGGGTATTTTGGATTGTAGGGATAATTTGTGTCTTTGGGGTCTTTTCAGTCATTTAGGTCTTTAGGGTATTTTCGGTGTTCAGAGTTCTTGGGGTCTTCTGGGTCTTTTTTTTTTCTATATAAGATCGAGGCTCATGTAAGAGCAAACATTAATGATAAAAAAAACAAACGGACACATAGGACGAAATAAAGGGAGCGGGAGACAATATGGGGAGAGACTGGGAAGCACACAAGTACAACAGTCGAGAACAGGGACATCGGGAGATTACTGGGAGTGGGAGGGCTTTGGGGGAGGAGGCATGGGAAGGGGTGGAAGGGAGGGGGGTGGGAGAGGTATATAACGCACGGACGCTGCTAGGACTTCCATGAAAGAAGTCGGTATTTCAAAAAAGTGGATCTGGGGTGAATTAATGGGGGTAGAAATGATCTAGGTTTTGGATTGGGGAAGATGAGAGATTGTGGTGAACAGGTGTTTTAAAGACCTAGAGGGAGGAGTGGGATTGAAGAGAGTGAGGGAGTTTGTTCCAGAGGTGGGAGAAAAGAGGAGTGAAGGTGAGCAGAGAGTCTTGATTTTGGCTATTTCACCATAAGAGGGTTGCAGGCAGATCTTGTGCGACCTGTAGGAATATTTGGGGGACAGAGCCCAGAGAGAGCTGGGGGGGCAAGGCCAGAGAGGCGTCGGTAGAAGACGGAAAGATCACCAACCTGCCTGCGGTGAGTGAGTGGGTGAAAGTCCCTTGGAGTTAGCTTCATCGCGGGAGATTCCAATGATTCTGAAAGCTTTGGTTTTTTTGTGAGTGAGATTATTTCTGATTTGAAACTTTCTACATACGGAATACACGTCATAGTGGAAAATAAACATGTTCACTCTTTGAAATGATTCCGTAGCCCTCCTGTTATGATGATGATGATGGTGTTGGAGATGTCATGATTTTGCATGAAGTTGGACAACAATCTTTTGATATCTCAGCCCTAAGTTGTATGCATCGTGTGTGTGTGTGTGTGTGTGTGTGTGTGTGTGTGTGTGTGTGTGTGTGTGTGTGTGTGTGTGTGTGTGTGTGTGTGTGTGTGTGTGTGTGTGTGTGTGTGTGTGTGTGTGTGTGTGTGTGTGTGTGTTAGTGTTATAGATATATGTGTATATACAGTCATGTGAAAAAGTAAGTACACCCCATGTAAAGTTTTGACTTTTTCAACATATTTCAACATACAGCTCTATTTGATCTTCATTTCAACAATATTGATAGATAAAGGTGATATAATATTACAAATATCATGAAACATTTACATTTTGTAGTTCATTGTATAATTTAAATAAACATAAATGCAAATTTAGCATGTGGAAAAAGTAAATACACCCCGACATTTATCACTACTTCAAATGCCTAAAATTAGCAGAGAAGATAACCGAGAAGGAAGTTGAGGAAGCGATAAAAGCAATGAAGAGTGGAAAAGCGGGAGGGCCGACGGGAGTTGTGGGAGATATGTTGAAGGCAGCAGGAAGTTGGGGCGTGAAGAGAATGACAGAGATCTGTAATCTGGTGGTGAAAGAAGGCCGCATTCCAGTGGATTGGGAACTGAGTACCCTCGTCACTCTATACAAGGGGAAAGGTGACCCTCTGGAGTGTGGCTCGTACCGAGCGATAAAGTTATTGGAGCATGGAATGAAGGTATTGGAAAGGGTGTTGGAGAGGAGGATAAGGAAGAAAGTGAAGATCGACGAAATGCAGTTTGGATTTATGCCAGGAAGAGGAACGACAGATGCGCTTTTCATTGTGAGGCAGTTGCAGGAGAAGTACATGGATAAGAGGAAGAAGTTGTTTTTTGGGTTTGTTGATCTGGAGAAAGCATTCGATAGGGTTCCACGCAAAGTATTGACATGGGCATTGAGGAAGTTAGGAGTGGAGGAATGGTTGATCAGAGTAGTGATGGCAATGTACAAAAGAGCACGCACAGCTGTAAGGACGAAGGACGGGAACAGTGGTGAGTTTGAGGTGAAGGTGGGAGTGCATCAGGGGTCGGTACTAAGTCCACTACTATTTGTAGCTGTGATGGAGGTGCTGGCTCAGACCGTAAAGGAGGGTTTACCGTGGGAGTTGTTGTATGCAGATGATCTGGTGTTGATTGCGGAAAGTATGGATGGACTGAAGGAAAAGATGAACAAGTGGAAGGAATGTATGGAGACAAAAGGTCTGAAGGTGAATATCGGAAAGACAAAGGTGATGGCTAGTGGTAAAGCATGTGGTGAGGTGGAAAGAACTGGGAAGTGGCCGTGTGCCGTGTGCTGTGTGCAGGAAGGGTGTCGGAGTGAACTCCATTCAATGTACAATGTGTGCTGAGTGGGTTCATCAAAAATGTAGTGGTCTGAGAGGGTCATTAACCAGTGTGGCAGCTACATTCAAATGTAAGGTGTGCACAGAGGGAGCTGCAGATGGAGGAAATGTTGAGTTGGATCTTGGAGACGGCGTGAAGCTGGAAGGTGTGAAAACATTTTGCTACCTCGGAGACATGCTGAATGGAGAAGGTGGATCAGACTCGGCAACGGTTGCTCGAGTGAGATGTGCATGGAAGAAGTTTCGGGAACTGAGTGGCGTGCTGTTGAGGAGGAGAGTGTCGCTGAAGCTGAAGGGAAAGGTGTATGCTGCATGTGTGAGAAGTGTTATTGATTTATGGGAGCGAGACATGGGTAATGAACGTAGAGCAGCAACAAAGGCTGGAAAGGGTGGAAATGCGAATGGTTCGATGGATGTGTGGAGTATCGTTGAGAGAGAGGAAGACAAATGATGAATTGCGAAAGATGATGGGAATATTGCCTGTGATTGATGCTGTGAAGAGGAACAGGTTGAGATGGTTTGGTCATGTATTGAGGAAGGATGAAAGTGACTGGTTGAGAAGAGTGATGGAAGTTAATGTAGAAGGAAGTAGAGGACGGGGAAGACCGAGAAAGACTTGGCTAAAGATGGTGGAAGAAGAAATGCGGGCAAGGGGGTTAACAAGGGGAGATGCAGAAAATAGGGCAAAATGGAGAAGATTGTCATGGGGACCGCAAGGCTAACCCCCGCTCTAGCAGGGAACATGGCCTTAAAATGCATGTTGTTGTTGTTGTATACAGTCATGTGAAAAAGTAAGTGCACCCCATGTAAAGTTTTGACTTTTTCAACATATTTCAACATACAGCTATTTGATCTTCATTTCAACAATATTGATAGGTAAAGGTGATATAATATTACAAATATCATGAAACATTTACATTTTGTAGTTCATTGTATAATTTAAATAAACATAAATGCAAATTTTGCATGTGGAAAAAGTAAGTACACCCCGACATTTATCACTACTTCAAATGCCTAAAATTAGAATCAGGTGTACCAGCTCAGGTGCAAATGATTAGAACATCGTTAGAGAGGATCTTGGAGGAACCTGTCTTATTTAAACCTCAGACATTTAGTTTGGTTTGCTCTTTGTTGTTGAAGTGTGCGGCGTCACCATGCCGAGATCAAAAGAGCTCTCTGAGGCCTTCAGAAAGAAGGTTATAGATGCCTACGAGTCGGGGAAGGGATTTGAAAAGATCTCCAAACAATTTGAAATCAATCATTCGACTGTCCGGAAGATCATCTACAAGTGGAGAAGATTCCAAACAACTGCCAACTTGTTCAGGCCAGGCCGCCCCAGCAAGTTCAGCCCAAGAGCAGACCGCAAAATGCTGAAAGAAGTCTCTAAGAACCCCAGAATGTCATCATGGGACCTACAGGTAGCTCTTGCCACTGTTGATGTCAAAGTGCACGAGTCTACCATAAGAAAGAGGCTGCACAAATTTGATCGACATGGGAGGTGTGCCAGGAGGAAACCTTTGCTGTTCAGAAAGAACATCAGGGCAAGACTAAAGTTTGCCAATGAACACCTTCCAAAGACCAGCACTTCTGGAACAATGTGCTCTGGACAGATGAGTCAAAGGTAGAGCTATTTGGCCACAGTACCAGAAGACATGTTTGGCGAAAACCAAAGACAGCATTTGACCACAAGAACCTGATACCAACTGTAAAGCATGGTGGTGGAAATATTATGGTTTGGGGCAGCTTTGCTGCATCAGGGCCTGGGCAGCTCACCATCATAGAATCCACGATGAATTCTTCATTGTACCAGAGGGTGCTTGAGGATAATGTGAGGCCATCTGTCGGAAAGTTGAAGCTCAACCTAAGGTGGACCTTGCAACATGACAATGACCCTCAACATGCCAGTAAATCCACCAAGGAATGGCTGAAAAGAAGGAAATGGAGGGTTCTGGAATGGCCAAGTCAAAGCCAGGATCTAAATCCCATCGAGATGTTGTGGGGGGATTTGAAACGAGCTGTGCATGCAAGAAACCCCTCAAACATCGCACAGCTGAAATAATTCTGCATGGAGGAGTGGGCAAAAATTTCTCCCAGTCGATGTCAGAGACTGGTAGACAGTTATAAGAAACGCCTACTTGAGGTTGTTTCTGCCAAAGGGGGCAATACCACCTATTCGAGCCAAGGGTGTACTTACTTTTTCCACTTGCGAAATTTGCATTTATGTTTATTTAAATTATACAATGGACTACAAAATGTAAATGCTTCATGATATTTGTTATATTATATCACCTTTATCGATCAATATTGTCGAAATGAAGATCAAATATCTGTATGTTGAAAAAGTCAAAACTTTACATGGGGTGTACTTACTTTTTCACGTGACTGCATATATATATTTATATTTATGTGTATATTTACATATACATACATACAGTGCATTCAGAACGTATTCAGACCCCTTCACTTTTTTCACATTTTGTTATGTTGCAGCCTTATGCTGAAATCGTTTAAATTCATTTTTTCCCTCATCAATCTCCACTCAATACCCCATAATGACAAAGAGAAAACAGGATTTTAGAAAGTTTTGCAAATTTATTAAAAAGAAAAAACTGAAATATCACATTGACATAAGTATTCAGGCCCTTTGATATGACATTTGAAATTTATCTCAGGTGCCTCCCATTTCTCTTGTTCATCTTTGAGATGTTTCTACACCTTGATTGGAGTCCACGTGTGGTAAATTCAATTGATTGGACATGATTTCGAAAGGCACACACCTGTCTATAAAAGGGTCTCACAGCTGACAATGCATATGAGAGCAAAAACCAAGCCATGAGGTCGAAGGAACTGCCTGCAGAGCTCAGAGACAGGATTGTGTCGAGGCACAGATTTGGGGAAGCCTACAAAAAAAAACCTCTGCTGCATTGAAGGTTCCCAAGAGCACAGTGGCCTCCATAATTCTTAAATGAATCATTGGAATCTTAATTTTCAGAATCATTGGAATCTCCTGCGATGAAGCTAACTCCGAGGGCCTTTCACTCGCTCACCGCAGGCAGGTTGGTGGTCTTTCTGTCTTCTACCGACTCCTCTCCGGCCTTCTTCCCCCAGCTCTCTCTGTGCTCTGTCTCCCTAATATTCCTACAGGTTGCACAAGATCTGCCAGCAACCCTCTTATGGTTAAACTGCCAAAATCTAGGCTCTCTGCTCACCTTCAATCTTTCATTCCCCTTTTCTCCCACCTCTGGAACAAACTCCCCCACTCCCTTCAATCCCACTCCTTCCTCCATGTCTTTAAAACAGCTGTTCACCACCATCTCTTATCTTCCCCCATCCAAAACCTTGATCTTTTCTACCCCCGCTAATTCACCCCAGATACACTTTTTTTGAAATTCCAACTTCTTTCCTTGAAGTCCTTGCAGTGTTGATGTGTTTTATACCTCTCCAACCTCCCCCCAAGCCCTCCCCCTCCCACATTTCTCTCGATGTCCTTGCTCTCAAATGTTGTTTGTGTCATTCCCCCTCTCTCCTCACCTTGTGTTCCGCTCCCCTTATTTTGTGTTTGATGTGTCGGTTGCCTTTTTGTGTGATTAATGTTAGCTCTTTCACGAGCGTCGATGTTGTGTACAAAAACAAAAACAAAAAAATGGAAGAAGTTTGGAACAACCAGGCCTCTTCCTCGAGCTGGCCGTCCGGCCAAACTGAGCAATCGGGGGAGAAGGGCCTTGGTAAGAGGGGTGACCAAGAACCCGATGGTCACTCTGGCTGAGCTCAAGAGATCCTGTGTGGAGATGGAAGAAACTTCCATAAGGACAACCATCACTGCAACACTCCACCGATCTGGGCTATATGGTAGAGTGGCCAGATGGAAGCCTCTCCTCAGTGAAAGACATGAAAGCCCACAGAATCTTGTTTCTCAGTCTGAGAGTCCTTTAGGTGCTTTTTTGCAAACTCCAAGCGGGCTTTCATGTGTCTTTCATTGAGGAGAGGCTTCCGTCTCGCCATACCGAATACCGAATGATACAGCATGTGGCTGAGTTCCGAAAGTAGTCGAACCATGCCGGTCAAAAAGAAAGCCATTCACAGACGTGATCAAAAATATTGGCACCTTTGCACTTTTTTCAAATAATGCACCAATTTTTTCCAGAAAATTGTTGAAATTAAAAAATATTTTGGTATTCACATTTGTATTTCTTTGGTTTGCAGTGGATCAAAACAAAAAGGCTGAAAAATTACTAGATCTTAGCTTAATCCACACAGAAATCCTAAAATGGCCCAGACAATATTATTGGCACCTTTGAGAAGTTGTTAAAAATAATTAGATTTCACGCAGGTGATTCTCCTCTACTTTGTAATTGAACTCACCTGTGGTGAGATGCAGGTGCCTGCAATATAAAATCACTCATTCATCCAGTTTTAATGGACAAAAGGAGTCATTCTGCTGTTTCTGTGTCACTGCTGTTTTGTGTGTACCGCAATGAGCATGGGGAAAAGAAAGAAAACCAGAAAGGTCCAACACAAGATTGTAACCAAGCATGGACAATTAAGGCTATAAGTCCATCTCCAGAGATCTTGATGTTCCTGTGTCCACCATACGCAATGTTATCAGGAACTTTAAGGCCAACGACACTGTAGCCAACTTCTCTGAATGTGGCCGCAAGAGAAAACTTGATCGAAGATTGCAGCGAAGCATTGTTTGAATGGTGGAGAAAGCACCTCGATCAACTGCCAAACAGATTCAAGCTGACCTTCAGACATAAGGTACGACAGTTTCAACGCATCATCTGTCGCCATCTCGATGAAAGGGGGTTAAATGGTAGGAGATCCAGGAGGACACCACTGCTGAGAGAGAAAGAAACAAGAAAGAACCACCTTTAGAGGCCATTTTTCCCCGCAAAGCAGGGGTTGGCCTTTTTCGGGAACCGTGGTTGTTGTTTTTTTTTGTTGGTCCCCTTTTTGAAGCAATGTTTTACGGCCAGATGCCCTTCCTGCCGCCAACCCTGTTTGTCGCTTTTTTATGACAAACAGGGAATTACCAGTGAGCTGGTACTCAATTAGCCGACCTCGGAAGGATGACAGGCTGAGTCAACCTCAACTGGAGAGAGAGAGAGACAGAGACAGAGACAGAGACAGAGACAGAGACAGAGACAGAGACAGAGACAGAGACAAAACAAAACAAACCCTGACTGGAGTTTTCCAAAACACACCTGAACAAGCCAAAATTCCTGTGGACAGATGAGACCAAATGACATATGTTTGGTAAAGCACATCATCTCTATGTTTACAAAAAACAAAATGAAGCGTTCAAAGAAAAGAACACCTTCCCTACAGCCAAACATGGAGGAGGTTCAGTGATGTTTTGGGGTTGCTGTGCTGCCTCTGGCACCGGGTACCTTAAATGTGTGCATGGCATCATGAAATCTGGAGATTACCAAGGCATTTTGGAGCGCAATGTTCAACCCAGTGTCAGAAAACTGGGTCTCCATCGAAGGTCTTGGGTCTTGCAGCAGGATAATGACCCCAAACACACTTCAAAAAGCACCCAGGAATGGTTCAAGACAAAACGCTGGACTGTTCTGAAGTGGCCAGCAATGAGTCCAGATCTAAATCCCATTGAACACCTGTGGGGAAATCTGAAAACAGCAGGTGGGAGAAGGCACCCTTCAAATATGGGAGAACTTGAGCAGTTTGCACAAGAATAGTAGGCCAAACTGCTAGTAGAGAGATGTAGGAAGCTCATTCATGGCTATAGGAAGCACTTTACTGAAGTTAATTTGTCCAAAGTCTGTGCTAACAAATATTAAGTCTCGGGTGTCAATAATTTTGTCAATGCCATTTCTTATTATTTTCTGATTTAAAAGGATATATTAAGTTCTGAATCAAAAACAAAGGTTCTGTAATATTAACAGTGAAATAAAGAGTTGTGGACACCAAATACTTTTGCCAATTTCAACTTATTTTTCGAGAAAATTGTGAGTTATTTGAAAAAAGTGAAAGGGTACCAATATTTTTGGCCACGACTAACTATTTAACCCTCGTCAGGGATACTCTAATAAAAAAGAGCTGGAAATCTAGCAGGCAGATGGACACACTCCCCTTCAGGAGTAATCTTATATTAATAAAAAGCAGAGTGAGTCTCCTTGGTCGGATGGCCAGCTCTAGGAAGAGTCTGGGTAGTTCCATATTCATTACATTTCCTAATTATGAAGCTCACTGTGCTATAGGAAACTTTCAATACCAGAAATTGTTTTCTACCCTTCCCCAAATCTATGCCTTCCCATAATTATATTTCGGAGTTCTACGGACAGTTCCTTGGACTTTATGGTGGAGTTCTGTCATGCCCCGTCAACTGTGGGACCTTATATAGAGAGGTGTTTTTTTTCTTAATCATGGCCAATCGATTGATTTGGCCACAGATGGACTCCAATCAAGTTGTAGAGACACCTCAAGGATGATCAAGGCAAATTGCATGCACCTGAGCTCAATTTGGAATGTCATAGCAAAAGTGTCGTTGAAGTTGAAGGGAAAGGTGTATGCTGCATGTGTGAGAAGTGTTATGATTTATGGGAGCGAGACATGGGTAATGAATGTAGAGCAGCAATGAAGGCTAGAAAGGGTGGAAATGCGAATGGTTCGGTGGATGTGCGGAGTATCGTTGAGAGAGGAAGACAAATGATGAATTGCGAAAGATGATGGGAATAGAGCCTGTGATGGATGCTGTGAAGACGAACAGGTTGGGATAGTTTGGTCGTGTGTTGAGGAAGGATGAAAGTGACTGGTTGAGAAGAGTGATGGAAATGAATGTGGAAGGAAGTGGAGGACGGGGAAGACAGAGAAAAACTTGGCTAATAACGGTGGAAGAAGAAATGCAGGCAAGGGGGTTAACAAGGAGAGATGCAGAAAATAGGGCAAGATGGAGAAGATTGTCATGGGGACCGCAAGGCTAACCCCCGCTCTTGCAGGGAAAATGGCCTTAAAATGCATGTTGTTGTTGTTGTTGTTGTTGTTGTTGTTGTTGTTGTTGTATAGCAAAAGGAGGAACTTTAAATAAACTTTAAAAAAAAAAGGCCGATTAAAATGTTTAAATTATCAGAAGTACACCAAAGCTAGCTAAGGAGTATTGTTTTGTGTTGGTTGTATCCAGGGTCAGGTCATGGGCACAAAGAAACCCCCGCCCTCCCCCGCTCCCAGGAGAACGGTGGGAGACGACCTGCCAATGCTTCAGAAGGGAGCGGGTGTTTCTTGTGCTTATTTTACAGTCAAAATCGGCTGAGAATGCAGGAGCGACCCTCGAGGAACCCCCGGCATCTGGTGCCCGCTCCAGGGCCCCTGACCCTCGGCCTGTAGTCGTCCGACCCTAGACCTGCAATATTTAATTTTGACCTGCAACTGAAAATCCTAAATACAGCACTGACAAAGAGATTTTATTTTCAGGTTGATAACCCTACCATTCTGGGTGTGCGAAATTGCTTTCTTTACATGTGTAAGTTGTATGTTGGTTTTTAAAATGCATCCTGTCTCAATTGCATGCAGACACAACTTTTGAGACCAGTAGCTGATGATGTGAAAGTTGATGAACACGTGAAAATGACTGTGCAGTTTGTCACGTCCTCGCTTTACTTTTTCAGACAATTACAGGGGTACGTGGGGTCGGGGAGGGGAAGAGATCGGTTGACTCGGATATCGCTGGACAAATTGTTTGGTATTTAGAAAGATTTGTCATGTGGATTTGGAATCTTGAAAACTTCTACATGTTAAAGATGAAGTAAAATGAGGAGCAAGCCACTGAATTTATGAAATGTTTTTGCATTCCTTCTCTAATGCGTGCAATCGCTGCGTGCTATGTCTGTTTGTTGCCGGTTATGTCCATTCTGGTCATGTCTGTTTTGTTGCAGGAATAATGTTTGTTTGCCTTTGCTGCCCAGGTTTATTAGTTTTTCCGAAGGCTGGCCTAATCTTTTGCCATAAATGGAATAATTTGCTGCACGGATTCCTGAATTTTCTCGACAAGGAAGGGGACTAGCGATGGAGGATAACAGCAATTTTTCAAACAAACAAATTGCTAACTCGAGTGGAGTAGGGAGCGGTGGGGCAAAAGCCCCGCAATCCCGAATGGTGGGTCCACTGATGCTTGCCTCAAGAGACCCGCATGCTGTGAATTGAGGAATTGCAGGCAAGAACATTTTAAATATTATGATAGCTCGGCTAAAGTCAGGCCCTGAGGATGTTTCTTATACCATTGCAGCAAAATTAGGAAAGTCTGTGAGAGAATAGCAAATCAGCATCACAGACTCTGCGGATATTTTGAAATGTCTTTGATTTGATCCTGAAAGTTTGAGAAAGCGTAAAACACCATTTATTTTACATTGGAAAAATAATTAATAAAAATAAACACCTGAAATTGTACTAATGAACGTAATTGTGAGATCTTTGCATTCCAGAGATGAAACTAGAACGACCCTCGATGGAGCACGTACCTCCGCTATGTTGAACAGTTTACGTTTTGTATCCCACAGGGAGGCCGGATCTGCATCCAGGTCTGAACCAAAATGGAATCCGCTTGTTCTTGTCACCTCACCAACTTGTCCAACTAGTTTTGTCATAACTCATCCGCAACCTTTCAAGATGTTGTACTAAGTGTTGTTTTGCCCATAGCTCTCAATGGTGAAGAATCGCTTTAAAAATTCTCGTATCTGGATTGAGATGTTCGCCAAAATTGAAAAAATTGTCCTTGTCACACACCCTTGTCCATTTGTTATTGTCCACCAAGTTTCTTCCGAATCTGTCCATAGCTTTTTGAGATATTGTTTTTGGGCCTATCCTTCAATGTTAAAGAATTTCTTAAAAAATTTAATATCTGGATCAGGATTTTCACCAAAATCGAATCGATACGTCCTTGTCACACACCCAATCCATCCACTAAGTTTCGTATTGATCCGTCCATAACTTTTTCAGATATGCTGCTCACAGATAGACAGGGGTGAAAACATAACCCCAGTCCACCTATGGTGGCGGAGGTAATTAGCAATGTAAGGAGCTGTTTTCCCCTTGACCAGCAGTTAATGCAAACCCTAGTTTTCCAAATCTCTACAATAACCAATAACCTGCAGAAAGCTTTTTGAATCTTAAGAAGGTCTTCAGACAAAGGGCGAGGTCAGGAACATCCTTCAGGTTGCGCAAAACAAAATGCTATTTTGAACTAATCTCAGAATTGAATACGTCACCTGCGCTGGTTGTGACAGCTGCAGGTCTATATAACTTTGGTTCCTGCCCTTTTAAGGTATTGTGGGAAATTAAGATAAAGCAAAATGTCTGAGGTGCTTAGCTTGGAGGTTTGGAAAGTCTTCAGTGCTGCCTGGTAGACCGGATAACCACACCGGCGAGCTTTGCGATGACGTTCAGCTTGCGTAAACCGGTGATGTCTCAATTACTAGACGTTGCGTGGATCACCATTTCACCCACACACGTCTCGACCCGAAGTTCGGAGGGAGGAGATGTAATCGAGCGACTTAGGAGTGCACGTTCTAAATAAGGAAATATCCCTGGTGTAAACATCTTGCATACTCACATCCTCCTTCCTCTTGCTTCCTCCTCCCCTGCCATGTTTTCACCAGCTGAGTTGCTTGGCTGCTGCATCATTCTTTGGCTGTCCCATTTCTTTGCCTCTTTGAGATCCTCTTGCTCACTTGGTTCAGCCTCGAATCACTAAAGTACTTGAAAGAAAAAGAAATGGATTCTTGTTCTTCCCTCTCATTCTGTCCGGTTTGAAAATGTTTCTTTTGAACTTTTTGGTTTACATTTTATTTAAGTGGCTTGAAGTTGGTCGACGGACATGCTGGGTAAATGTTCTATGTTCATGGACAATGACGACGTCAAAATGGTGAAAGATTGAGCAAAGAAGGGGACGGGATGGAAGAATGTTGAGTGAGGTGAGACTTGAAGTAAGGTCAAGGGGGGGAGAGATCTCAAGGGAGGTGATTCAGGGGAAAGGTTTAATCCACAGGCAGGATGATGCGATGAGCAGCTGCTCCTTTGCCATATTGACTCGAGGTTTTGTTTGGCCTGTGTGAGTGGCTTCCTGTATTTGTGGGATGCTTTGCTTCATGCTCACCCAGGAACATGTTTGGTGAGCGCGGTGCGGGGTTAACCCCGATTGCTCTTCTCACGCGTCGCGCCCGGTTAATGCTTGTTTGCCAAGCGCTTTCTCAGGATAGCATTTTGTGTGTAATGAAACACGACAATAGTTCCTGGTGGGTATAATTTTACTATTCAAGACTTTGCGTGAATACAAAACATGCATGTGTTATCATGAGCCTGGTGTTGGCTTAGCGGTTAGGGTGCCGGCTTGGGATCCTAGGATCCTGGGTTCGAATCCCGGTCGATCACTAAATTAACGCCAGGGGGGTTGACTCAGCCTGTCATCCTTCCGAGGTCGGGCAAATTGAGTACCGGCTTGCTGGGATGAATGATCCCGGTGTGTACCCTGGTTTAGAATAGGTACACCGTATCCCTGCGCATCGAAGATCGTGACCAAGGGTTGGCGTCAGGAAGGGCATCCGGCCATAAAAACATTGCCTCAAACAGGGAACCATGAGCTCATGGGGCCTGCAAGGCTAACCCCCGCTCTTGCGGGGAAAATGGCCTTAAAACGATCATTCATTCATTCATTCATGTGTTATGAGATCTACACTTCCAAATATCCGATAGAAGTTTCCACAGTGGTAGTGATGGTTGATCTTGGCCTAAAATTGTGTATTCCTCTGCTAGGTACCTTCGCCGTGTGAAGCTATAAGGAGGAAAAGGTGTTCGTATCCTGCATAAAGACCTTCCATTGCAAATCCAAGGTACGTAGCCTCTTTTTTTCCCCCCTTCCTGCAGCACATGCAGCGTTTTTGAAGTTGCAGGCAGAAAACAAAGCATCCCTTTTCCTGTTGACCTGACATTTTGAGATGTATACAAAATGCTTTGCACCGGCATTACCGCAGTAGCCAAAAGACGGTGCTTTCAGGTGACATCCCATTAATTGCAACAAACACCGTTTGCTGCTCTTCTGTGCAGGCGGTGTTAATTAGGTGACAGGTGAGAGAGAGACTAACGACATGCGCGAGGCTCTGTCCTCCCGAGCACACGGGGACGGTACGATGTCACCTGCGAACGAGCTGGAATTCCTTCGGCGAAAGGTAACGGAATTGTCGGCCTATCTAAGTGAGCAAAATGCTTGTGTGTCGAGCTCTAAATGGTGCATTTGCGTGCACTCTTCATAAAAAGGTACGTAAGGAACTTTGACACAGGAGAAGGACAAAGCCCATGTCTGGGCCGTGTGGAATTTGAGCTATCGGTTTATCTACTTAACTTCACTGGGCGGGTGGTGGTGGTTGTGGTGGTTCTTGTAATGTGGCTGCTTGACTGCATAATTTTGGGGGTGTGGCTGTGCCGGTGATGCAATGCCTCCATTACCAGTCACCTGGTACTCATTTTGCCAACCTCGGAAGGATGACGGGTTGACTCAACCCACCTGGTGTTAATTCAATGCCATGACTGGGGTTTAAACTCAGGACCTTAAGATCACAAGCCTGCCACCTTAACGGTTAAGCCAACACCAGGCTTTCGCTGGATTGAGAGGGGAGAACTATGGAGGGAAGAGTGGTAGAGGAAGAAGAAGAAGAACTGTGGGGCAAGCACAGGGCATCACCAGTGTTGTGGTTTCATTTATTTTTAGTCACAGGGGGGTTAAGGGTAAGGACAGCACATTCATACTTTGACGAGTCCCTCTCGCAGACATTGCAGTTACTACAAATGTGTACAATAATCCATCCATACCCAAGCAGCTTGCAGTCCTGCCAATAACGATGTACCCCTCTATCCCAAATGTTCTTATGTACCAATCTAATTCTGGTTTCGACCTATCTAGTGTCTCTGCGGCCACTGTTCCATACATTAACTACTTTGATTGAAAGCACCATGGTTTTTCACTGATGAATGAACATGGGTGCGCTCTTATAATAATAATAATAATAATAATAATAATAATAATAATAATAGTAATAATAATATAATAACTGCAATGAATAGTTTTGGTGTTTTCATTTTCAGCATTATTTTTCAACAAATTTGGCAACTGCGTCGCACACAAGCTGTATAACCTTGGCTTTAAAATCCTGGAGATGATGATGGTAAAACCAGACTACGATCGTTGTATCCGCGGTGTATTGTGAGCGCTCTTGGGATTCCTCATCTGTTTTGGCATTGCTTGATGGTCGCTGAGGGGTGGGGTAGGTGGTGGTCCTTACGTGCCCACACTCGCACATCACTGTGTAAGGGACCGTAAGCACAAGGTGTGGAGTGAATGAGGATAGTGGGAAAAATATTTGGGCAGACCATTTTTTCAAAAGACGGACCGGGTTATATAATACTAGCAGAAGTACTCGGCGTTGCCGGGTGGGGGTGGGGGGGGAAAGGGTGGGCGGAAGGGGGGGTTATAGGGGGGAAGGGGAGGGGAGGGGTGGGGGGCAGGAGAGGAAGGGGGGTTCATATACATGCTGGTGGGTGAATGTGGCGTTCATCACGTTTGAGTTAAGTGTGATGTGATCAGGAAGAAGAAGAAGAAGCCGTACTACCAACTTCGTACACTTCGGGAATTGTTTGATTTATTTGTGTTCAAATGTCTGGTGATTGTTTTGTATTTATTTATGCGAATATGTCCTTGTATATAACTGTCATTAATTAAAAAGGCTTGGGCACTATCGAGCGAAATATATATATATATTTTTTAACTCTAAAAAAAACGAACTTTTTTGCCCAAAACACTCCCAGGCACTCACTGATGAACCTCTGAGAGTTTGACGAAGATCCGTTCAGCCATCTCTGAGAAAGATTTACGACACAGACAGACAAACAAACACACACAGAGACAGACATCTCTCTTATATAGTAGATAGCTGATAAACAAGGGTTGACATGATGACCCACAGGTAGTCTACTCTTTAAGCCATTTGGGTTGGAGTCCTTGCTGGAATATAAGCCCTCCTCCCTCCCCATTCCGCATTGTCTACCTATCCTCATTGAGTATGTCATTCTTTGTGAGGGTAAATTAGCTGTACTAACCGCTAGCATTTGCTTCTGCACATTAAATATATCGGCACCGTCACGTGTCCAGGGATCGAGCCAGTCCACAGTCATTTGAAGTTGGAGCGATGCCCAGAAGGGCACAGCAAAGCCGCACACCTGCAGTCACGCCTCTGAGCACGCAGTCAATTAGTGACTAATTATTGAGTGACTTGAAGAACAAATGAGCACACCAAAAGACAGCCTTCTGCAATTCCTGTTCACGAAAATTGGGCTATATCCCAAGAACAACAAGAAAGCGCAACCGGAGATTGCAGACCCTCGTCGGAACATGTTTGTGTGGTTTTGTCTTTTGCGTACTCGGGGTCTTTCGGGTCCTTATGTTGACCTTTTGACCTCAAAATCAATAGGCTTCCTTATTACCGACTCCACCATTTCTTGAAGTTTCGTAAAGATCGGTTTAAAATTGTGACCTGTAGGTGATTGACATACATACACACAGACAGACAGATGGACAGACAGACAATAAGACATAAGACCAACTAATATATTTGAAATTTTTTCGACTTTTTGCAAGTAACAAAGAAATTGGAACAGCATTCAGTAGAGAGCATACCTCTGTCAGGATGAACAGTTTACGTTTTGTATCCCACTGATTGGTCAGATCTGGATTCGGACCTGAACCAAAATCCTGTCTGCTTCCAGTTTTTGTCACCTAACCAATGCATCCCCCAAGTTTTGTCATAAATCGTCCACAACGTTTTTGAAATATCATCCTGTATATAGTTTTTCGCCCTATCACTCAATGGTGAATCCCTGAATCCCTGGTGTTGGGCTAGCGGCTAGGGTGCCGGCTTAGGATCCAAGGATCCTGGGTTCGAATCCCGGTCGATCGCTGAATTAACGCCAGGGGGGTTGACTCAGCCTGTCATCCTTCCGAGGTCGGCTAATTGAGTACCAGTTCACTGGTAATTCCCTGTTTGTCGTTAAAGGCAGCAAAAAGGGTTGGCGTCAGGAAGGGCATCCGGCCGTAAAACATTGCTTCAAATAGGGGACCGAAAAACAACAACAACCACGGTTCCCGAAAAAGGCCAACCCCCACTTTGCGGGGAAAAATGGCCTCTAAAGGTGGTTTTTTTTTTTTTTACTCAATGGTGAAGAATCACTTGTAAAAACATAAAACATTATCGTATCCGGATCTTCACCAAAATCAAATCGATTTGTCCTTGCCACACACCCAACCTGTCCACCATGTTTCATCCGAATCTGTCCACAGCTTTTTTGAGATGTCGTGCTATATATCGTTTTTTGCCCTGTCTCTCAATGGTGAAGAATCGCTTTAAAAAATCTCGGATCCAGGTCAGAATCCAGATCTTCACCAAAATCTAACCATTTCTAACCAGATCCAGATCTTCACCAAAATCTAACCATTTTGGTCTTGTCACATACCCAACCTTTCCACTAAATTTTGTCCAAATCTGTCCACAACGTTTTGAGATATCCTGTTCACAAAGCAGCAAACAGACCAGCAAAGACCAAGTGGAACATGTCTTTCAATCCTGACAAATCTCACACTCTTACTATGTCTCTCCGAAAAGACCGACTTGAAAACCCTCCCATCTACTTTCTCAACAATCCTCTCCAAGAAGTTCTGTCGCTCAAGCTTTTGGGTCTCACGATCTGCCGTGATCTTTCTTGGGAAAACCACATTTCCATGCTGGCCTCCAAAGCCAGTCGCTGACTGGGCATCCTCCGTCGTGCGAAGTCCTTCCTTGGCACACCTGAGCTCCTCACCACATGCAAGGCTTTCATCCGCAGCCCAATGGAATACTGTTCCCCCCTCTGGGCTGGTGCTCCTGCCTCTCACCTCGCTCGGCTTCACGCTGTTGAAACCAAAGCTTTCAGAATCATTGGAATCTCTCGTGATGAAGTCAACTCCGAGGGCCTTTCACTCCCTCACCGCAGGCAGGTTGGTGGTCTTTCTGTCTTCTACCGACTCCTCTCCGTCCTTGCTCCCGCTGTGCTCTGTCCCCTAAATATTCCTACAGGTCGCACAAGATCTGCCTGCAACCCTCTTATTGTTAAACTGCCAAAATCAAGACTCTGCTCACCTTCATTCCTCTTTTCTCCCGCCTCTGGACCAAACTTCCCCACTCCCTTCAACCCCACTCCTCCCTCCAGGTCTTTAAAACAGCTGTTCACCACCATCTCTTATCTTCCCCCATCGAAAACCTTGATCTTTTCTACACCCGCTAATTCACCCCAGATACACTTTAATCAAGGGAACCTTGACCTTTGTACACGGTCATTTTGACGATGTCTTTCCCATCAGTGGCCCCATAGCGAATCTGTAATCACCTGATGGAATATGAGTACCGTCACGTATGTAAATTAAGTCACCGTTACCTTGACCTCTGATCTACACAGCCAAAAAACACTGTTGCTAGGAATGTTGATGATCAGCGGCGTTTGGCAATTTGATACCTGTATTTTGAAGCATTTCTGGTTACCCTCTTCTTCTTTTTTGTTCCTAAAATAAACCCTTATACTTTAACATGGACGACTTCGTTGCAATGGAAACGACATTATACATCAACGGATTGCCGCCATTTTGGAAATGCATCTGGCCCCGAGCCCCCACAGAAATCCTGTGTTTTCATAACGATCGGATTATCAGATCTGCTCGGAAATTTGGAGGTCATGTTTTTCAACTCATTTGTGTTAAGTTTGACGTCACGAAAACACTTTTGGTTGTATCTGTTTTATGCAAATTATATCACTGTCACCCCGACTTTTGACATACATATATATATATATATATATATATATATATATATATATATATATATATATATATATATATATATATATATATATATCTCTCTCTCTCTCTATATATATATATATATATATATATATATATATATATATATATATATATATATATATATATATATATGTATATATATATATATAAATATATATATATATAATATATATATTGTCAAATAACATTGATAGCCTCACTTTTTTCTTTGGAATACTCTGGTAAAGTTTGACAAAGATAGCTGAAAGCATTTGTGAGTCATCGCACTCACAAACAAACAAGAAGGTGTCAGGCGGTAGCGATAATATGGATTGATTAATTGTGCTATTAAAATAAATCAATAATAATCGTAAAATAATTCATTTCTTAATCAATTGGCTAATAGCATACCTAAACCACCACTACTTCATCTGAATCTAACTTTTTGAAAATTAATCAAGTAATTATCAATTATTTTTAAAAATAATTATCGATTAATTGATTAACCAATGAATCAAAAATACCCTTTATCGCTGAGCTTGATCCCTGGACCTTTATGTTTCGTCCTCATTCGGACGAAACATAAATCAAAAATACCTTTTATAGCCAAATCAACTTGGTCACTGTCATATCCAAATATCAGATTCCTAGCTCAAAAGGTGTCTGAGATATTTCCCAGACAAGAAAGAAAAGAAATAAGGACCTAATAAATCGAAAAATAAGCAATTAATGAATTAAATGAGTAATGAAAAAAATTAAAAACACTGTTTTTGCCAAGGCACTTGCTCGCTATTGTGCCCAAATTTCAGTGTCCTATCTCAAAGGATGTCCGAGATATCGCACGGACAAATTAGATAACCTTTACCTTTGGCATTGACCTTTGACCTATATTGTCAAAAACATTGCCGGCCTCACTTTTGGCGTTCAGAATCTTCTGGTAAAGTTTGACAAAGATGGCTGAAAGCATTCGCGAGTTATCACACTCGCAAACAAACGAGAAGACGTCATGCAGAGCATAACACTTGCAAAATCCACCCCCCCCCCCCCCCCCTCGCTCTCCCCAAAAAAGGTTGCCATTGATCCATCAAATTGTCCATTTCATCAAGATTAAAATTGACGATCTTAATCAAAACTCACATTTGGCCCTGTCACCCTATCACTTCTCATTTTTATCACAGGATGAAAAGTGATGATTTTTTTCAGATGAAATTGTTGATTTTGGAAGTTTGACCTTGAGTTGACCTTTTCACCTCAAAAATAGTTGGTTTCCAATTCAGTGAGGCACTATGCAAATGCTGTTAAATTTTAAAGTCGATCAGATGAAAATTGAGGATTTTAGAAATGCAGCCTATGTTGACCTTTTGGTCTATGTTGACCTAAAATATACATGGTATAATTCAATGACCAGATATGCAAATCCTCTTCACATTTCAAGTCAATCAGATGAAAATTGAGGATTTTAGAAATTTGACAAAGTTGGTGACCTTTGGCCTTCAACCTTCTGACCTTTTGACCCCCAAAACAATAGGCTTCTTGCTTATGAACAACTATACCGTTTGGTGAAGTTTTGTGAAGATCGGTTGAAAATTGTGACCTGCAGGCGACAGACATACATACATACATACATACATACATACATACATACATACATACATACAGACAGACATACATACATACAGACAGACATACAGACAGACATACAGACAGACAGACATACAGACAGACATACATACAGACAGACATACAGACAGACAGACAGACAGACAGACAGACAGACAGACAGAATAATGCGCAAGACCAACCAATATACTTGAAAAATCTTCGATTTTCGCAAGTAACGAGACAGACTGACGTAAACAGAGAGACAGATGTCAAAACATAACCTCCATCCACCTTTGTTGGTGGAGGTAACAAACGGACCCAAATGCAATCCCCTCTCCTCTGGTGAAAGTAAAAATCCCAACGGCAACCCAGCAATAAAATGTCAATAAAACCATTTAAGCAAAACTTAACTTTCTCTTATCTTTAGCCTCATCTAATCAAATACACTTGACTTTACAGTATTTACAGCAGGCCCATTGGAGTTATTTGTGTGTACTTAATACCTGAAAGCTGCATAGAAAGCTTCAATCCCACTCCACCCTCCAGGTCTTTAAAACAGCTGTTCACCACCATGTCTTATCTTCCCCCATCCAAAACCTTGATCTTTTCTACCCCTGCTAATTTCACCCCAATTCCACTTTTTTGAAATAGCAACTTCTGTCCTGGAAGTCCTTGGTGTCCTTGTGTTTTATACTTCTCCCTCCCCCCCCCCCCCTTCCCACGCCTCCTCCCCCCAAGCCCTCTCCCTTCCACACATCTCCCTGCTCTCAAAAGTTGTGTTTGTGTGCTTCCCCTTCTCTCCCCATCTTGTTTTCCGCTCCCTCTTTTTATATATTTTGTTTGTCTGGTTGATTTGTTTGTGAAGTCAATGTTAGCTCTTTCACGAGCCTCGATTCAGTATACAAAAAACAAAAAAAAAAAGTACTGGAATCCAATAAATTGTGCAGGGATGGAGGGAGAGGGCCATAGCTGACAGTGAATTTGATGTAGCAGTTGGCAGCGTGAATGGGCATGCACAAAGGGACACTTCCGAGTTGGTGCATAATGACGCGCCTCAAGACCTTGGCAGACCATTGTGGCACAGAACTGTGACTTAAGGGATCTTGTGGAGCAGGAAGGCAGAATGACCAGCATAGTTTACAACACATGGTGTTTCCAAGATGGTGGTTTTTATGCGTCGCCGGAGACATTGTTTTCACGTTGTCCGTCTGGTTGTCCGTCTGGTTGTCCGTCTGGTTGTCCGTCCGGCTGTCCGTCCGGCGGTTTGTCCGTCCGTGATTGATTTTCGTTACCACGATAACTTGAGAACGGCTAAAGGGACCTTAGTCAAACTTAGCACAGGTATGTATAATGAGGTAAATATGAACTGATTAGATTTTGGGTCAAGAGGTCAAAGGGCAGAGGTCATGTTAGGTAAGAAAAAAATAGTTATCGTGATAACTTGTGAACCAGTGATGAGATTCTGACCAAATCTGGTACACTTATGTAGAATGATGTAGAGATGAACTGATTCGATTTTGGGGTCAAGAGGTCAAAGTCTGTAATAGGTCGATAACTTGAGAACGGCTGACGTGATCCAATTCAAACTTAGTACAGGCATGTATAATGATCTAAAGATTAAGTTATTAGATTTTGGGGTCATAGGTCAAAGGTCAAAGTCTGTAATAGGTCTATAACTTGAGAATGGCTGAAGTGATCCAATTCAAATTTAGTAAAGGTATGTATAATGATGTAAAGATCAACTTATTAAATTTTGAGGTCAAAGGTCAAATCTGTAATAAGTCTATAACTTGAGAACGGCTGAAGTGATCTAATTCAAACTTGGTACAGGTATTTTTTTATTTTGTTTGTATACAAGATCGAGGCTCGTGAAAGAGCCAACATTAATCACATAAAACACAAAATAAGCGGAGCGGTAGGCAATATGGGGAGAGAGGGGGAAGGACACAAACACAACATATGAGAGCAGGGACAGAGAGAGAAATGTGGGAGGGAGAGGGCTTGGGGGGAGGTGGGAGAGGTATAAAACATATGGACACTGCAAGGACTTCCAGGAAAGAGGTTTGAATTTCAAAAATGTGGATCTGGGGTGAATTAACGGGGGTAGAAAAGAGCAAGGCTTTGGATGGGGGGGAAGACAAGAGATGGTGGTGAACAGCTGTTTTAAAGACCTGGAGGGGAGAGTGGGATTGAAGGGAGTGAGGGAGTTTGTTCCAGAGGTGGGAGTAAAGAGGAATGAAAGAGTGCAGGTGAGCAGAGAGTCTTAATTTTGGCAGTTTCACCATAAGAGAGTTGCTGACAGATCTTGTACGACCTGTGGGAATATTTGGGGGACAGAGCACAGACAGAGCAGGGGTAGCGAGGCCGGATAGGAATCGTTGGAAGACAAAGACCACCAACCTGCCTGCGGGGAAAGAGTGAAAGGCCCTCAGAATTAGCTTCATCGTGGGAGACACCAATCTACAAAATGTGTGTGTGTGTGTGTCAGTCATACATTTTGACGTCTATTAATTCATTACATACTAATCAAATATACCTTTTAACCCTTTAGACTGCTGGAGACCCCTTAGCCTTAGACCTTGGAAGACCCTTTAACACTTGAGATCCAAAATACCCAGATAACCCAAAATTTCCAAAAGACCCAGATTACCCAAAAAGTCTTTGATGAGGAAAAGGACCCAAAAGACCCAGATGACCCAAAAGTACCTAATGACCAAAATACCCAAAAGTCCCCAAGGACCCCAAAAGTCCCTCTGGGGCACGTGCACAGGGGCGTGCGCACAGACACAGTAATATCGGAGAAGAGACCGTGAAATAGAGAGAATCCTTGAGATCTCGCGAGATCTTGGAGACGGCGGCAGGGATTTTCGAAGCTCCACACGGTCTCCACGTTTTTCGAAGTTAAGTCTGTTCACAATTGTATTTTGTCGAAACTGTATTTATCTTTCGGTGTGTGAAGTTATTGTGTGCAACTTTGGTTGTTTCTCGGTGTTTATCTTTCATAAATTGATCGTCTGTTTGCCGTGTCGTGTCTTGAGGCCTTGTACAGTGTGCACTGTACAACCTTGAGGCTTTGTTTTTCTCTCAGCGGTCCGTCTTTTGTGATCCAATAACTTTCGTTCTCTATATTCCCAGGCTTTTCACCCATAGCCTACTTCCTTGTGTAAATCTCAACTAAAAAAAAAAAAAAAAAAAAAAAAAAAAAAAAAAAAAAAAAAAAAAAAAAAAAAAAAAAAAAAAAAAAAAAAAAAAAAAAAAAAAAAAAAAAAACAAACAAACAAACAACATTTCCTTCTCTGTTCTCATTCGTTTATTCATTCTTATTCGTTCGTTCGTTCTTCGACCACGTGTTTCTCCCCCATTTCCCCAGATAGTTTTCACTCATTAACCTTCAATGTTTACACTTTCCCCTCAAGTTATGTATTCCGTCATATTTTATAACACCTTTTTCTTCTTCTTCTTTAAAAGGCTGCTTTCGACTTGCTCACCAAATCAATTCATCCCAAAAAAAATATCCATCTCCTATAGTGCCTTTTTTCTACATTCCCTAAACTCTCCTGCACTCCATCCTCCATCCAGCGTCCTTAAACGTATTTTTAACTCGAAGGTCACAAGAAACTCATTTTGCAATAAATGTTCGTTTCCCATAAATCGTACACTTTCAAAAATCCAATCTCACCCCTCCCCTCCAAATCTTCCCCATAACCCCTCCCCTCCAAATCTTCCCCATCACCCCTCCCCTCCAAATCTTCCCCATCACCCATCCCTTTCAAATCTCCCCCCTTGCCCCCTCCCTCCTAAACTACCCCCTCACCCCTCCCCGCCAAGACGCCCCCTCGCCCCTCCCCTCCTAGACTCCTGCCTCACCCCTCCCATCCAAATCTCCCCCATATCCCATCCCTTTCAAATCCCTCCCCTTGCCCCTTGCCCCTTCCCTCCCCCAAACTCCCCCCTCACCCCTCCCCTTCAAATCTCCCCACCCTCATTGCTTCTCAATTTCCCCCCTCTCACTCCCCCTCCTCAAAGCGTCCTCCCCGCTTCTTCCCCCTTCAAACTCTCACCTCCATCTCCCCCAACCTTCTGCCTCGCTCTTCCCCCTCCTCAAATAACACCTCATTGTGGCTCACCCAATCACCATCAAACCTTTTGTCCGCCCCATCCTTCCCTTTCTCCGAGCTATTCTGAAATCTCTGACACACCTTCAACAGCTCTCCCTACCTCTTCCACCTCTTCCACATCTTACCCTACCCCTCCTCCCCCCTGTTCTGTATCTGATGCTCCCCCTTCCTCTTCATTAACGGTATGGACCTCAAACATCCGGGGCCTTCGTTCAAACTTAACTGATCTCTCCATACAGGTTGCTTCTGTCAAACCAGACGTGATCTGCTTAACAGAAACTTTCCTCCTTTATGATGTCTCTGATTCCATAGTATCTCTCCCGGGCTACTCCCTCCTCCGGTATGATAGACCTGAGCCTCGTCCTGGAGGCGGGGTTGCTATCTTTATCAAAAACTCTCTTCCTCACTCGCCCTGCACTGCACTCTCTCCACCTCACCCCCAGGAATACCTCTGGCTACGGCTTCCCCTTCGCTCCCACCTCTTGTTCATATGTGTGTTGTACCGTCCACCAAACAGTGATGACTCCATCTACATCTCGCTGTCTGATGATATGGACCAACTTCTATCTACTCATCCCAACTCTCTCTTCCTCATATGTGGTGATTTCAACTGTCATCATGCCAGTTGGCTGGGTGTGGGTACCTCTCTCACCAGCCATGGCTCCTCAGCAAAGGACTTCTGCGACTCACTGGGACTGACACAATCTGTCAATTTCCCGACCCGGATCTCAGTCAACGGAACATCTTCTCTTCTGGACTTGGTTATGACTAACTTCCCTGAAAATGTCTGCTGCTCTTCTTCTGCTCCGATCGGATCATCTGATCATGTCCTTGTTAAAGTGGACATCTCTCTGACCATCCCCAGGGAGCCTGCTCAGCGTCGACGAGTCTGGCATTTCACTCAGGCCAACTGGCACGGTCTTCAAGCAGCCATCAATCATCTGGACTGGTCTCCCATCTCTACCACCTCTGACATCAACTCATCCTGGGAATTCTTCCAAAGTAAATTGCTCTCTCTCATGCAGAGATTTATCCCATCTCGTCTTCAGTTGTCATACCCTTCCTCCCGTCCATGGTACACGGAATCTTGTGGTGAGGCTGTTGCCCAGAAACAACTTGCCTTCGTCTCCTGGAAAGCAAATCCAACGGAAGGAAATCTCATTTCCTTTCACAAAGCCCGAAACAAGTGTGTGTCCACCCTCAGGAGAGCCAGGAAACAATATCTCTCCGTTCTCAAGACCGAACTCTCTTATCTGTCTCCCTCTTCCAAATCCTGGTGGCGTCTGGTCAAATCCGTTTCTGGTGTTTGTTCCCCCTCCATCCCCTCCCTTACCTCAAACGGCTACACAGCTGACTCCGCACGTGAAAAAGCTGAATGCCTCAACTCTGTTTGCGCCTCTAAATCTTGTGTCCCAAACCCATCCCTCTCTGTACCCACCATACCCAGTCGTACCCTGCTGCTCCTGGACTCCGTGTCCTTTCCTCCTGACAAGGTGGAAAAGTTTCTGTCAACCCTCGACTCTGATTCTGCAACTGGACCCGACGGCATCAGCCCACGGGTCCTAAAATCCTGCTCTGCTGCTCTATCTCACCCTCTCTCTGTTCTCTTCACCCTCTCTTTTGCTCAAGGTCAACTGCCATCTGCTTGGAAATCAGCCAACATCACCGCTTTGCACAAAAAAGGTGCAAAAACAGATCCTAGCAACTACAGACCAATCAGCCTTCTCCCAATTATCAGCAAAGTCATGGAATCCATCATTGCTTCGGATATGAAATCTTTCCTCTTCTCCAATGGCTTGATCTCTGATCATCAATTTGGTTTCAGACCAGGTCACTCTACTCTGGACATGCTGCTTCTGCTGTCTCAACAATGGATGGAGGTCCTCAATGCCAAACAGGAAATTAGAGCTGTCTCCCTCGACATATCACGTGCCTTCGACACGGTCTGGCACCCCGCTCTGCTCACCAAACTCTCCTCCTTTGGTATCCATGGAAATCTCCACGCATGGCTGGCGGACTTCCTCTCTAGTCGTCGTCAACGTGTGGCCCTGAATGGGTTTCTCTCATCTCCTCTTCCTGTTCAGGCTGGAGTTCCCCAAGGCAATGTTCTGGGCCCCGTGCTTTTTCTGGTCTTCATCAATGATCTCTCTGACTCTCTCGAAAATCCTCTCTATCTCTTTGCTGATGACTCCACTCTCTGCCGCTCCATTCCTCTTCCCTCAGATCGGCAGTCTGCTGCTTCCTCACTCTCTGAAGACCTGGACAAAATCACAGACTGGTCAAACAAGTGGAACATGTCTTTCAATCCTGACAAATCTCACATTCTTACTATGTCTCTCCGAAAAGATCGACTGGACAACCCTCCCATCTACTTTCTCAACAATCCTCTCCAAGAAGTTCTGTCGCTCAAGATTTTGGGTCTCACTATCTGCCATGATCTTTCTTGGGAAAACCACATTTCCAAGCTGGCCTCCAAAGCCAGTCGCCGACTGGGCATCCTCCGTCGTGCGAAGTCCTTCCTCGGCACACCTGAGCTCCTCACCACATACAAGGCTTTCATCCGCAGCTCAATGGAATACTGTTCTCCCCTATGGGCCGGTGCTCCTGCCTCACACCTAGCTCGGCTTCACGCTGTTGAAACCAAAGCTTTCAGAATTATTGGAATCTCCCGCGATGAAGCTATCTCTGAGGGCCTTTCACTCACTCACCGCAGGCAGGTAGGTGGTCTTTCTGTCTTCTACCGACTCCTCTCCGGCCTTGCACCCCCAGCTCTCTCTGTGCTCTGTCCCCCAAATATTCCTACAGGTCGCACAAGATCTGCCAGCAACCCTCTGATGGTTAAACTGCCGAAATCTCGGCTCTCTGCTCACCTTCACTCTTTCATTCCTCTTTTCTCCCGCCTCTGGAACAAACTCCCTCACTCCCTTCAATCCCACTCCTCCCTCCAGGTCTTTAAAACAGCTGTTCACCACCATCTCTTATCTTCCCCCATCCAAAACCTTGATCTTTTCTACCCCCGCTAATTCACCCCAGATCCACCTTGTTTGAAATTCCAACTTCTTTCCTGGAAGTCCTGGCAGTGTCCATATGTTTTATAACTCTCCCACCGCCCCCTTCCCACGCCCCCCCCCCCCCAAAGCCCTCGCCCTCTCTCAGATCTCTCGATGTCTCCATGTCTCTCGGTCCCTGCTCTCAAATGTTGTGTTTGTGTCCTTCCCCCTCTCTCCCCATCTTGTCTACCGCTCCCTATGTTATATGTTTTATGTGTCGGTTTGTCTTTCTGTGTGATTAATGTTCGCTCTTTCACGAGCCTCGACCTTGTATACAAAAAAAAAAAAAAAAAAAAAATAAAAAAAATCCAGACTTGCCTATGATGTAATAGCAACAGACCTTGTGCTTTGGCCTCTTCGTGGGAGATTCCAATAATGTTAAAATCTTTAGATTCCACACAACTCTCTCTCAAGGGTTTGGTATACATATATCCGTATCCATCTCAATGTCATCATCATAGTCATCATCATAGTCATCATCATAGTCATCGTCATCCACCTCCATATTCTTTGTGGTGGTGGTGTGCCCGTCATGCTTTTCTTTTATTCCGTACGTTTTTGATTACCACGATCACTTCAATCGTACAACCATTGTGAATCCCATTGTAAAGTATGATGGGGAATTTTTCAGCCCAACCTGTAAGAAGGGAATTTAATTTTGACCCTAGAAAATGAATGTTCTGGTGGATTCGATGTTTTGATTATTTTTTGTTTTTAGCTCACCTGGAACGAAGTACAGGGGAGCTTATGCGATGGTGCATCGTCAGTCCATCCGTCCGTCCATCAGTCCGTCCGTAAACACTTGCAACTTCTTCTATGAAAGCACTGAAGGGATTGTGACCAATTGGCACAAATTATATTTGTTCTGTTGTGACTAAAGTTTGTTCACGGCATAAAAAAAACTCGGGGTCTAAGGGGATTTACAGGGGGGGGGGGGGGGTTGGGGTAAAAGTGGGTCCAGGTTTGACCCCCCCCCCCCCCCCCCCCTAAAAAAAATAGGTATTTGCTTTCTTTTCTGAAACTACACACACAGTTTCGATGAAACGTCACCACAACCTTAATCACCTATGATGTACCAATGTTTGTTCAAGGAATTAGAAAAATTGGGGTCTGAGGAGGTATACGGGGTTGGGTGAGGGAGGGGGGTTGCCCCCCAAAATAGGTATTTTTTTTTGTTAGTTTAAAGTCTTATGATTATGTTAGTATGATTCTACATGCCGCCCTGTCTTCTAGCAACCATTGAAATTGGTTTAAAATACCTTTAGTCAGTGCAGTATACTGTTTATTATACCAGGTGAGCGCCAGGGGTATTGCCCCTATGTTTTAATAGAAGGATTGGGAATTATACAAGATATACTGGGGAGGAGGTGCTATCTATTTATTTATTTCTGCGTCGTTTACCCACCTGAATCTGCTAATGACAAGTTTGTCTTCAGAATAGAAGTTCCTGGAGGATGTGATATATCCACACGTTCAGTTTAACCTTTTAACACACTCACAACCTTCACCAACCATCCCAATCTTCTTCCATCCTTCCCTTTGGCGTCCCACTATTCCTATCCGCAATCTTCAATTGTCTCAGCTGCTGTGAATTTTATTTTCCATTTAATAGAAAATTTCATATTGTACTCTGCAGGGAAATTGGCCATTTGAAGAATCGTTTGTGAGGGCCAATGCACAACTCTGGTAAAGTGGAAGGCGATTTATGCATGTCGACTTGGAGTGGCTGCTGTGGTGGAAAAACTTTCCTGTTTCTGTAAACCCAGAAAAGGTTAATTTGGGTGTGGTGGAAATGTCCCCTCACATCTCCCCCCTTTTCTTTCTGACATCCTTTGTTTCCATTATCAAACACACTGCGGTGTCTGTCGGCTTTGGATAAACCCTCGAGGCCTGTTGACTTTGCCTGGCGCAACGCAGCACCTGCCCCAAGCTTTCACGTCATTGTCATGACGCCACAGGCCGTTGCAGCAGAAGATTTTGACCTTCCTCCCAAATCGCCACGATTTGGCGACCAAGTGTGGGTAGCTTAGGTCGCGTGCACAGGAAGAAGTGTTTTTAGCTCGGAGCAGGTGAACTTTTTGATTTATAATAGTCAGCACTGTTTTGTCTGGTGTTGGAACATTTTTCTAAAAGATGGAAATCCGAGCACATAACGAGGTAAGTTTGTCCCGCGAGGATATACAGTTATCGGCCATGCATGAAAAGCCTCTATATAGCATGTTTCTTTTTGCGGCGTTTGTCTTGGAAAAAATTTAATAAATGCGCACATCTGGTTAAAGCTACAACATGCCAAATGATGTCCATTTGGAGTGCAGATTAAGAAGAAAAATGTCGGGAATGGTTATATTCGTCTTGTTTTACTTTTCTCTTGGCCCTGAGTGAGCGGTGGGTGTGGCAGATGCACTCAAAGGGACGTCCCTTGTCCTTGGTCGCTCCCTGACCGTGACCTTTCTGCTGCGGAATGTCTCCACCATAAGCGCAGGCTGTTAGTCCGGCCTTAGAGATGCATTGTGTTTGGTTTGCTCTTTATCTCCTTCGGAAAACTTGTTCCCACAGCTCCGACATCCTGGCAACATCCTAAAGTCTCTCAAATGACATTTGTTGTCGCATCTCTGCACCACTCCCCTTCTTCGATACTCGGAGCTACATGGTTACCACCTTTATGGTGTTGTGCATGATACGCAGTTGTGCACTTTTTCACACAAGGTTCTTGATCGTGCCATAATAGTGGTTTGTGAACGAGGATGGCAATCTTTATGACCTGCAATGTCAATCTGTCCTCTTGGCTTCTACTATATCTAAGCCCTGAAAGTCGATTTGTGAGCATATGATGCCAGAACTCAATGGTGTGGACGCCATCTTCCTGGGGCAGAGCTCAGGGGTCCTCAGGTGTTTTGGAGCATATGATGCCAGAACTCAATGGTGTGGACGCCATCTTCCTGAGGCAGAGCTCTGGGATCCTCAGGTGTTTTGGAGCATATGATGCCAGAACTCAATGGTGTGGACGCGATCTTCCTGGGGCAGAGCTCTGGGGTCCTCAGGTGTTTTGGAGCATATGATGCCAGAACTCAATGGTGTGGACGCCATCTTCCTGGGGCAGAGCTCTGGGGTCCTCAGGTGTTTTGGAATGTTCCAGCTTTTTCCACCAGGCTCTCTGATCTCATTGCTATTTCCCTGGAATGATTGTATAGCAAGAATAAGCCATCATTGGGATTGTATGCACCGCAGTAGTATTTGTCTGCCTCTCGACCAAAATGCAAGAATCACGAGTGCGAGTGCGCGTGGGCGCCTGAGATTGTGAAGCACGTGCATTTGTTTTGATTGGTTAATTTGGGAGTACGATAAAACTTGTATCATGTCGTTGCTTATTATAACATCGGATTTATCCAGGTAACTAAAATTCCTTTTATTTGGCAAGAAAAATCAGACCAACTGATTCCCACTTCCCCCTAGCCCCCAGCACAAAATTTCGTCACGTATTCTTTACCGCAAGGAATTGTGGGATACAGCCGTGGTCAGTTTATTTCAATATGGCGGACGTTGGACTTGTCTTGAAGGATATATCAATGGAGGTATTTATTAAACGAAATTCAACGACTGCCGCAAACCGGCAAGATGATTTGTGAAGATCTTTCGGACCGAAAACCACAGAAAAACAAAATATGCGTGAGTTGACTGTCTCACTTCGGAAGTTTATGGATGTTGTGGAGTCTATCTTAATTGTCAACTACCATGTAGTAATCCTGTTATCGAGACTTGCCATAGTGTTAACGGGATGGCCTAGAAGTACGAACATCCCCCTCTAAGCTGTCCGTCCATGGTTTGACTCGTGACCCAGCTGCAAACGCATCCTGGTGTTTCACAGGTAGGGGTGATTCATCAACATGTGTGCCGGCCCTCGGATGGTTGTTAAACGGGCGTCCCGTTTGACGGTATCAGTCGGACTTTAAGTATCCCATGGTGGCCTTCGCGAAGAGCAGTTAACTATCGCCGGTGCCCTGAACAAATGAGAAATTCCTGCCCTAACGTAGAGAAGGCATTGCATCAGCGGCACAGCCATACCTTCAGTCAACGATGCTACCCTGCAGCCTTTTGCTGAATACGAAAGAAGAGGAAGAAGAAGTGATAACAGATGACATCTATCCTCATCGAACTTCCGGTTCGGGAATTGTTCCACATATTGGTCGAATCTGCCGCTGCCTCTTCAGCTTCATTAAAACTTTTTTTCCGAACCGTAATTGTGTTTTTCTGTTATAAAAGTAACACAGGGACAAAGATATCTCTTGTCCAATGTTCTCTGTTAAATTGTACCTTGTGTTACGGTTTCGTCATTTCCGTTGTGGTGGTTTTCATCCACTGTAAACATTTCTGATTCCATGTGTTATTATTGTTGTCATTTAAAGGAAATAGATATTTCTATTTTCAAAAGTTAAAAGTTAATGTTTTAAATAAAACCGGAACAGGACGACGAAGAGGAAGAAAAAAAATGAAGGCAGAGCGAGTGGAGTCGGACAAGAAGGATAGTTGCTTTGCGGTCCGGAGCGAACGTTGGCGAGCAAGAGTCACGAGTGAACTTTTGGTTTCCCGGGAAAGGGATTCCTGCGACAGAGTTGTTATCGCTGTGACAGATCAACCTGCGTGTCAGGTTTTGTGGTGTATTCTGAATAGAATCATCGTCCTCATCATCGTGCCGTTACGCCACGAGACCGGGCCGTCGGCCATTTACACTCGCGCAGGACTTGCGCTTCGCTCAAGGTTTCATCTCGTTTCGACCATTTTCACCGCATTCAGACGTCGATCTGGGGTGTGTGTGTGTGTGTGTGTGTGTGTGTGTGTGTGTGTGTGTGTGTGTGTGTGTGTGTGTGTGTGTGTGTGTGTGTGTGTGTGTGTGTGTGTGTGTGTGTGTGTGTGTGTGTGTAACGTGGCTTTTGAGTGGACAGTCTGCGTGTCGCCGATTTGGAGCCTTGGAACGTCCATACCCGAGGGTGTGATTTCCCAGTCGCCTGGAGGGCGCCTTTGCACAGCTTTGGTAGCAGGACTGCAACTGCCAACCCAACGGGATTCTGGTCTCGATTGGACATTGATCTGACGATCGCTGGAGCGAATCAACTTTGGCTTGAAGCCGGGAATACGAGACATTGGGAATGTTCTTGGTTCACTCACTTGGAGCACAGTGAGTTATATATTATGAAACTGATGGTACCATCATCGGACATATATTGATTGTACTTTTGATTACTATTATTGTTGTACTGTTATTCTTGTGTGATCTTAATACAATATTTGTTTGTGAGTAACAATTGTTGTGGCTTCCCCATTGATCTTTGACATACAGAATAACACATTTTTCTGCCTTGACTCCTCTCGGGGCTCGGAGGTACACCGTGACCAGGGGGTCGGGGAGGAGCACGTAACACTTGTTTGTGCTGTCCTGTATTTGTCAAATTTGTTTTTGGGTTGCTCAAGCCATACTTTAGCTGCTCCACGGATAGCAACTGTGAAAGTTTGTGTCCCTTTGCTTCTTTCTTTCAAAATGTTTTACTTCTACCTCCACCTCCCCAACAAACCCCCAGCACCGGTAGCCCCTGCTTGTTGAATACATCCTCTTCCTCCCAATGGGACACAAGGCTGCTACAATCTTTCATCATTTATCATTATCCATAGCTATTTTCTGTGCCTCGCACCATGATGGACCCATCTCCTCCATAGTCCTATGCTAAGTTGTTTTACAGTGTCCATCCCAAAGCAACCTTTGGGATTTGTTCAGGGGGAATTCTAAGCACGTGGCCAAGCCATCGGAGGCACAGACACTTAATTTCAATGGCAATGCTATGGCAACCAGTTTATTTATTTATTTATTTATTATAAAAAAATTTTTATAATGCAAGTCTTTGTTGGATATCTTATTGGGCCAGAAGATGCGGCAGATTTTCCAAAGACATCCATTGTGGAAAGACTATCTTGCTCATGTCTGACGTGATTACTCGCCCACACTCACAGCTATATATAATACACTTGATATTGCTGTTATAAATTATTACCCTCGCCAGAAGAGAGGTATTGCATTTGAGTCCGTTTGTCTGTCTGTCTATCTGTCTGTTTATTTGTTTGCACAAATTAAGTATGCTTTTCTCTGCAACCGTTGGTCCGATTCACAGGAAATTTTCACCATAAGTGCACCTCCTCCTGTATAATTTTTAATGACAATTGTGACGTCATCGGTCACGTGGTTCGGCCGCCATCTTGGAAATACTGAAAAACATTGCACCTCTATCTCCGAAAGCGTTTAGTAGAAAAAAATTTGAGACATGGCTCATTGTAAATAATTCTCTATGGGGAATAACATGTGTTAATGATGTCATAGGTGTCTCCATTGTGACGTCATAATTCGACAAGTACAAAACTTCATCCTGATCAGGATCAGGATCAGCTCCCCTTCCATCCCTTCCCTTACCTCAAATGCACCACAGCCGACTCTGCTCATGAGAAGGCTGAATGCCTAAATTATGTGTTTGCTTTCAAATCTTGTGTCCTTAATCCCTCGCTCTTGGTGTACCCATCCTTCCCTCTCATACCCAACTACCCCATGACTCTGTCTTTTGCAGCTGAGAAGGTGGAGAAGGTTCTTTCAACCCTCAACTCTGAGTCTGCAACTGGACTAGATGGCTTCAGCTGATGTCCTTAAAGCTTGCTCTGCTGCTCTTGCACATCGACTTTGTGCTCTTTTCACCTTATCATTTCCTGAGATCATTCTCCATCTGCCTGAAAAATCCACCAACACTGCATTGCATAAAAAGGTGCAAAAATGATCCCTTAACTGCAGACCTATCGGCTTGCTTCCAATCAACAAGGTCATGGAATCTATTTACATGCTGATTCTACTCACCCAACAATGGATGGAGGCCTTCACTGTCAGACATGAGATCAGGGCCGTATTTCTGGGCCTATATCAAACTATTGATAGTCTGGCATCCTGTCTTACTCTCCAAACCCTGTCTATGGCCTTCAAAGCCAAATCCACACATGGTTTACTGCCTTCCTCTACCCTCATAGTCAACGTGTGGCTCTCAACAGAATCCTTTCATTCCTTTCCTCGTCAAGGCTGAAGTGCCCCAAGGCTGTGTTCTGAGCTCAGTACTATTCCTAATCTTTATTGTTTATTTCTCTGATTCTCTGGAAAATCATCTTTTATCTATTTGTTGATGACTCTGACCTCTGCTGTGACATCCCTCATCCTTCAAACAGGCAGGCCGTAGTCACTTCCCTCTTTTCAGTCCAGACAAATCTCACACTCACTTTCTCTCTCTGAAAGGCCCGTCTGGCAAACCCTCCTATCATTCTTAACAATCCTCTTGATGAAGTTCAATCATTCAAACTCTTGGGTCTTGGCAAGTCGTCTTCCATCCCCCCCCCCCCCACTCCTGAGGGGGAAGTGGGTGGAGGGGGGATTTTTTTTGATTTTTTTTTTTGTGTGTGCCCATGATCTGCCCCTGAGAACTACCAACACGTATGCAAAATTTGGGGGAGATTGGCCCATCACTGTTTTTTTTTTTGTTCTATGATTTTCAGATATACATACATACAGAATTGCCTTATTTAATATAGTAGTGTACCACATATGTAGAGCTTAGTTACGGGTGTAAACAAAAGTGCATGTCAAGTTTGAAGTGCCCTCTTGTTATCACATTTGATCAGGCGCAGTGTTGTAATGGCTGAAGTATCTGCTCTGCGTCTGGAACGTCGGCGGTTCGAACCCGACCCCGACCGATTCATACCGAAGACTAAAAACGGTACATGCTGCTCACTTGCGTGACACAAGAAATTTAAATATGATGGCATATGTTGGCAAAAAAGAAGAAGAAGAAGAAAAAGGCATTTGGGCCTAATGGCCTCCTCCTGCTTTGAAGTTCCTTTAAGAGATACTCTCCTGCTGAAAAATCGTCCCATATACGTTTGAACCTTCGAATAGGTATTAACGAACCATTTCTCTCGTCCTCTCTTTCCTTCCTTTCTAATAAATTTGAAATGAGTTTTGCGTTGGTGCTGAATAGCTGTGGGTTGATCTACAGTGGGTGTGATGTTGCAGCAGCTATTTGTCGACTCGGAATAATGACGGATCTCGTTTTCATCCCGATGTAACGAGAGAAGTGTATAGAAGATAGTTGTGTTGCTCCCACTCACCGATTGTGTCCACGGCTATTTGTGCATCAACCATTTTGGATTTTAATTTTTATTTCATTTCCATGTGCACATGTGCAGAATAATTGGCTTATTTTCGTGTTGCTTGTCAAACTCGACTAGTTTGTCTGGAGCTGTCATGACATCTGTAATGTGTGCAAGTGCGTCCGAGCACAAGTCAGACGAAACTCCCCCCCCAAGGACCAGCATACCACATGATGCAATGCAGCAGGAAGCAAGTCGCTGGATCCCATGGGGGGGCTCAACCGGGCCCAACCCGCAAATGAAGCACATGTTCCATGGCCTCAAGGCCAATGGGATAAAAACATTAACTATTGAATGGTGTATGTCTTAACAACAAACTTATGTATTGTTCAATGACATTTTGTTGCATTTGTAAAGTGTTGTGTCTCACCAGAAGTTATAGAATGACAATCCTGGTCAACTTCAACTTCAAATCCTGGTCAACAATTCAAGGTCAACTGCCATCTGCTTGGAAATCAGCCAACATCACCGCTTTGCACAAAAAAGGTGCAAAAACAGATCCTAGCAACTACAGACAAATCAACCTTCTCCCAATTATCAGCAAAGTCATGGAATCCATCATTGCTTCAGATATGAAATCTTTACTCTTCTCCAATGGCTTGATCTCTGATCATCAATTTGGTTTCAGACCTGGTCACTCTACTCTGGACATGCTGCTTCTGCTGTCTCAACAATGGATGGAGGTCCTCAATGCCAAACAGGAAATTAGAGCTGTCTCCCTCGACATATCACGTGCCTTCGATACGGTCTGGCACCCCGCTCTGCTCACCAAACTCTCCTCCTTTGGTATCCATGGAAATCTCCACGCATGGCTGGCGGACTTCCTCTCTCGTCGTAGTCAACGTGTGGCCCTGAATGGGTTTCTCTCATCTCCTCTTCCTGTTCAGGCTGGAGTTCCCCAAGGCAGTGTTCTGGGCCCTGTGCTTTTTCTGGTCTTCATCAATGATCTCTCTGACTCTCTTGAAAATCCTCTCTATCTCTTTGCTGATGACTCCACTCTCTGCCACTCCATTCCTCATCCCTCAGATCGGCAGTCTGCAGCCTCCCCACTCTCTGCAGACCTGGACAAAATCACAGACTGGGCAAACAAGTGGAACATGTCTTTCAATCCTGACAAATCTCACACTCTTTTGATGTCTCTCCGAAAAGACCGACTGGACAACCCTCCCATCTACTTTCTGAATAATCCTCTCCAAGAAGTTCTGTCACTCAAGCTTTTGGGTCTCACTATCTGCCATGATCTTTCCTGGGAAAACCACATTTCCAAGCTGGCCTCCAAAGCCAGTCGCCGACTGGGCATCCTCCGTCGTGCGAAGTCCTTCCTTGGCACACCTGAGCTCCTCACCACATACAAGGCTTTCATCCGCAGCTCAATGGAATACTGCTCTCCCCTCTGGGCTGGTGCTCCTGCCTCACACCTAGCTCGTCTTCACGCTGTTGAAACCAAAGCGTTCAGCATCATTGGAATCTCCCGCGATGACGCTATCTCCGAGGGCCTTTCACTTACTCACCGCAGGCAGGTTGGTGGTCTTTCCGTCTTCTACCGACTCCTCTCTGGCCTTGCTCCCCCAGCTCTCTCTGGGCTCTGTCCCCCAAATATTCCTGCAGGTCGCACAAGATCTGCCTGCAACCCTCTTATGGTTAAACTGCCAAAATCAAGACTCTCTGCTCACCTTCACTCCTTCATTCCTCTTTTCTCCCGCCTCTGGAACAAACTCCCTCACTCTCTTCAATCCCACTCCTCCCTCCAGGTCTTTAAAACGGCTGTTCACCACCATCTCTTATCTTCCCCAATCCAAAACCTTGATCTTTTCTACCTCCGCTAATTTCACCCCAAATCCACTTTTTTGAGGTGACTTTTGTCTTCTTTCCTGGAAGTCCTTGGTGTCCTTGCGTTTTATACCTATCCTGCCTCCCCCCAGGCCCTCTCCCTCCAAAAACATCTCCCGATGTCCCTGCTCTCAAATGTTGTTTGTGTGCTTCCTCCCCTTCTCTCCCCATCTTGTCGACCGCTCCCCTTTTTATATACTTTGTTTGCTTGTTTGTTTGATTTGTTTGTTTGATAAATGCTAGCTCTTTCACGAGCCTCGACTCTGTATACCAAAAAAAATAAAAAAATCTGATATATCTCCTGCTCTCGGTCCTCCGACCCTCCTCAGCAATCCATGATGTATGCGCTATTCTAGTAACCCCTTCCTGGTTAAACTTCCAAAATCCAGGTTGACTGCACACCTCAACTCCTCTATTTCTTGCTTCTCCCATCTTATGGAACCCCCTTCTGGATGCTGTTCTGTATCACTCTTCCTTCTTGGGTTTCAAGGAAGCAGTGTACCGCCATCTCTAGTTATCCCCAATTCTGACCTTATGGTCTTCATTACCCCAATTAGCCCTTCCTAACCCAAACTTCCCACTTGCTCGTTTGTTTCGTCTCCTCCTCCATTTTGTCTTATTCTATTCGTTCATTCCATGGACATTTGTCCGATTCTCAGATCTACCTTGCTCTTCCACAAGCCTCGCACCTGTGAGAGTTAGTTGAGGGCGGATGGAGACGAAATAAACCGACCCAGGTTCTCGATTGGAAAATCTATGCTGCAGCTTTATTGGATATTATCCTCTGACACTGGAAGCTTTTGCTAAGATATTAACTTGGTGAAGGGACATTTACATGATGTCTGCAAAATGGCAGGGATTTTGATGCCTTCACTTCCTGCTGTTTGATTTGTAAGACTTGAAGATTTATTTTATATATATGAGGGTATGTTGAAACAAACAACAACAACAGGCATTTTAAGGCCATTTTCCCTGCAAGAGTGGGGGTTAGCCTTGCGGTCCCCATGACAATCTTCTCCATTTTGTCCTATTTTCTACATCTCTCCTTGTTAACCCCCTTGCCCGCATTTCTTCTTCCACCATCTTTAGCCAAGTATTTCTCGGTCTTCCCCGTCCTCTACTTCCTTCTACATTAATTTCCATCACTCTTCTCAACCAGTCACTTTCATCCTTCCTCAACACATGACCAAACCATCTCAACCTGTTCCTCTTCACAGCATCAATCACAGGCTTTATTCCCATCATCTTTCACAATTTATCATTTGTCTTCCTCTCTCTCAACGATACTCCGCACATCCGTCGAACCATTCGCATTTCCACCCTTTCCAGCCTTCGTTGCTGCTCTACGTTCATGACCCATGTCTCGCTCCCATAAATCATAACACTTCTCACACATGCAGCATACACCTTTCCCTTCAGCTTCAACGACACTCCCCTCCTCATCAGCACGCCACTCAGTTCCCGAAACTTCTTCCATGCACATCTCACTTGAGCAACCGTTGCCGAGTCTGATCCCCCTTCTCCATTCAGCATGTCTCCGAGGTAACAAAATGTTTTCACAGCTTCCCGCTATCTCCAAGATCCAACTCAACATTTCCTCCATCTGCAGCTCCCTCTGTGCACACCTTACATTTGAATGTAGCTGCCACACTGGTTAATGACCCTCTCAGACCACTACATTTTTGATGAACCCACTCAGCGCACATTGTACATTGAATGGAGTTCACTCCGACACCCTTCCTGCACACAGCACACGGCCACTTCCCAGTTCTTTCCACCTCACCACATGCTTTACCACTTGCCATCACCTGCGTTTTTCCGATATTCACCTTCAGACCTTTTGTCTCCATACATTCCTTCCACGTGTTCATCTTTTCCTTCAGTCCATCCATACTTTGCGCAATCAACACCAGATCATCTGCATACAACAACTCCCACGGTAAACCCTCCTTTACGTTCTGAGCCAGCACCTCCATCACAGCTACAAATAGTAGTGGACTTAGTACCGACCCCTGATGCACTCCCACCTTCACCTCAAACTTACCACTGTTCCCGTCGTATGTTGAAAAGTAATGCATCCTATTATTTTTCTCCAAAACGGGTAAAGATATTCAGATTAAACAAAGCACAGTCTGCACATTTGATCTTCCCACCACTTGGTATTGATTTTTGTGATTCTGACACTAGATGTCTCAGTGCTATATTAGTAAAGTATACAGAGGGGCAGCACGACGTTGTTATGGATGTGAAGTGCTGGAAATGAGATTTGAGATATCATAGTTGGGTGCACCATTATGATCCTGAGAGAGAGATGGTCAATGGAAGGAGTACCACCACAAAGGAACACCAGCCCTGACTTGGCTCTGTCAGATTTTCATCTCTTCCCCAAATTTTAAGGAACACCTTCGTGGAGAACGATTTTCTTCTGACGATGATGTCCAGGCCCCTGTGAAGCACTGGTTAGGTCAGCAGGACACACATTTATATTGTGACGGTATCACTAAACTACTGGAACGTTGGTGGAAATGTGTGGACCGTAGTGGTGATTATGTTGATAAATAAATATGCACAATGATGGAATAAAGATTGATGTTGGTATCTTTCTTTTCCATTCGAATATCTTTTCCTGTTTTGGAGAAAAAGAATAAGAGGCATTGTATGGGTTGACTGACTGCCTGGAGGCAACTGAGGTTGTGGATCTACTGATGTGGATGCATGACCGAGGTTGTGGATCTACTGATGTGGATGCATGACCGAGGTTGTGGATCTACTGATGAGGATGCATGACCGAGGTTGTTGATCTACTGATGTGGATGCATGACCGAGGTTGTGGATCTACTGATGAGGATGCATGACCGAGGTTGTGGATCTACTGATGAGGATGTATGACCGAGGTTGTGGATCTACTGATGTGGATGCATGACCGAGGTTGTGGATCTACTGATGTGGATGCATGACCGAGGTTGTGGATCTACTGATGAGGATGCATGACCGAGGTTGTGGATCTACTGATGAGGATGCATGACCGAGGTTGTGGATCTACTGATGAGGATCCTTGACCGATGTTGTAGATCTACTGATGAGGATGCATGACCGAGGTTGTGGATCTACTAATGAGGATGCATGACCGAGGTTGTTGATCTACTGATGATGCATGACCGAGGTTGTTGATCTGCTGATGAGGATGCATGACCGAGGTTGTTGATCTGCTGATGTGGATCCTTGACCGAGGTTGTGGATCTACTGATGTGGATGCATGACCGAGGTTGTGGATCTACTGATGTCGATCCTTGACCGAGGTTGTAGATCTACTGATGAGGATGCATGACCGAGGTTGTGGATCTACTAATGAGGATGCATGACCGAGGTTGTTGATCTACTGATGTCGATCCTTGACCGAGGTTGTAGATCTACTGATGAGGATGCATGACCGAGGTTGTAGATCTACTAATGAGGATGCATGACCGAGGTTGTGGATCTACTGATGATGCATGACCGAGGTTGTAGATCTACTGATGAGGATGCATGACCGAGGTTGTTGATCTACTAATGAGGATGCATGACCGAGGTTGTTGATCTACTGATGATGCATGACCAAGGTTGTAGATCTACTGATGAGGATGCATGACCGAGGTTGTGGATCTACTGATGAGGATGCATGACCGAGGTTGTTGATCTGCTGATGAGGATGCATGACCGAGGTTGTTGATCTACTGATGATGCATGACCGAGGTTGTTGATCTGCTGATGTGGATCCTTGACCGAGGTTGTGGATCTACTAATGAGGATGCATGACCAAGGTTGTAGATCTACTAATGAGGATGGATGACCGAGGTTGTTGATCTACTGATTTAGGAGTGTGTGTGTGTGTGTGTGTGTGTGTGTGTGTGTGTGTGTGTGGGGTGTGGTGTGGTGTGGTGTGGTGTGGTGTGGTGTGGTGTGGTGTGGTGTGGTGTGGTGTGGTGTGGTGTGGTGTGGTGTGGTGTGGTGTCGTGTGGTGTCGTGTGGTGTCGTGTGGTGTCGTGTGGTGTCGTGTGGTGTCGTGTGGTGTCGTGTGGTGTCGTGTGGTGTCGTGTGGTGTCGTGTGGTGTCGTGTGGTGTCGTGTGGTGTCGTGTGGTGTCGTGTGGTGTCGTGTGGTGTCGTGTGGTGTCGTGTGGTGTCGTGTGGTGTCGTGTGGTGTCGTGTGGTGTCGTGTGGTGTCGTGTGGTGTCGTGTGGTGTCGTGTGGTGTCGTGTGGTGTCGTGTGGTGTCGTGTGGTGTCGTGTGGTGTCGTGTGGTGTCGTGTGGTGTCGTGTGGTGTCGTGTGGTGTCGTGTGGTGTCGTGTGGTGTCGTGTGGTGTCGTGTGGTGTCGTGTGGTGTCGTGTGGTGTCGTGTGGTGTCGTGTGGTGTCGTGTGGTGTCGTGTGGTGTCGTGTGGTGTCGTGTCGTGTCGTGTCGTGTCGTGTCGTGTCGTGTCGTGTCGTGTCGTGTCGTGTCGTGTCGTGTCGTGTCGTACCCTATTACTGTAGTAAGTCCCACACCATTACTGCATGCATCCTAACCAACAAGTCGCGTATTAACGTGTCTGTGGCAAACAAAACAGTTCCGGGGCAGCCAGGAACAATTAAAGTTTTAATAAGTAGAAGCCTAGAAATGCAACTGTTTAGCTAGAAGTTGCTTTTGTAAGTACAGTGTAGATATCAATACCCCCACATTGATGAGGCAGCAAGGCACAGGTCGAGTTTCATAATAGCAAATGCTGCACCGCCTGTTAGCAACAAGCGTCGTCTGTCAAATGACGTCAGTGTAATCTCATATTTAGGGTTGGTGTTGCTCTTTTGTTGAATGTACTCCATATAATTATTATCATGTGCTGCATTATTTAATGATTTATTCCAAGCACTATATATATATATTTTTGTATACAAGATCGAAGCTCGTGCAAGAGCTAACACATTGAACATGAAAACATGCACAGACACATAAAACATGCAATGAAGGGAGTGGGAGACAAGAGGGGGAGAGGGGGAAGCACACAAGTGCAACATTTGAGAGTAGGGACATCGAGAGATCTGTGGAAGGGAGAGGGCTTGGGGGGAAGAGGCGTGGGTAGGGGGGTGGGAGAGGTAAAACAAAAACAACACATGGACACTGCTCGGACTTCCAGGAAAGAAGTCGGTATTTCAGAAAAGTGGATCTGGGGTGAATTAACAGGGGTAGAAAAGATCAAGGTTTTGGATGGGGGAAGACAAGAGATGGTGGTGAACAGCTGCTTTAAAGACCTGGAGGGATGAGAGGGATTGATGAGAGTGAGGGAGTTTGTTCCAGAGGCGGGAGAAAAGAGGAATGAAAGAGTGAAGGTTGATTTTTGGCAGTTCATCCATAAGAGGCTTGCTGGCAGATCTTGTGCGACCTGTAGGATTATTTGGGGGACAGCACAGACAGGGCTGGGGGGGCTACGCCAGAGAGAAGTCGGTAGAAGGCAGAAAGACCACCAACCTGCCTGCGGTGAGTGAGTGAAAGGCCCTCAGAGTTTGCTTCATCGTGGGAGATACCAATGATTCTGAAAGCTTTGGTTTCAACAGCGTGAAGACGAGCTAGGTTTGAGGCAGGAGCACCGGCCCAGAGGGGGGAACAGTATTCCATTGAGCTTCGGAAGAAAGCCTTGTATGTGGTGAGGAGCTCAGGTGTGCCAAGGAAGGACTTCGCACGACGGAGGATGCCCAGTCGGCGACTGGCTTTGGAGGCCAGCTTGGAAATGTGGTTTTCCCAGGAAAGATCTTGGCAGATAGTGAGACCCAAGAGATTGAGTGACAGAACGTCTTGGAGAGGATTGTTGAGAAAGTAGATGGGAGGGTTGTCCAGTCGGTCTTTTCGGAGAGACATCGTAAGAGTGTGAGATTTGCCAGGATTGAAAGACATGTTCCATTTGTTTGCCCAGTCTGTGATTTTGTCCAGATCTGCAGAGAGTGAGGAGGCTGGAGACTGCCGATCTGAGGGAAGAGGAATGGAGTGGCAGAGAGTGGAGTCATCAGCAAAGAGATAGAGAGGATTTTCAAGAGAGTCAGAGAGATCATTGATGAAGACCAGAAAAAGCACAGGGCCCAGAACACTGCCTTGGGCTTTGTGTGTTGTTGTGCTCTCAATCAGGCTACGTGTGTTGTTGTGCTGTCTGAAATGGGTTGACGCTCAGAACGATTGGGTTGTGTACATCATAATGTCTGAGCTTGTCTTTTATATTCTATATGACTGCTTGCTAAGTTGAAACAGTATTTTTTTTTTCCAGAGCGATACACAATTTTGTGCTGCACGCTATACAATATATTTAGCAGGCTCGCTCATAAGTAAAGATTTCAAATTGCTTCAATAAATAATCCATTAACATGAGTTATATCCTCCATAGATACAGAAAATTACCTCCTCCACCTAAGGTGGATGGTTGTTGTTTTCATCACTGTCTGTCTGTCTGTCTAATATCTCAAAGTTGTGGACAGATTTGGACGAAATTTTATGGACAGGTTGGATGTGTGATGAGGACGAATGGATTCGATTTTGGTGAATATCTGGATGCAGATCTGGCCTATCAGTAGGATACAAAGAGTAATCTGTTCAGCCTGGTGGAGGTATGCGTTCTACTGAGTGCCGTTCTCGTTCATCATGTGACTGCACAGGCTTGAAAACCATGCAGTACGATAATATAGTCGCGCGAATACCCTTGGTTAATACCGTGGGCTCGCGGATGACCAAACGGGCTTTAACTCCGAGGCGGCGATCAGTTGCGGATTTGACTGCAAGCACGGGAGGAAGAAGGAAGAGGAAGAAGCGGCGAGCCCTTACCTGTAGCGATCCGACAGCAGCTCCGATCCTGGAGGAAATTAACTCAAACGGGAATCCGGGGTAAAATGTACAAAAATAAACAGGTTTATTTTACGGAGCCCGAGAACGATGGACGCGCCGGAAGAAACTAAATCCTAAGTTGGGACGTCCCCACACCAGACTTAGCAACAGGGCAAAGGAGGAATCAATAAAATAAAACGTTCGTTGTGTATTTGTGAATGCGTCTTATCTGTCTCTGTCGTCCAGGCCCAGACGCGGCTCTGTGCTTGGCGGGAAGGAGGCCTCAGTCCGCCTCGTTCGCGCACTCCGCTAGTCCAGCGCACGCCGCCAGGTAGGCCCCGCTCGCACACAGGCACCAGCCTCCCTCCAAGCACCGCTCCAAACACCAAGCCTCGAGAGCACAAAGACCAAGAAGAACCCAGGGAAGCGAGCACGAAGGAAAACCAGGGAAAAATCCAGCCAAGAGCTCCGAGCGCCAAGAGATCTCAGAGGCCAGCGCAGCGAGAGCAAAAATGCCCGCGAGCCAGTCGTTTTGTTACTTGCGGAGTGACGTTAGCTCTCCTCTCTCCCTCTACCAACCAGAGCCTCCTTATTCGTGGTCTTTCCCGCCTTCTGACGTCACCGGCCCTTCTTCCCTCCAATCAGCGACCTACTTCTAAGTAGTCGTTTTGCGCCTTCCGCACTGATTGGCCGAATGTTTGGGCCCTCCGCACTGATTGGCCGAGGTGTCACCGGTCGGTGACCAATCAGTGCGCCGCTCCTTTGCCTTCCTTTCACCAATCACGGGGAAGCTTTTTGTCCCTTCACACGTTCCCTGGGCGTGGCTATTGCCTGCGTTGCACGATGTGTGATGCCCATGCCGGCGTTGTACGCGGCCGCTGCCTGTTGCTCTTCCAAAGTCATTGTGGTGGCGGGGAATTATTTAATGTGTGCCCTAATGGATCTATCTAAGTGTCTATAGGAGTGCGTTGCCATAAGGGACACTGGATTGCCCACAGAGGGAAATACAAACGAGGGAATTTTACCCATAACCCCTGTACTAATTAGCATGACCCTCCCCCTTGTGGCTGGGACGAAGATGCAACTTATTCCGGCATCCGGGCTACATACAGAACTTATTACAGGTAGATTCCCTATCATGACAGTCGAGTACCTACCTATGCAGATCTACCTGGCTTTTGGTATTCCTCTACCCCCTCCCTCCCCCCCCCCCCCCCCCCGACATAACTATACGTATTTGAGAGTAGAATGTTGACATTAAACTTCATGGTGAATGCATATTTTGAACGTGATTTGATTAACAAATTGGTCTGCTGATTGGAGCATTTCTGGGATGCAGCTGTATTGCTTGTGCCGTGCCCCCTACTCTGCCATGCGACCGACCTACCACCCCCGCAGTTTCCTTGCCCGTTCCCCTGGATATCGCATCAAATATTTGCAATTTGCCTCAGGTTTAGCACACAATGGCCTATATTTTTGAAAGTTACCCTGAGGTATGTTGTGTCCACCAGCGGAAGCCATCGGACTGAATTGCAGTTCATCAGCCAGAAATTGAACCCAGACGAATTGGCTTAAAGTTGCCCCAATGATAAGCTTGAGTTGATGTACACTTTTGTGTTTATAGTAAACTTTAGTCATAAACTAATGTTGAAATAACTAAATTAATGAGCTTCTAGCTCCCTGTGTTGGCAGGAAATAAGTAATGCCTCATGCCATGCTTTTGTGGGTGCGCTGCTCTTGTGACATGTTTGAGTGCCTGGCCGTGTGTGCTCCGCAGCTTTGGCAATCGGACGATCCCGCTGAGCGACTGGCGGTCCGTGCAAGAATCCGGGAGCTGCGTGCAGCTGGTACATGTTGGGTTTTGGGTGTGTGTGTGTGTGTGTGTGTGTGTGTGTGTGTGTATGTGTGTGTGTGTGTGTGTGTGTGTGTGTGTGTGTGTGTGTGTGTGTGTGTGTGTGTGTGTGTGTGTGTGTGTGTGTGTGTGTGTGTGGTGAGTTTTAAACAAATTTCCTCTGTGCAATCTCCCTCTTCCCCCCCCCCCCCCCCCTTCCCATGCCTCCTCCCCCCAAGCCCTCTCCCTCCCACACTTCTCCCTGCTCTCAAATGTTGTGGTTGTGTGCTTCCCCTTCTCTCCCCATCTTGTCTTCCGCTCCCTCTTTTTATATATTTTGTTTGTGTGGTTGATTTGTTTGTGAAATAAATGTTAGCTCTTTCACGAGCCTCGATTCAGTATACAGAAAAAAAAGAAAAAAGTGTTGTGTCCCGGAGTTGTGTACACACACAGGAATGCAATTGATTATTTTGCTCGTTTTCTTTTTTCGATTTTATATTGGTGATCAATACTCGGTGCTCTTGTATTTGCTTTTTCAGACGAGACAAATGACAAGGTGTGCTCTGAACAGCAGACCTGCTCTTGGCGAGATCCGCGAAACGCCACAATCTCGCGTATTACGAAGACGTCCAAGGCCACTGTGAGCCCTGCTCATGGCGATCAAAGCAAACCGGCTACCCCGAAGAGGGACGTGGTACCCAGCCGACCCAAATTGAGCAACTGTGACGATGGAATCGCATTGGAAAATGGCAGTTTGGAGTCTAGGATTGAAAGGGCGAAGGAGGGATGGCACGATGCTGAGGAAAATCTGCCTGTGATCCAGTCAAAATCGGAAAGGACTCTGTTGCAGCTTCAGCAGCAGGTGATCATGGAGTTGATTTGTCCGGTCTTAAATGCCGAGTGTTTTTGTATGTGAGGGGGGGGGGGGGGGCGGTGCTGATGAGTGAGTTCATTCTCTGAGATCCTTCTATATGCTTTTGCAGCTGGATGTTGCGGTGACGTTCGAGGAGAGGGCTGCAATCCGGGCACAGATGCGCCGATTACGGCTTGCTGCAGGTGGGTGTGGCCTTAAGCCTGGCCGATGACGATGACGTTTACAGTGATGTTGCGTTTGTTTTGTGAGGGGAAAAAAACATCGGTGGATTTGCAAGGACATTAAATGGATAAATCGGCATTCCCTCATAACCTGGCAATCTGGCATCCCAGCATCATAAGGTGTACGCTCAGATGGAAAGATCCTGCTGGACAATCCTACACACTTTAATGGGCCCTGTGGAAGATGAGGAAGTCGGGCTTCCAAATGCAGGAAGGGTAATATTGTGAGCTGCAATGAAAAATATGAAAAATGTAGAAAAGCATTGTGGGAAATGAAATTTTCATTTTGTGTCGTCACTTTTTTTGACGATCGTTGAATACACCTGTTTACCTTTGACCACTCGCTCCCAGCTTGAAAAAGGCCGATTCTGAGGAATGTCCAAACATTCAGGGGGAAGCAGTTTGCTGGAGATCTTTCCCTGTTACTGTTGCCAAATAGTCTGTGTCCAAGCAAATGTGTCCATAGCACATCTCTTCTTTTCAGTATTATCATAACTGCTGAATGGAATTAACCAAAGGTAATTATAGCAAACGTGCCACAAAGCAGCGGTTGTGGTTGTGGGTGTTTGTGGTTTGAGAAATTCCTGTTTTTTGGGGTTTTTTTTTCTTGGATGAAAGATGTTAAGTTTGTATTAGACTTTCTTTACTCCCTCAATCTATTTGATTTATTGCACCCTGTTGAAGTTCCCCCCTTCCCCTTTCATTTAGCATCAACGGCTTTGCAAACGTCACCGTTTCAGCGTTCCGCCACCGTGCGAGAACGTGCCAGGAAGTTTTCTGGATCTCCAACCACTGCGGCTCCAAGTCACATCCTACCTGCCGCGCACTCGGTCCAGCGGTCTACCTCGTTTGCCTGCGACCCGAGACGACCGGTGTGTGCCCTGACGCGGACTCGAGGGGTTCAACAATCGAAAGAAAAACCCACCGTGGGCCGAGAAGGCAAAGAGAGAACAATGTTTGCCAAAAGCTCAGACAAAGGAGGTGAGTTGATCGTACGAATGCGGCGTTACCCTTCCAGCTCAACTGTGCGACGATGATCTGCAATAATGAAAAAGATGGCAGTTTTGGAATCTGATAGCGAGGATAGAAGATGATATTGAGATATTAAAGCCATTTTTTATTTTTTAATAATTCAATCTAGCAGTTATAACACATTTAAGAGCGATTTAATACAAGAGGTGTCATCGGATGCCATTGTGATTTGTGAATAACCACAACCAATAGTTCTATCACCGGGATTGGGACATCTTCACAGTGGATATGCATCGGCACGCTTCTGGTAAAAAGGTTGATTAGACATACTCTCTGCAATTATTCGGTACCAAATCGCCAAGTTAGACCATCAAACACAGAAGCCAAGCGTGACACGTTTTTAACAGCTGTGTGATGTTCGACTTTGTGCCCCCTCCCCTCTCTCAAACTCCAGCCTCCTTGCTTCAATGTATAAGATTTAGATAGTTACCTCTGCACCGAAGACCACCTTATATAGATACCTATGGCACCGAAGGTGGACGGAGGTTATGTTTTCACCTATGTCTGCCTGTTTGTCTGTGAACAGGATATCTCAAAATGTTGTGGATGGATTCGGAAGAAATTTGGTGGAAGCGTTGGGTGTGTGACGAGGACGAAATTATTAGATTTTCGCTAAGATCTGGATACGATAATTTTTTTTTCCAAGTCATTCTTCACCATTGAGAATGAATGAATGAATGATCGTTTTAAGGCCATTTTCCCCGCTAAAGCGGGGGTTAGCCTTGCGGGCCCCATGACGATCATGGTTCCCTGTTTTGAGGCGATGTTTTTATGGCCGGATGCCCTTCCGGACGCCAACCCTTGGTCGCCTCTTACGATGCGCAGGGATACGGTGTACCTATTCTGAATCGGGGTACACACCGGGATCATTCATCCCAGCAAGCTGGTACTCAATTTGCGATCATTCATCCCAGCGAGCTGGTACTCAATTTGCCGACCTCGGAAGGATGACAGGCTGAGTCAACCCCCCTGGCGTTAATTCAGCGATCGACCGGGATTCGAACCCAGGATCCTGGGATCCCAAGCCAGTACCCTAACCGCTAAGCCAACGCCAGGTTCTACGCCAGGAACGCCAGGTTCTTCACCATTGAGAGATAGGACCAAAACCTATATATAGCATGATATTTCAAAAATTTGGGATGAGTTATGACTAAACTTGGTGGACAAGTTGGTTATGTGACAAGAAAAAGGTAATTAGATTTTGGTTCGGGTTTGGATCCAAATCCGGCCTATCGGTGGGAGACAAAGAGTAAACTGTTCAGCACCTGGCAGAGGGAGGTATGCTCTCTACCGAGTGCCATTCTAGTTTTTGTTGGTGTGCCTTGGTGTGTACAGCCATAGGTGTGTGGAAGAGTGAGTAGAATCTTGCGCAGAAATGGTCATGGGCGATGGTCGCTTGCCAAATGGATTCCGCAGAATATAAAATGTCCAAGTGTCGCCAGAGAACTTTTAATACACTGTGCCTTTCACCAAAGGCCAAAAGCCACAGAAAAATCTCCACAGCAATGCTTTTCCATCGGAAACACGTAAAAAGGATTAGTTGTGATGACTCGACTTTGCCTGCGTCTTCACCGGCTTATAGATGCGGGTTTATTAGGACCAGCTGGGAAACTTCTGATGGCGATTATACTTGCCATTTTGTGATGTAAGAGTTTCCAATTGCTGTGTTGGAAACTCTTGAATGCGCCACATGTGGTTTTGATGGCGTTTCATTAATCATCATCTCACACGATACTCAGAGAGCACTGGAGAAGAAAATCGTGTACGGGTGAGCAGCCGCGACTATTGGACATTTAATTAACTGATTAAGATGAACAACAGACGATGGGCAGATGGTCCGCAATGATGGATGGCGAAGAAAAATCTTTTCCAATGGTATGAAATCCAAAGGACAAGCGGCCTGCGTTGAGTTTTCCAATCTAATACATACACGGACCATACATGTACACAGAGACTCTCTGTTAATGCAGTTCAACTAAACAGTGCTTTCTCTCTTAAAGGCAAAGCGTTCCTGTTCCCCCTTACCCCTACCCTCTCTTCCTTACCCACGTTTTTTTTTTTTCTCTAACACCTCATGGTGCATTTTCTTTCCTTCAATTTCTCTTCCCCCTACCCTCTTTAAACATCCTTCCCCTTCCATTCTTTATTTCAATCATTTGTTGCCCCAAATTTACCACCCTCCTCTTTTATATCATCATCATCAGCCTCCTTCTAGTCCAATGCAGGATTAAAGACCTCCCTGAAGTCAGGTTTGGGGTTATTTGCATACTCTTCACACTTGACAAGTGCAAGTTGGCAAGAGGGTTTAGACAGGATTGGTTGATGGTGTCGGCGATAATTTGTCTGCTTTTCACAACAAAAGACACTGTGGGATCTTTAACGTCAGGAATCAACTGAGAGTCGAGTTCTCTTCAGCAGAGAGTCAGACTTGATTGGTGAGGACCACGCGGCCTCGGAAACTTGATTGGTGCGTTTTCAACAAATACGTGACTTTCACAATTCGTTGCATTTTTTTTGATAAACCTTCCAGACTCTCCACTCACAATTATTCTGTTACTTATTTATTTTATATCCTGCACCTTGATTGTGTTGATGTAGATGCTGAAAAGCTAAGCCTCGAGTTTCATCCGCATCTGAATCGTGCAAAAATTGCTTTTAAAGCAGGAACAAACGGTTTTTAAATTGTAATTTGCATATATTTGACTAAGTAATTGAACGTTAACAGTTTCACGAGACTAGAGTTTGATTATATTGGACATTGGACAGGAGCAGTTATTGATAGAAAAAGAAAATGTTTTGCTTTCGGACAAGATTTTTTTTTTTTCCCCGATTTGTTTGTTTTTTATTATTTTTTCTTCCTGTTTTGATTCATTCTAACTTAATCGGGGCCATCTATTTCATATTAAATATTGTTACAGACGTGGCTTAGATGTTAGTTTACCGAGCGGTTTTGGTATGACCACGTCTGCACAAGTTACCGATTATACTCGAACGTTGACGAAGCCGCGCCACGCTGGATCAATAAGGAAATAGAAGACACACGGCTGGATTATAATGACATACGACACCAATGTTTCAATTCTCAAGACCTCCGGAGGAGATTATATTCGTACGGAAAGGTTAGATTACAGGGACGAGAGGTACATCATAGAAAGACAGGCACTTAGACACACTCTTATATTAACCCTAGACAGACGACAGGTAAACGGGACAACGGCTGACTCACACGGGGGTTGATGGCAGGAAAGCGGGTATCGATGGCTCAAGGTGCACTCTTGGCTCAAAGCAGGGTCGACCCGGTCCGGTCCAGAGATGCGGAAGGTTGCACAGCGCTCGAGGTGGTAACGTTCTTTCACAGGCGGGTTCTCTTCCTCTCAGCGGTCGTAGGCAACGTTCTTTCTCCAGCTGGGGGCGCATCTCTCGTCACATCCGGCGCGTGGCCGCGTATATCCGGCGGGGAGTGACACGCCCTCGGCTCGTTAGCTCCGCCTCGTGGAATCGGCACGTTGCTTCTCATTGGGTGCGTGCGGGGGGGGGGTTACCAGGCTCCGCCCTTGAGGAGGAGCTGACAGCCAGCCCCTCCGTGGTAACCCCGTGGAGCGCGTGGTCAATGGCGCTAATCGAGCCGGTGTGAGGACGCATCCTCCCCCGCTCCGCCGCCATCTCCTCTGTTGTTGTTGTAATTGTTGGGGAAGAAGATGGAAGGAGGTATGGGAAAGGTCCTAAACTCACTACTGATGCCATATAATCACATTCTGGTGCAACGAAGAGTCATAATTAATGGAGACGAGGCCTTAACTGACATAGAATAAGAATAACTAGGAAGATGTCCGAAAGTTGTCTACGTGTGGTGCGGTGGACCTGGGCACGACATTTAATGGGGGAATAAGGGGAAGGTCGGCTCTACTGATTGTTATTTACATGCAATGGGACTAGGGAATGGGGGATTGGGGAAAGTTGGGGAGTATTGGAGAAAATAGGGGAATATTTACAAGCGGATATGGAGGCCAAATTCCATATTCGCAACATTGCACCCTTCTCTACCCTCGGGGCGTCCCGACCCGATAAATTTTTACCTACTTTAGTGTGGCACGCAATGTAGTTCCCTCTACTATTAACTCTACCCTGAGTGCGACAGTTTTACAGATATTCACAAATGAGTAAATATGTCCCCCTGCGACGTTGCACCCTTCTCCTCACAGAAACACACCCACAGGATAACCGAATCCGGAAAGAATTCGCAAACTAAACATACAGCCGGTAGGGAGCATTATTTACAAGATTACGCTGATATCTACACTACGATCCAGGACCTGTTTTTGGAGGAACACATGCAGATGTTATGCATAGAGAGAGCGCGCTTGCCAGCATCGATACACCAACCCACGAGTGCTCTGTGGCCGACGGCCTTTAATAACGTGCAGAGCACCCTTTCCCAGCATCAAAAGCACCACCCCACCACCAATCGGTGCAGTCACCATTGTTCATTGGAATAAAAATAAATTCGACAACCCCTAACCCTGCAGGTGTCTCTTGCTCTTCGTGTGGCCTTCAGTGGTGTTAATTAACAGTGGTTCACCTTTATGGCATAGGTGCCACGTTGACCCATAGGTCCATCCCCGGGTGGTGCTTGGCCGCAAACGAACTGCGGTCCATTGTGGGTGGCCACAAACATTGCGGTCCATATGGTGTATCGATCCCGGCAGCAAACAGCGAAAGTGCAGGCCCACAACTGCGCAGCCAGCACCTCTCTCTCCTCTCTCTCTTCCCCAAAGCCAGATCCTCGGAGGTGGGAGACAAAAGAAGCAGACAAGTGAGTAAGGTGGTAAGGGCGCAAAAGTGCACGCAATGTAAGGTGATGCACACTGGGGGCACATGGGAACCAGGTGAGACAGGTACGTTCCTATCGTACGCCCCCCCCCCCCCCCACCAGGTAACCTACATGGCCCCTCCCTTACCCCTTACTGTATCCACAAAACACAACACTACCCATAAACATCTACTTTACAAATCAACAAACATCCCTACTGTCTTCCCCGTTCCTCCCATAAACCAAATTCGTCTTCTCTCCCTCCTAACCAATCAAATTTGCCATTTTCAACTCTCATCAAAATTTGCCATCTCCAACTGCACATCAAAATTTGCCATTACCAATTCATCATCAGTCCCTCCTAGGGAGGGAGAGATGGAATCACCCCAATGTCTCATCCACGTCGTGATGCGTCTCACAAATCCTCACAATCTCATTTCCTGCAACAAAACAAAGAAAACACAGGTGTGGAGTCATCATCACCACAGGTAAGTGGCTGCGTATGGTGCGACAGGTTCATCAATCCTAACTATTTCCTAAATGACTTTAACAACTTTACACTACCCGGGGTCTTTCTCCGGCCAAACCATTGGCCCCCTTACACTATGGGTTCTAAAAACCAATTCCCATTGGCCAAACTGTGGTGCGCTTCAATTTGGGGTCTCACTCCCCCGATTCATCTCCCGGTGCCCTCGCACAATTTCTGGGCTGTGGCGTGTACCTCTCCCAGTGGGTCTACCCACCTGCACACCTCCACCACTGCAGTTGCCTCCGAGCTTACCTGCTCCTTGCCCTAACCTAACTACCTGGGGAAGGCCCTCTGGCACTCTCCCCACTCGGTGCCCTCTCTGGCACTGGGCTACCCGGGTCCGTCCTCCGGATCCTCGGGCCCCATCCACAACTCTACCGGCTCCCAGAGCCCACCTGCGGCCTCACCTGGCCGACATCCTCACAGTGGTGGAGTGCTCAACCAACTACACACACTAACAGGCTACACGCCCAGCCATTTCCACAACACTAATGCACCCATTCACAACACCATTCTGCAACCGCACCACAGATGCCAATATCCAACCACAATTTACCTGCACCCTCTACCTAACACTTACACTACCCGCCCCGGGTATCCGTGATGGGGGTCCACTCTTCCCCCATCCACACCTTCGCACCATGCACACCACTCCGTACCACTTACTCCAACTTTCTCCACACACCTGTACTTGCACACCTGTGCTCTCACACCTGGTGCCACCGGCACCCTTCTCTCCCCAAGCGCATTCGCGCTGATCCACAACACTCACTACTCATACACTGCTCCACACACCTGTCCAGTTGCACACCTGTGCAATCACACCTGTTCAATCCTCACACACACAGCATCATCTCAGCTAACTACTCCCTTCTGAAACTTGCGCTTCCCAGTCGTCCCTTTAACTATTGCGCTCCCTCGTCATTATAATCCACACTAATCTACCTGCGTCCCCACTACAGGTATCAGTCACTAACTAACCTTAACGTTACCTACTGTCATCTTCGCTAGATCCCTACACACAATATCCTAACCCACCCGGGCTAGTTTTCACTGCCATACACCCCATAAGCTATAGCTCCTTTGCCCCCACCATGGGAAGGGTGGCAGGGATGCCACCCTCTCCCACCGGGCCTATCGCTCCTCAATCCCCCAGTCCTCTGGCACTAATAAGCCCCCCCTTATTCAGAGGTACTGGGTCCCGCCTCGGCATCTAAAGCCGAGGCAATCCACGGGGGCGCCTGCTCGCCGGTGTAAGGTCTTATCCGGTCGGCGTGGACGATCCGAGGGAGGGCTCGTGGCCCCATTTTGATCTTAAAGACCACGTCACAGATTTGCGACAGGACGACTCCTGGGCCTTGCCAGGGGGAGGTGAGTTTTGGGCACCTTCCCTTCCGCCTCCGGGGATTAAAGAACCAAATCTTCATCCCCGGAGCGTATTGACTCCCCTGGCTCCGGTCGTCGTACCTGCGCTTCATCTTTTCCCCCGCCAGATGGAGTTGGCGGCGGGCGAAGGCATGGACTAGCTCCATGCCTTCCTCTAGGTGACGTGCGTACCCCTCCCTCGGCGGGTTAACCACTGTGTCTGGCACGGGACCGCATAGCAAGTCGGCGGGAGCCCGTAACTCCCGCCCATACATAAGCAACGCTGGACTGCATGCGGTGGCCCCGTGCTGGCTGGTTCGGTAGGCCATGAGCAAATAAGGGAGATGTTCGTCCCAGTCATCCTGACGGGTGGTGGTGAACAGTGCCAGTTGTTGGATTAAAGTTCGGTTGAATCTTTCCACCATCCCGTCAGATTGAGGTCTTAAAGGCGTTGTCCTGGTTTTTCGAATTGACAGGAGACTGCACACATCTTTTAGTAATTTGCTCTCAAAATTTCGTCCCTGGTCGGTGTGCAACTCCTGTGGAATCCCATGCCGGCACACAAATCCTTCCACGAAGGCCTGCGCTACCACCCCTGCTTCTTGGTTGGGGAGGGCGTAGGCCTCCGGCCACTTGGTGAAGTAGTCCATCACAACGAGGATATACTTATTACCTTGGCGGGTGCGGGGCAGCGGTCCTAGAATATCCATAGCCACCCGCTCAAGGGGGGCCCCCACCTGATGTAATTGAAGGGGGGCCCTCATCCTCCGTGCTGGTCCCTTTTTGGCAGAACAGGCGTCGCATCTCCGACACCAGTCCTGTATGTCGCGCCCCATATTCACCCAATAGAACCTCCGGCGGACCCGAGATATTGTCTTTGTCCTGCCCAAATGGCCGCCGGAGCGGGTACCATGCACCTGTTGCAATATGACGTTCTTGAATTTGTCAGGGACTATCACCAGCCAGGAAGTTCGATCAGAGGGAACCTCCACCCACTTGCGATACAAGATGTTGCCTTTCAATTCCAGGGTCTGCCACTGAGCCCAATATGCCTTTGTTTGTGCCCCGAGGGGGGTGACCTCTTCCCCCTTTGGTCTTTGCCCCAATTTGACCCAATTGAACACTGGCCCCAGGACAGGATCCTCCTGCTGGGCCGTGCTCCATGCCAAAGTTCCGAATTCCTCATCTGCAGTTAGTGGCAAAATTGGCCCTCTCACCCGGGTTGCCCGGACAACGAGGGTCGGGTCCGAATCGCCCAACTGTTCCCTCTCCTCGTGTCTCGCACAAAATTTGCAGTTTTCTCCCAGACAAGGACGCCGAGAGAGTGCGTCCGCATTACCATGGGCCTTCCCGGCCCTATGGGCCACATTAAAATCGTACTGCTGCAACTTTTCCAACCACCTTGCAATTTGGCCCTCCGGTTCCTTGAACCGAAGGAGCCATTGCAAGGAGGAATGGTCAGTTCTAACCAAAAATTTCCGCCCGTACAAGTACGGGTGGAAATGGTTCATGGCAGCCAGCATAGCCAATAACTCTTTGCGAGTGACGCAATAATTTCTCTCGGGCCTACTCAAGGCCCGACTATAATAACCAATCACTCTCTCCACGCCCTCCTGTGTCTGAGACAAAACTGCGCCCAATCCTTCCTGGCTCGCATCCGTGTCCAGGGTAAATGTCCCGTCACTAGTGGGGTAAGCTAGAAGGGGTGCGGATGTTAGACACCCCTTCAATTTTTGGAAGGCCTCGTGGCACTCCCGTGTCCAATTAAATCGCGTCCCCTTCTCCGTAAGCCGGTGGAGGGGACGGGCCAACTCCGCAAATTTCGCCACAAAGCGCCGGTAGTAGGAGCAGAGTCCCAAAAATCCCCGCACCTCTTTGATGGTACGTGGTGCGGGCCACTCCTCTACCGCTTTAATTTTGTCTGGGTCTGTTTTTACCCCCTCGCGGCCAATCACGTGACCTAGATAGGCCACCTCTCTCGCAAACAAAGTGCACTTACTCGGGTTCAGCTTCAACCCTGCCTGTCTGAGGCACCCGAACACCTGGTCCAACCTCGTTGTCAGTCCCTCACGTACCATCTGACATTCCCTCTTCGTCGCTATCAAGTCGTTTTTTATGTCGTTTTGTGTCGCTTTTAAACCTCCTAATACCGCAGTGTTCCTTTGAACCTGCTCCACTAACTCCGTTTGTCCCACCGTCAGCTGCTCCACCTCCTGCGTCAGGTCCTCTATGCCCCCTTGCAATTTTACAGTCCCCTTTCTCACCTCCTTCTCCATGTGCTCCTTACAGTGCCTCACCTCCTCGCGCACTCCTCCGACCTCCTCACTCATCACCTGCATCTCCTGCCCAGATGCCACCCTCATCTGCTCCATTTCCTCCCTGTGAGCATCCAGTTTGGTTTCTACCCCCATTCTGACCCCCAATTGCTCACTCCGAGCCCTCGCTTCGTCCCTCATTACCCCCAATTGCTCACTCCGAGCATCTATCCGTTTCCCCATTACCCCTATTTGCTCACTATTCTTTTCCATAAGGGCCGTCATTTGCATCATAAATTGCTCCATGAGGGCCTGCATTTGGGCCATCCCTCCCACTTGTGCAGCGGGTGCGGCCGCCGTAGCTATGTGCGAGGCGCCATTTCGCGCGTCTGCTACCCCCGCTGTTTCGCTCTCCTCACGTGTCTCAATTTGGTCCTGGACCGACCCTGCTTCACTCTCCCCTACCGGACCCCAACCGTCTTGATCCGCCATAGCGCGACTTGCAAAATTCGAGTTTCGTTAAACAAATCCAAATTTTGCTGTTATAATTTCGTCGAGCGCAGTAACCGCGGGACCGCGCTCCGGATCGATTTGGTCGAGCGCCGTACGCGCTCCGGCTCGATTTTCCCTCCCAAAATTTGGGCCTAACTAATTTAGTCCCGGGTCCGAATCTCACTCCTCGACACCAATTGTTACAGACGTGGCTTAGATGTTAGTTTACCGAGCGGTTTTGGTATGACCACGTCTGCACAAGTTACCGATTATACTCGAACGTTGACGAAGCCGCGCCACGCTGGATCAATAAGGAAATAGAAGACACACGGCTGGATTATAATGACATACGACACCAATGTTTCAATTCTCAAGACCTCCGGAGGAGATTATATTCGTACGGAAAGGTTAGATTACAGGGACGAGAGGTACATCATAGAAAGACAGGCACTTAGACACACTCTTATATTAACCCTAGACAGACGACAGGTAAACGGGACAACGGCTGACTCACACGGGGGTTGATGGCAGGAAAGCGGGTATCGATGGCTCAAGGTGCACTCTTGGCTCAAAGCAGGGTCGACCCGGTCCGGTCCAGAGATGCGGAAGGTTGCACAGCGCTCGAGGTGGTAACGTTCTTTCACAGGCGGGTTCTCTTCCTCTCAGCGGTCGTAGGCAACGTTCTTTCTCCAGCTGGGGGCGCATCTCTCGTCACATCCGGCGCGTGGCCGCGTATATCCGGCGGGGAGTGACACGCCCTCGGCTCGTTAGCTCCGCCTCGTGGAATCGGCACGTTGCTTCTCATTGGGTGCGTGCGGGGGGGGTTACCAGGCTCCGCCCTTGAGGAGGAGCTGACAGCCAGCCCCTCCGTGGTAACCCCGTGGAGCGCGTGGTCAATGGCGCTAATCGAGCCGGTGTGAGGACGCATCCTCCCCCGCTCCGCCGCCATCTCCTCTGTTGTTGTTGTAATTGTTGGGGAAGAAGATGGAAGGAGGTATGGGAAAGGTCCTAAACTCACTACTGATGCCATATAATCACATTCTGGTGCAACGAAGAGTCATAATTAATGGAGACGAGGCCTTAACTGACATAGAATAAGAATAACTAGGAAGATGTCCGAAAGTTGTCTACGTGTGGTGCGGTGGACCTGGGCACGACATTTAATGGGGGAATAAGGGGAAGGTCGGCTCTACTGATTGTTATTTACATGCAATGGGACTAGGGAATGGGGGATTGGGGAAAGTTGGGGAGTATTGGAGAAAATAGGGGAATATTTACAAGCGGATATGGAGGCCAAATTCCATATTCGCAACAATATATATTGCAAATCATGGTGTCCGTGCGTTTGTCTGTCTCCCGTTTACGGTCGCTGCTTCCTGCACTGCGTTTGGAAAGCTACTGATTGGTTATTTTCAATTTTTATTTAACTTTTCTTGATGCAATGTAGTCAGTCACTTTATTTAGTCACCCCCCCCCCCCAAACCCCCACCTTCCAACATGATTAACTAAATGATGCACAATTGGCTGGCAGGATGGCCTAGAAGTACGCACACTCGCCTCTGATCTGTCTAGCCTGGGTTTGAATCTTGGTCCGGTTATAAACGGTCATCCTTGTGTCTCACAGGCATTCCTCATTGTGTGTGCTGTCCCTTGGATGGACGTTAAACTGAGCATCCCGTCTACAGGCATTAGTTTTGGGACGTTAAAAATCCCATGGTGTCCTTAGTGAAGAGTAGGTGAGCCATTGCTGGCACGCTGAACAAATTCCAAATTGGTGCTCTGACCTACAGGGTGAATTGCAGCAGCAGCACAGCTGTGCTTACCTCCTTCACCAAATGATGTTGTGCGCAGCCACGTGCTACATACAAAAACATAACCTCCATCCACTTTTGGTGGTGGAGGTAAAAGGTTAGATGCATGATCATGCTTTGAAGCAATGTTTTGTTTCTTGCAAGTTGAAAGGTAAATGTGAATTTCCCATTTGATGCGGCTTGACCCATGACACCTTCCTCCTCCCCACCCTCCTCAAGGGCTGGCTTGCGCAGATATAACGATCAGTAATTTGCATTTAAGAGGAGATGCAAGAAAATTGCATGACAAGGGCTGATGTGTAAGATATTCAAATTGTTTTCTTTCGCCAATATTTAAGGTTTTGAGTTTATTGGAAGATTGGAGCTTGCCTATAGAAGACGAGAAAATGCATAGATCCTGTTATTGGTGCGCTTAAAAGACATGACAGAATTAACATTTGATTTAAAACAAAGATCGATAAGATAGAAAAAAAAATCGGGAAATACCGGGTATATAAATTTTAAATGCATCTATATAAAAAATAGAGCCAATGCCCCTGGGCGCTCACCTGGTAAAATAAAGCAGTAGACTACACAAACTAAACGTATTTTAAACAGTATCACGGTATTTTAAACCAATTTCACTGGTTGCCAGGAGACAGGGCAGCATATGGAATCATACTAACATAATCATAAGACTTCAAACAAACAAACCAAAAAATACCTATTTTGGGGGGCAACCCTCTCCCCCCCCTCCCCCCCCCACCCTATACCTCCTGAGACACGGATTTTTATTTTATTTTTTATTTTTAAATGCCTTGAACAAATATTGAGATCTAGTTTCATCAACAATGTGTGTGTAGTTTTGGAGAACGGAATAAATACTTGATCAACGTTTTAATTATATATGATCTTGGGGGCATGTACCCACCCCCCACCACCTCTGCCCCCATCCCCATCATATATCATCTCCCTGTTGTCATAATTTCAGTTCCCCTCCTCCCCCTCCCCCCAATCATCAAGTGTGATAATTTACCCCAACCAGGTATCTATATATAATATAAAACACTGTGTGTGTGTGTGTGTGTGTGTGTGTGTGTGTGTGTGTGTGTGTGTGTGTGTGTGTGTGTGTGTGTGTGTGTGTGTGTGTGTGTGTGTGTGTGTGTGTGTGTGTGTGTGTGTGTGTGTGTGTGTGTGTGTGTGTGTGTGTGTGTGTGTGTAATGTTACCGATAGACACCTAAACTGAGAGGCTTACGTGCTTGATATTTGGCATAGACATGGCCATTGAGCCTGGGACGAACATGGCCGAACTCAAAATATTTGACGATCCATATTTTTTATTCATATTTACCTCAGCGTATTTCAGCGCACGGAATCAACGGAATCAGCGCAGGTGGGCGCTGATTCGCTCAGAGCGATCACGTGATGACGCTATGACGCTATGAACGATATGACGCTATTAACGCTATGACGCTATGAAAAAAAAAATCGCTATGACGCTATGAACGATATGACGCTATGAACGATATGACGCTATGAACGATATGACGCTATGAACGGTATGACGCTATGACCGCTATGACGCTATGACGCTATGAAAAAAAAATTTGCTATGACGCTATGAAACGCTATGAACGCTATGAACGCTATGACGCTATGAACGATATGACGCTATGACGCTATGAACGCTATGAACGCTACGACGCTATGACGCTATGAAAAAAAAAATCGCTCGCTTTGCCAAGGGCCTCGCTCCCCCCCCCCCATTCCCCCCCCCTCCCCTCCCCCGCCTGGCAATGCCGGGTACTTCTGCTAGTATGATATAATATATGAACTGAACGTTCCCCTAATGGGTGTTAAAAGAAACATAACTGACAAAGCCAAATGGCATTACATTCTACCTTTCAGAAGCATAATTGTTGGCTATAAAACTAAAACCCACACAATATGTAGGATAAATATGTGAGGGACATACATACATATATACAGTACATACGGAGAGACAAATGCTGTAAACACAGGAACCAAACATCTACGCAGTAAAAAATCGTTTGTTTAATCACGAATTTGCCAGTTCTAAAAACCTCTTTGCGAGTTTGATAAAGAGGAAGAAGCGCTAACGTATGGTTTATTCATACAGCAGTTTGAATGGAAACATTTATTATTCTAGACAGTAGAAACCCTTTACAAGGCCACGGAACGAGCATGCAAAATTATATATATATACAGTAGTGATATTTTGTGAAGCAATAGAAAAATATATAAAACTACACAGAAGGAGCACACAAACAACAACAACCACAGCCACGACAACAATCGAAGACCATATAATTATAACCAGGCTGTCACATTTTAGTCATTTCGAGAAAAACGTTTAAAATATTTTGAAAAACGTGAAAAACGGGGGAAAAAAAGAAAATGTGGCTTAGCCTGGTTATAATTATATGGTCTTCAATCGAGTGTTATAAAATATCCTTATTTTCAAGTGTTTTACTTCATGTGTTTCCCGTGTTTGTTTGTGTTTCACACTGAATAAAAAACGTAAAGGTAAAGCATGCAGATTGTGATACATGACGGGTTCAACGATATGTCCGGCCTGAACGGCATAGGAATCAAAATGGCGGAGTGTGGAGAGTCAGCCGCTGTACCGCCATAATGACATCACATCACCCCTGTCATGTGACTAGATCCTCAGCTCTGATTGTACGTTTGAGGGGACATATACATACATACATACCATACATACATACATACATACATACATACATACATACATACGGACAGACAAACACGGTTCTCGACAGCTTTGACCTATGGGCTATGCCGTAAAAAAAGAAAAGGATTGCTTTATGAAAAGCACTGTCATTGCCGTGAACTGAAAAGCACTACGAACTTGTTTGGTGAGGGTTTCTTTGACTTTGTAATAACATAAATTCATCAATCAATGGCTTCTAATCTTTGGCTCCAACTCGGAGTAGAATGGGAGGGGTATCTTTGATGTATCCCTTATTCTCCTCCTTTTTCTTATTCCAATATAATCCAAATCTTCTTTTCCCTTTCTCTAAATCCCTTCCTCACCCTTTGCCTGCTTATCCTCGTAATCTCCTCTTCCTTTTCTCAACTTAATCCTCTCACCACCCTCTCCCTCTTAGTGCATTATGTATGAGGAAGGTGGCCCCCTCTTTCATGTGCCATCTGCAACTGGCTTGGTGCCTACCTTCTGTGCTCAAGCTGTTTTTGGAGATGCAGATGTAAGGAAAGGTTCACATTACGATGCACCACAAATATAATGCTGTCATTGTCGACGTATGTTGGCTGAATGATGTGGACACCAGACTGGTGGTCCAGAAGTTGTGTTAAATTTTAACTGAAGACTGCACTATAAGTAAATGTGCCTGCCCCACCTCATCTGGCCTCCATGTGGCACTGTGGTTCATTCTTGCATTTCTGCAGGCAATTTTGCATGGGCACTAAAATGTGCCGATGTGTAAGATCATGCACATGCACACATGCATTACACACCATCACGTCGCAGGTCTACAAGAGCTCTGTATTTCTGTTGTTGCGGTTCTTGTTTGAGGGGGTGGTCGATTTTAGAGATGGGCTCACATTGGTTGGACAGCTTCCGGACCTCACCCGTATTTGTTGTTTGACTCCACCCACCGTGGCATGCAGATTAAATACTTTGGCTGCAATCTTGGTTTTCTGGTGGGCCTAGGACATCAGGCCTGTAGACCTCTGCTTATTATACACTGGCCGGGTTTGTTGCATCAGATTTCCATTGACATTGGCTGGGTCGAGTGTTACTCACGATGAAGGATCCCGAAAAATCCAATCGTATGTCGAATAAAAATTATTAACAAGGTGTTCCTTGTAACTGTGCAAACTTCCAGTAAAAGTTGCTTGTCTGTAAACATGCAGAAATCATGACCTTCTACAAAATACCAGAAGGGTTTCACTGTTAGATAGATGGCGAGCAGTCTTTTTCAAAAGTGCTGCCGTGAATCTCGGCGAGCATACGTTTGTGGGAGAAGAATCTTGTAGGTCTCCAATCGGTGTCCACAAACTGGACGGGCCTCCGTCGTGATGTCTGAAATGTCCGTAATGGTGCTCGTGGGTGCTTAAGGTCACGGGAATAGAAGCAAATTCAACAGTCCCAAGGGTTGTCATAGGGCTGTTTGTGTTGTTGTCCACGGAATATCTTTTATGATGTGGACTCTGTCTGGGAGAGGCTGTAAGCTATTGGCTAATGCATGGTAGCCAAGGAGGTCTATGGCGGTCGGGAATAGGACGTGAAGATGTTTGCTCTTGTTTCTCAATGGAGGAACTGGTGACGAGTATATCGTCCAGATAAACTAACACAAAGTCCAGGCCACGGCAGACCTCATCCATAAAGCACTGGCAGGTCTGTGTGCCATTGTGCAATCAGTACGGCATTTTTATGTATTCAGAAAGGCCGAAGGGAGTGATGTTGGTCCTCTTCGGAATGTTTGTCTCTGCCATTATGTCCGCCTTCGGAATGACCGCCTCCTGAAGTTAATTATAAATGTCTTTGCCACATTGAGATAATTGATTAGGTGAGAGCTGATTCATTGTTCCCTCCAATTGCAGGTGGGAATAAATACACACACACACACACACACACACACACACACACACACACACACACACGTGTGTGTGTGTGTGTACATATATATATATATATCTATATATATATATATATATATATATGTATAATATAGAAGTGTATGTATATATTCTATTTTATAATAAAAGGCAGTGTCAGTCTGTCTGTCTCCTCCATAACTCTAAAACCATGAAACCTAGCGGTCCCAAACTTTGCATGCATACACCTGGACCTCCAACAGATTGTAAGGATGAAAACTGGGTGTTTGGGTGTGTTATGACACCCTTTTTGAAGATGATTAACGAGGTACTCATAAGAAAGAAAAAACAAAAAAACCCCGATGTGGTTGCTTTCCAATATGGCGGCCCGGCATCTTTGTCAGCCCACTGCACCTCACTGGGTTCTTACGCCGCCATTTTGTTTCAGCCTACTCAAACGTGCCTTGCTTTGGAAACACGATCGATTATCACTACTTAATTGAAGCATGTCATCAAAATGTGGATTCGGATATGAGGATTGGATGCTGTAAACGAAATAATGTCCAAACATGGAGTGAAATCCGACCAAATTTACCATATCTTGCGATTTTATAACGAAGTGTATATATGCATTTATTTAAGCGAGGCTGTGATTCTCATTCTGGGTTATTATTATTTATTTATTTTTACTTTGTAATCATTTTAAACTCCATTCATGCTTCCATGGGAACTGCTCGGAGATGCATTTTTTTGAATGAAACGTTTTAGCAAAGAACACTTTTTTTTTTAGAAGTTGGTACAGCTGTTAAGGTAAATTCTGCAGTTGGATTTTTGAGGATCGGTTCGGATTAAGTGTTTGTGGAGCTTATTGCATTGTGGTTTTTAACTGTGTGGAAATGAAATAAAGGTGTGAACACCACCCGGTGAAGTCCGGAGAGTTGTATGGGAGTGGAAGGAGGAGTGGGAGGGGGTTTGGAGGGAGAGTTGTATGAGGGTGGACTGGGGGGGAGGGGGAAGGGTTGGGGTACGACTACAGTTGCAACTGCTAAATCGGAAAGCATCTGAAAATGCAAAGCCCGTCCACGTCCGTTTGTATTCAGGCATCTTCTTCTTCTTCTGCCGAATGCTCTAAATATCAAATAGTAAAAAAAAAAAAAAATACAAAATGAAAATTGATGATTTTATGCAGCCTTGACCTTTGAGCTTCAGATCTTAAAAACAATCTGCTTCTAGCTTTTGATTGGTGAACAAATTAATTGACCCAATATGCAAACTTAAAATTTCAGGTCAGTCGCATAAAAATTGATGATTTTATGTGATTCTGACCTTTGACCTTTTGATTAAATTATTAACTGGATTTATTGACCTCCCAAGTTTATAAATTTGATTAAATTATAAAGCCACAATTGATATTCCCAGCGGAGATCTGTGTGACAAGGTTGCGGCCTGACATTGTCATCTGGTCAGGTGCAACAAGACAGGTCATCCTAGGAGAATTGTCTGTACCTTGGGAAGAGAACATGGAGGAGGTGCACGAGAAGAAGTGAGGAAAGTACAGTGAGCTGGAGGCATAGTGTCGGGAGAAGAATTGACGAGTTTCTTGTCAGCCATTTGAGGTGGGGTGTAGAGGGTATATTGGCAATTCCTTTTCTGCATTTCTTGCTTGTCTTGGAGTGTGTGGTTCAGAAAGAAGGAGGAAGTGTGACAAAGTGGCCCAGGTTGCCTTGAAAGGCTCACTTTGGATATGGAGGAAGTTTTTATGGAGGCACGTCGAACAGTGTAGGTTGAGGTTGCGGGTGGTGGTTCATCTCAGCCTAAAGGGGTAGTGACTGAGCACGGAAGAGAAATTGAGATGTGTGTGTGTGTGTGTGTGTGTGTGTGTGTGTGTGTGTGTGTGTGTGTGTGTGTGTGTGTGTGTGTGTGTGTGTGTGTGTGTGTGTTTATTATTATTATTATTTTTTCAGGAGTGTGTGTGGTTTTGCATGAATGTTTTTGTTTGAATGGTGCATGTTGTAAGGTTGGTGGTCGGTTTATTTATTTATTTACATTTTTGGTGTGTGAGTGAGTGGATGAGGGTCTGTTGATTCTGGGAGTGGAGGCAGTTTTGTTGTTGTAGTCTGTGTTCTCACTGGCTGGGGGTGTGGGTATGTACGCATCCGGGTGTAGCTGCTGCAATGCTGCATGTGGAGGCGTATGTGCCCCTGCTGGCCCACCTTAGCTGACCGTATCGAGGTTGAAGGGCCGAAACGGGATGATGCTGAGGACCCTGTCGGTGAGGCACACTTGTGACCAGGTGTTTTGAAATTATATACTGTATATATATATATATATATATATATATATATATATATATATATATATATATATACACACACCAATCTTTTTACATTGGGGGGGGGGGGGGAAGGGAAAAACGATTTGTCTTTCATTCTCGGACACCAAAAAAAACCTGCCTATGTCTCTCACTTTCAATTAAACCGACAAACCAACATTTTCCTACTATATGGGGTGGGGGGTGGGGGGGTGGGGTAGGGGAGGGGAACGGGATGGGGGAAGAGGGATGGGATGATTGGAGGGGGTTAATTATTACAGATGGTCTTTGACATTACACACACCTATCATATTTTCATTATACCCAAACAGCGAAGCAACAAATATTTGTTTATGTTCTATTTTAGGGAATAACTTGATTTTCTTTTGGCTCCATCAAGAATATTAACAAAAATTAAGGTGAAACTTTGTTCTTGGTTTAAATATCGTTCCTGAGCAGAGCTAAAATTATAAACCTCTTTTTGTTCTGCTATGAGAGCCTCCTGAGCCACATATCATTTTGAGATTGTAGTCGATTATTTTTCCATTGATCTCTTGACAACCATTAAGTCTTATTGAACCCCTCAGTTTGTATGCTTTATTTAGGCTCGTCTTGGTTATCTCTTCAATAAGACTTTTTGGATATTTACCACATTAGTTACGTTTGTCATTTAACTACCAAGGTTGTGATTGGTCTTTCACATTATTCACACCATATTTAAACCTTTGTATATCAAACGCGTATTGAGAACCAGTGGCTTTAAGTTTTAAAACATTCAGTTTGTGAAATCCATTCATTCTGGAAGAAATGCCGCACCACTGCCAGAATAGCATTGTTCCAGGCTTTGTTTTTTTTCCAGAAACTAAGTCTGGCAGAGAACATGTCATTTATTAAAAAGCCTTTTTAGTTCCTTATATAAAGATCTGGTGCCCTGGTGTTGGGCTAGCGGCTAGGGTGCCAGCTTAGGATCCTAGGATCCTGGGTTCGAATCCCGGTCGATCGCTGAATTAACGCCAGGGGGGTTGACTCAGCCTGTCATCCTTCCGAGGTCGGCTAATTGAGTACCAGTTCACTGGTAATTCCCTGCTTGTCGTAAAAGGCGACAAAAAGGGTTGGCGGCAGGAAGGGCATCCGGCCGTAAAACATTGCTTCAAAAAGGGGACCGAAAAACAACAACAACCACGGTCCCCGAAAAAGGCCAACCCCCGCTTGCGGGGAAAAATGGCCTCTAAAGGTGGTTATTTTTTTTTTAATATAAAGATCAGAGCAGGGGAAGCAGATTTTGAGCAGAGACAACACGTCAAGACGTTGCGTTCAGAATGGATGCTTTAACATCTGATGAAGAAGATAATGATTTTATCTCCACTCAACAACAATATTGGTAAGTTTAATGTTCCTAATATGAGTCTCGCACACCATTGTTGAATGAAAAACCTTGTACATGAATAATTGTTCATCTTGTTTCTTCTTACAGCACTTCAAAGTCTTTGGTGGAAGAAGATGTTGAATGTGAATCTCATGAACTTCACAAGGAACGGAAAAATATGAATGGGGTTCCGAAGGAATTTCAATCAGTTCGCCAAAAAGTTCCACGATGACTTGTTCGACCGTTCGAATGACCCACCACTGAAATGGAAGCGTCAGATTATGTCAACGAATTCTGACATTCCCGAAGTTGGAAACTTGGAGGTATTATTTGAACAATTATGCGAAAGGTATCGAAATAATAAAACACAAATGTGAGGTGTCCCAATATTTGTATTTGTTCTCTTAAACCTCTGTGTATGTTCTCTTCCAGCAAACACGATGCCAACCACCAACACCCAGATGTGCTGTCTTTCATGCCAATCAACCAGCACAAGATACCCCAGGTAATTAATTATTTATCTCTCTGCCTGATACACTTACCTGTATGACTTGGGTATGAATCTCGACCTAGTAATAAATTGTTTGCCCCAGTGTTTGACAGGCACGATGATTCATCAATTTGTGTGCCGCCCCTCGGATAGATGCTAAACCGGGAAACCCCTCTGTTAGCATGAATTAGGTTTGAATCCCGACCTCGTTATAAATTGTCTGCCTGATAACAAACATTCCATTCTGACCTCTGATGCAAGATTACCGGAGATCAAATGTTTACCAATATATTGTTTTGGCGTTTGTTTTACAGGTTAAACAAAACTAACACAACCTTTGTGCTGTACCAGCAGGAGAGAAAGGAGAGCAGGCCAGAAATGACTTGCCCTTGCCACACAGAGAAACAAACGTTTTCATCAAACAAGATTGTATCATGATTTTAATGTGTAATATAATGTATATTTTATTGAGTATTAATTATGTTTGTTTTGCTCACAATTATTTAATTATTAATTCTAATAGGAGAATAAAATAAAGGAGATGAAAAAAGGGAAGGTGCGCTCCCCCCAACGACCCACCATTTCTCTCATCCCATCCCCTCCCCATGTGTGTGTGGGGAAGGCAGGGGGTGCGATGAGGGAGGTGGTGCGTCAAGGGTGGGGGTGCACATGGGATGAGGGAGGTGGTGGGTCAAGGGTGGGGGTGCACAAGGGGGAGTAACATTTTTATTTTAATGATTTTTTAAATTATTTGATTTTTTTTTTTCTTTTAATTTATCATCTTTGTCCTTTGTAATTCCTGAGAATAAAATGAACCTAATATTTCTTCTCTATTTAAATCATATAATTTGTAAGTCCAAGGAACTGTATCAAATACATCAACAATTAAAAAAAAAAATTCATTGGTCCATCTCTTTGTATAACTTTTTTCAAAATGGTTCTTCCACTGATATATTCTGACGGTATCACCAACCTTAAACTTTGGATTTCTCAGATTCATCTCCTTTTCGTATTCTAATTTTGTAAATGTTTCTGATGGTTTTGTTTTTTTGAGGAATGAACTGTATTATTGTAATTATCTGCAATATCCTGAATTAAAGATACCCATTGTTGAGACCTGAGTTGAGTGAATTTTTTTTAGTGTAATCTCTCTTTCAAAGTGCGATTAAAACGCTCAATTATAACTGCCTTTCCTGCGTTATATGTACTATATAATGTAATGTAATGTAATGTACTATATAATGTACTATATAATGTAATGTAATGTAATGTAATGTACTATATACTATATAATATAGATACCATTATCTTTAAGGAAATTCATCAATGTTTTATTGTTGAACTCTGTTCCCTCATCAGTCCACAATTTGTTGGGTCTCCTTTTGCTTTTATAAAATATCTGTTGGAAGGCTAACATGAGGTTAATGCCTCTTTTGTTTTTTAAAGGAACAACCCATGCAAATGAATGAATATGAATGAATGATCGTTTTAAGGCCATTTTCCCCGCTAGAGCGGGGGTTAGCCTTGCGGGCCCCATGACAATCATGGTTCCCTGTTTGAGGCAATGTTTTTATGGCCGGATGCCCTTCCTGACGCCAACCCTTGGTCACGCTCTTACGATGCGCAGGGATACGGTGTACCTATTCTAAATCGGGGTACACACCGTGATCATCCCAGCAAGCTGGTACTCAATTTGCCGACCTCGGAAGGATGACAGGCTGAGTCAACCCCCCTGGCGTTAATTCAGCGATCGACCGGGATTCGAACCCAGGATACTAGGATCCCAAGCCGGCACCCTAACCGCTAAGCCAACACCAGTGCCAGGTTGGTCAGGTCAGGTCACCCTAACCAACGCCAACAACCCAGGCAAATCTACTCCTCAAATCAATAACGGTTAAAGCATACTTGTATCCCTTATCATTATTTAATTCAATTAAATCAGTGGACCAGATGTAATCAACACCTTTGGAATAAACATTCCTTCTTTTAAACATTGTGATTATAGGTTTATGTAATTCATCAGCTAAAACTATTTGCTCCTTCGTCTTGATGACATCATTAGAGTTTAATAGTTTTTTTGATAACCAAGCCCAAGTCTCAATTTAGCACATCAATTTTTTCACAATAAACCTATCAACTTTCTCAACGTTGGATTTCGTATCAAAGACTCTCTGCTCACCTTCACTCCTTCATGCCTCTTTTCTCCCGTCTCTGGAACAAACTCCCTCACTCTCTTCAATCCCACTCCTCCCTCCAGGTCTTTAAAACAGCTGTTCACCACCATCTCTTATCTTCCCCCATCCAAAACCTTGATCTTTTCTACCCCCGCTAATTTCACCCCAATTCCACTTTTTTGAAATACCAACTTCTGTCCTGGAAGTCCTTGGTGTCCTTGTGTTTTATACTTCTCCCCCCCCCCCCCCTTTCCCACGCCTCCTCCCCCCAAGCCCTCTCCCTCCCACACATCTCCCTGCTCTTAAATGTTGTGTGCTCTCAAGTGTTTGTGTGCTTCCCCTTCTCTTGTCTTCCGCTCCCTCTTTTTATATATTTTGTTTGTCTGGTTGATTTGTTTGTGAAGTAAATGTCAGCTCTTTCACGAGCCTCGATTCAGTATACAAAAAAGAAGAAAAAAAAAAGACAAATTGTACAACATTTCTCTGTCTGCTTCGTGTTTTTCCTCCAATGTAGTGCTATTCCCATAATCAATATCTTGTTTCATACACACTTCATCAACCCTATTTCGAGGTTTAGACCAAGGTTTAGGATTGTCAGCCTCATCTCATCTTTTATCCAAGTTTGTTCCTGGGCCACAGAAAGAATACCCTGGTAGATGTAATTCCCCTGGTATTCCAGTTGTTGTAAATTTTCTACCCGACAACTTTTGTATGTCTCCTCCACGTTTTTGTTTGGAGATAAATTTGCTCTTTTTAGTGCCACACACCAAACATATCTCTGTTTGTATAACCCTATTATTTTTACTTTTCACATATGAGATATTTATCGTATTTGTTTTCTTTTTACAATTGAAACAATAAATTATCATCGTATTTATTTTGAGAAAAATTCATAGAGTGCGAAAACCTTTTTAGTTTCCAACATATGCATTTCTGTCTTGATTTTTAAAACAAAGTATCCTTAGAAATGCCTTCACTCTATCCTCCATTTATTTAAGGGAAAAATTGTAAAGGTTTGACCAAAGCAATGACACCAACATCATCAATTATATAATATTTTCCTTCTTCCTCTTTTTTATCCCCACTTGTCTCGTTGTTGTCCTTCCCTGAAATGGAAGTCATGGTTGAAGTCATTATTATTCACGAAACTAATATTTTCGTTGGACTATTAATTCTTTATTTTCCTCCTCGGTGCATTGAGTTTGATTTATATTCTGTAATGCCTCCAATCTTTTTCTAATCTCACTGGTTTCCATGTTATATTTTTCCTCTATCGCTTTTCTCTCTCATCCCTCTCTCTTTTCTCTCCCTCTTCTTCAACTCTTTTCTCATCCCTTGCTACCCTTGAACCATTTCCCCAATAGAATATCAAACATATTGTTACGGATTCGGAGGGTCGGCGCTCCCCTTATCAAGGGGGGGGGGGCGGGGTTAATCCCCTTGTCCGTGACTGACCGACCCGAGTCCTTAGAAGTTATAACGCTCCTTCCGGTCGGTATTAGCTAGGGTCATTGGTCAAGGTAGTCCCAAATACCTACTTACTAACCCGACCGTAAAGCAGGGAAATAACTCCTGCTCGAACCACGGACGTGATGGTAAAGGCCGAGCGGTTAGCAATCCGCGGTCCGAGCCGTTAACAAAGACTAAACCCCATTCTGAGCGGTTGCGATCGTGCCACAGGTACTCAATGGAAAGAAAGGACGGATGCGATCGGATTAGGGAAAAACCAAGAAAGAACAAGGTGATTTATTTACAACCAAAAAGAAGAGGAAAGGAAAGAATGTACAGGAAGAAGAAGAAGAAGCAGGACACAGGGCAGGCTTAACTACACAGTCTTAACTTACAACCCCGGACAAACATACACACTCACACGGAATTGTAGCTGGTAGGATGGAAGGTCCAGGTAGATGGTCCAGGCAATGGGGTCCAGGTGAGGCTCCGGTTCCGTGGGCGGAAACCCAGCAGGCAGCTTCGCGCGTATCGTTCAACCGCGAGCGGACCTTACATATGGCGGGGGGGGAGGGGGGACTCATGTCCTTTAGCGTATGTAACAGATGGACGGTCGTGCTAAACGCTCCCTCTCTCTATAGTTCTCATTCACAGCTGACAATGCATATGAGAGCAAAAACCAAGCCATGAGGTCGAAGGAACTGCCTGCAGAGCTCAGACAGGATTGTGTCGAGGCACAGATCTGGGGAAGCCTACTAAAAAATTTCTGCTGCGTTGAAGGTCCCCAAGAGCACAGTGGCCTCCATAATTCTTAAATGGAAGAAGTTTGGAACATCCAGGACTCTTCCTAGAGTGGCCGCCCGGCCAAACTGAGCAATCTGGGAAGAAGGGCCTTGTAAGAGGTGACCAAGAACTCGAAGGTCACTCTGGCTGAGCTCCAGAGATCCTGTGTGGAGATGGGAGAAACTTCCAGAAGGACAACCATCACTGCACCACTCCACCGATCTGGGCTTTATGGCAGAGTGGCCAGACGGAAGCCTCTCCTCAGTGAAAGACACATGAAAGCCCGCTTGGAGTTTGCACAAAAGCACCTCAAGGACTCGGACTGTGAGAAACAATATTCTGTGGTCTGATGAAACGAAGATTGAACTGTTTTGCTTCAATTCTAAGTGTCATGTCTGGAGGAAACCAGGCACTGCTCATCACCTGCCCAATACCATCCCAACGGTGAAGCATGGTGGTGGCAGCATCATGCTGTGGGGGTGTTTTTCAGCAGCAGGGACTTGGGGACTGGTCAGGGTTGAGGGAACAATGAACGGAGCTGAATACAGAGATATTCTTAATAAAAACCTGAAACAGCGCTCAGGACCTCAGACTGGGCCGAAGGTTCACCTTCCAACAGGACAATGACCCTAAGCACACAGCCAAGACAATGTAGGAGTGGCTTAGGGACAACACTGTGAAGGTCCTTGAGTGGCCCAGCCAGAGCCCTGACTTGAACCCAATCGAACATCTCTGGAGAGACCTGAAAATGGCTGTCCACCGACGGTCCCCATCCAACCTGACAGAGCTTGAGAGGATCTGCAGAGAAGAATGGCAGAAAATCCCCAAATCCAGGTGTGCAAAGCTTGTCGCGTCATACCCAAGAAGACTCGAGGCTGTAATCGCTGCCAAAGGTGCTTCAACTAAGTACTGGGTTAAGGGTCTGAATACTTATGTCAATGTGATATTTCAGTTTTTTCTTTTTAATAAATTTGCAAAACTTTCTAAGATCCTGTTTTCTCTTTGTCATTATGGGGTATTGAGTGTAGATTGATGAGGGAAAAAGTGAATTTAAACGATTTCAGCATAAGGCTGCAACATAACAAAATGTGAAAAAAGTCAAGGGGTCTGAATACTTTCTGAATGCACTGTACATATATATGTTGCACACACAAGACTTGTAAATTTTCAACTATAGCATGCTGTCTGCATTCACCATGACGACGATTTGTGGTTGCGTATAATCGTATATCGATTGCCCTTCGGATTCAGACATAGGAGGGATAACTTTGCCATGGAGATTGCTCTTTTTTTTCTTTTCAATTTTGTTAGAGATGTGATGTAATTTCTTACTTTTGGATGACGTATTGCAGGCCTATAATGTTTGAACCATTTGAGGTTGAGTCTGTGTTGCAGTGCACGAAGTCGCCATGACATTTGTTTGTGTGTTGAGCTAAAAAAAAAAAAATGCGTTGCTGGTCTCATTCTTTTGTGACGGCCTAAGTAGTGGTTGTTTTCCAAAGGTGTAGGAGGAAACTTGGACACAGGAGGAGGCCAATTAACACCCATGTACAAATACCTGTAGTTTATCCACACCTCATCAATGTGATCAATCAATTTGTTCATCTTTTATCTATGAAGCACATAAGCACCAATAACCTCGTCATTATATCCTCTATGTTCCTTTTGTCATCGGCTTCACTATCCCGTTTCATATCTCAGCAGGTAATTTGATCAGGGCACTAGCACACATTGACATTCTCTTTGGTGATATTTTGTTTCCACGATGTCAATGTAAATTCAACGCTTCGACTGATTCTGCAACTGGACCAGACGACATCAGCCCACGGGTCCTAAATTCCTGCTCTGCCACTCTATCTCACCCTCCCTCTGTTCTCTTCACCCTCTCTTTTGCTCAAGGTCATCTGCCATCTGCTTGGAAATCAGCCAACATTACCACTTTACACAAAAAAGGTGCAAAAACAGATCCTTGCAACTACAGACCAATCAGCCTTCTCCCTATTATCAGCAAAGTCATGGAATCCATCATTGCTTCTGATATTAAATCTTTCCTCTTCTCCAATAGCTTGATCTCTGATCATCAATTTGGTTTCAGACCAGGTCACTCTACTCTGGAGATGCTGCTTCTGCTTTCTCAACAATGGATGGAGGTCCTCGATGCCAAACAGGAAATTAGAGCTGTCTCCCTTGATATATCTCGTGCCTTTGATAAAGTCTGGCACCCCGCTCTGGTCAGCACACTCTCCTCCTATGGTATCCATGGAAACCTCCACGCATGGCTTGCAGACTTCCTCACCGGTCGTAGTCAACGTGTGGCCCTGAATGGATTTCTCGCATCTCCCCTTCCTGTTCAGGCTGAGGTTCCTCAAGGCAGTGTTCTGGGTCCTGTGCTTTTTCTGGTCTTCATCAATGATCTCTCTGACTCTCTGGAAAATCCTCTCTATCTCTTTGCTGATGACTCTACTCTCTGCCGCTCCATTCCTCATCCCTCAGATCGGCCGTCTGCAGCCTCCTCACTCTCTGCAGACCTGGACAAAATCACAAACTGGTCAAACAAGTGGAACATGTATTTCATACAAGGCTTTCATCCGCAGCTCAAAGGAATACTGTTCTCCCCTCTGGGCTGGTGCTCCTGCCTCACACCTAACTCGGCTTCACGCTGTATAAATAAACACTTTCAGAATCATTGGAATCTCCCGTGATGAAGCCGATTCTGAGGGCCTTTCACACACTCACCGCAGGCAGGTTGGTGGTCTTTCTGTCTTCTACCGACTCCTCTCCGGCCTTGCTCCCCCAGCTCTGTCTGTGCTCTGCCCCCCAAATATTCCTACAGGTCACATAAGATCTGTCAGTAATACCCCCTTTACACAGGGGTGGCGATCGTTGAGAGATCGTTGAGCGATGAAAAAATCTCAATGAGCACCCAGCGATCACCAACATCTCTCAATGATCTTCCAGTGATCTCCACGGTCACCACGGTCTCCTCAAAGTTTTGACTCGGTCCAAAACAATCTCAACGATCGCCAAGGGAAGCGATCTCTCAACGAACGCTCAAGGAGCACTCAACGATCTCATCGATCTCCCAATGATCTCTCAGCAATCTTTCAATGAACGCCAAATTTTTCCACCCCGAAGGTAGAGATGGCTGAGTGATCAGTGAGGGATCGCTGAGCGTTCAATGAAAGACCAATAGAGTTCATTGAAAGACCGGGGCGGAGATTGCTGCGAGATCATTGGGCGATCAATTTCCGCTTGAGAGATTGTTGAGCGTTCGTTGAGAGATTGGGGAGAGATTGCCGTGGTGATGAGAAGTGCGGCATTGGGGGCTATGAATACGGGTGCTAAACCCCCTATTTACTCCAGAGGTAAATATACCCAGAGGCTCCCTGTCGCCCAAGAAACGCTCAGCAACCTCTTTGGTCGCCCAAGGAACTCTCAATGATCCCTCAGTGATCTCTCCTGGTCTCTCAGTGATCTCTCTTGGTCGCACAACGAGCGCTCAGCAAACTCTCAATGTTCGCTGTAGGAGGCTTAGTCTCCATTGATATCTCAAGGATGTTTCAATGGGCGCTCGATGATCGCCAAGGTCGCTCAAAGATCTCTATAGATCGCCATGAAAGTTGCCGAAAATTGAATTTTTGATCGCACAACGAGCGCACAAGGATCTCCCAAACATTTACACAGAAACGGCTTTTTCGAGGCTTAGGAGATCGTTGAGAGATCGGGCCAATTTTTGATCGCTCAATGGTCACCCAACGATCTCCGTGTTGTGTAAAGGGGGCCTAACCCTCTTCTGGTGAAACTGCCAAAATCAAGACTCTGCTCTCCTTCATTTCTCTTTTCTCTCGCCTCTGGAACATACTCCCTCACTCTCTTCAATCCCACTCCTCCCTCCAGGTCTTTAAAACAGCTGTTCACCACCATCTCTTATCTTCCCCAATCCAAAACCTTGATATTTTCTTCCCCCGTTAATTCACCCCAGATCCACCTCTTTGAAATACCGGCTTGTTTCCAGGAAGTCCTTGCAGTGTAGTGTACATTTGTTTTATAGCTATCCCACCCTCCCCCCCCCCCCCTTACCCTGCTCCTTCCTCCCCAAGCCCTCTCCCTCCCACAGATCTCCCGATGCTTTTCCCTCTCTCCCCATCTAGTCTCCCGCTCCCTTTATTACATGTTTTATGTGTCAGTTTGTTTTTTGTAATTAATTATAGCTCTTACACGAGCCTCGATGTTGTATTAAAAAAAAAAACATTAAGAAAAAAAACGCGTGGATTTACATCTCCATCGTGAGGGAGTGCTGCGACTTGGAGCACACCTTTACTTAAAGTGTGCTCCATGTCGCAGCACCCCCTGCTGTCATTTCAATAAACTGCATATCGGTACAAATCCATGACTAGACAGCTCAGAGATAAGTGCATTACCAAGTGAGCTAACTTGCCGTTTTGGGAAAAACCTTGATGGTAACTTCATCTACTGGGACAGTTATTCTCGGTTCCCAGTATGATGATCACTTTGTTCGATACGAAAGCAGTTTGTTGAGTGACATTTTATGAAGGAAATATTGGAATTTACATTCCATTAGCTGTATTTTCAGAATGACCTTCTGAAGAATGTGCGTGTTGGTGTGTTGTTTGTTCTTGGGGTGTTAAATTGCCAGCTTGTGGACTACCCACTGACCCCTTGCGTAAATGTTTGAGTTTTGCAGCCGAAGCTTTGTAAATGTTTGCTTCAAGGTGGTGAGCACGGTACCCCTCTATGAATCGTGACAAAAAGCATTTTTGGAGATTTAAATATAATGTGTCAAACTGCTCGAATTGCAACTTCCATACCTTGCAGGATATTGTGAAGGGTACTTGCATACCTTGCAGAGGTGCTTGTTTGTTTGTTTGTTTGCTTGTTTGTCTGTGAACAGGATATCCCAAAAAGTTATGGACAGACTCCGACGATACTTGGTGGACAGGTTGGGTGTGTGACAAGGAAGAACTGACTCAACTTTTGTGAAGATCTGAATCCGGATATGATCCACAGGGTCTAACTATAAAGGTTTAAAAGGTACGTAATTAATAGACGTAGTCATGGTGCAACTGACGTTCAAACTGTTCGTAATTAAGAGACATAATCACGTGGGTTAGTGGCTCAACATAGACTTGCTGCATTACGTTTAGACTAGCAGAAGCCTGTAGTAAAATTTCCATGACAGAAAAGCCTTGGCCTATTATTATTACGAGTGGGGTCACCCGTGGGAACCCCACGAGCATGGAGGTGTATCGTTGCGATCGGTGCAGCCGTTTTTGTGGTACCCGGGACAATAATGTTATGCGGGAGTCCAAACCTGAAAATGCTGGGGACCAAAGCTGTAATTGGAAAAACAAAATAGCCTATTTTACTCCATGGGGTCCCAGGATTACCCACCCAAAATATTGTTGCGATCAGTTCAGCCGTTTTTGCGGTAGTTGGGAACGGACGGACGGACGGACACACAGACGGAAATTTGGTGAATTATAGTAACATATAGAAGAAAAGAGAAGATCAGACACCCTCCCTCCCTCCCCTCTCACCAACCTCCCAACCTCCCTACCCCCCCCCCCTGACCTTGCCCCCCTCCCCAAAGAAGCCATGTCTGCTACGACATTGTACGTTGTTGCTCAGCACACTGATGGGGCATGAAGATCTGGAGAAGCTGCCATTAATGATGTGGATGCAACAGGTAAGAAGCTTTAGCTCCCAAAGGATCAACCCCCTCGACTCTTATGGATAGACAGAAGCATCCGCTCGTTACAGGAACAGCCAGGGGAACTGTGTTCATTCAAAATACCTCTTGCTGCGTAATTCAATGCACTGAAGGAGCTGCGCTCCAACGCGAGTCGAAAGAATTGACGCGACCAAAGACGGAATTCGTCCGAGTTGCTCTATTGAAACAAAACAGCTCAGGTATTCTGACAAGCCCGTTTATCTGGCAGCAATATATATACACATTTATGTCGGGAAGTTTGCCCGGCAAAAGCTATACCGGGCATGCCCGGGTGTCAAGGGCGAGCCTTGGAAAGGCGAGTCTGGACCTGCCCGGGCGTGTTTGGCTGCGGCCTGGCAAGTCGAGGCTGGGCGTGCCCGGACGCTCTGGGCGAGCCCTGAAAAGGCGATAGCGGGCATGCCCGGACGCTCTGGGCAAGCCCTGGAAAGGCGAGAGCGGGCATGCCCGGGAAAGACGAGACCGGGCGTGCCCGGGAGGTTCGGGCGTGCCCGGGAACAGTGAGTCCGGGCATGCCCGGGAGAGGTGCGTCTGGCCGTGTTCTGGCTGGTGCAAGGCGATTGTGTGCATCCAGCGGTAACCGCTACACACGCCCCTCCAGAATCGACCTGCACCGGCAGGGTCACTTTAAGGGGGGTCCGGATGACCCGGCCGAAGCGACCCCTGGAGGGTCGTGGGGAGGGGTCCGACGTGGTGGTGGGTGGTCGAGCGGGGGGAACTGTAGATGGGGGGCGGCCTCGCCGCGGAGGAAGGGCCAACCGTGGTGGTCGGTCGACGTCCATGTGCGCCGGTTTGAGGCGGTCCACAGAAATCCGGTTTGGCCGGCCGCCGAAGTCTACGATGAAAGACTTGTCGCCCCGTCGCAGGACCCGGAAGGGCCCGTCGTACGGCGGCCGGAGTGGCCCCCGGTGCGCGTCATGACGCACAAAGATGTACTCCGCTGTGCGAAGCGCCGGGGGGACGTAGGACTGGGGGCCACCGTGGCGGGACGTCGGCACGGGGGCAAATCGTCGGGCGGCCTCCTGGAGGTCCGAGCGCTGGCGAGCGGCGGACCAGGGACTGGTAGCGTCGGGCACGAATTCGCCCGGGACGCGGAGCGGCTGGCCGTAGACGAGCTCGGCGGCGGACGCCTGGAGGTCTTCCTTGGGGGCCGTGCGAAGGCCCAAAAGGACCCACGGCAGCCGGTCGGCCCAACCGTCGTCCTGAAGGCCGGCCATGAGTGCGGCCTTCATGGAGCGGTGAAACCGCTCGCACAACCCGTTGGCTTGGGGGTGGTAGGCCGTGGTGTCAGCATGACCCCCAACGAACGGGCGACCGCGCCCCAAAGCTCAGACGTGAACTGTGGGCCGCGGTCGGACGAGATGTCCGCTGGTGCGCCGAAGCGCGCGACCCAGGTGGCGATGAACGCCTGCGCCACGTCGGCGGTGGTGGTGGAGGTGAGGGGCACGGCCTCCGGCCACCTGGTGGTCCTGTCCACCATGGTGAGCAGGTGGGTGAACCCCCGCGAGGGGGGCAGGGGACCCACCAGGTCCACGTGGACGTGGTCGAAACGCCGTTCAGGCACGGCGAAAGGTGCCAGCGGGGCCTGGGTGTGGCGGTGGACCTTGACCCGCTGGCAGGCCGTGCAGGCGTTGGCCCAGTCGCGGATGTTTCGTCGAAGGCCGTGCCAGACGAAACGCGCCGACACCAGCTTCTGAGAAGCTTTCCGGCCCGGGTGAGAAAGGCCGTGGATGGAGGCGAAGATGCAGCGCTGCCAGGAAACGGGCACGATGGGGCGAGGCTGGCCCTGGGAGACGTCGCAGAGCAGGACAGTGCCCGCGAAGGGAATGTCGGCCAGGCGGAGGCCCGTGTCCGCCGCACGGAGTGCCTGCACCGAGGCGTCGGTGGTCTGGTCGGCCGCCATGAGCGCGAAGTCCACGCCGAGGTGGACCGCGTTCGCGCTGGCCCGAGAAAGACAGTCGGCCACGGCGTTGTCTTTGCCGGCGACGTGCCTGTTGTCCGTGGTGAACTCCGACATGGCGGATAGGTGGCGCTGCTGGTGGGCCGACCACGGCTCCGTGACCTTCGCCATTGCGTAGACCAACGGCTTGTGGTCGACGAAAGCCGTGAACGGGCGGCCCTCCAGGAGGTGTCGAAAATGGCGAACGGCCAGGAATAGCCCGAGCAGCTCGCGGTCGAACGTGCTGTAGTTTAACTCGTTCGGCCGGAGTTGCCGGCTGAAAAAAGCGAGTGGCTGCCAAACCCCGTCCACCCATTGCTCATGGACGGCGCCCACCGCGTAGTTGGAGGCGTCCGTAGTGAGGGTGATGGGCGCGTTGAGCACCGGGTGAGCCAGCAGCGTTGCGTCGGGGAGGGCCTGTTTGGCGCTGGCGAAGGCCACGTCCATGGCCGCGGACCAAACAATGTCATGCTTGGCCGGCTTGCCCCGGAGGGCCTCGTAAAGGGGCCGCATGAGCTGAGCAGCGCGGGGCACGAATCGGTGATAAAAATTCACCATGCCGAGGAACTCTTGGAGGGCCTTGATGGAACGGGGACGCGGGAACGTGGTGATGGCCTCGACCTTGGTCGGCAGCGGCACGGCCCCGGTCTTGGTGATGCGGTGGCCCAAAAAGTCAACGGTCGTCGCGCCGAAGTGGCATTTGACCGGGTTGACAATTAAGCCGTGCTCGCTGAGGCGACCGAACAGTGTTCGGAGGTGGAGGAGGTGCTGGCGACGAGGATATCGTCCAGATAGACGAAAAGAAATGGCAGGTCGCGCAGCACGCCGTCCATCAAGCGCTGGAACGCCTGGGCCGCGTTCTTGAGGCCAAACGGCATCCGCAAAAATTCGAACAGGCCGAACGGCGTGATGACGGCCGTCTTCGGGACGTCGGCCGCCCGGACAGGTACCTGGTGGTAGCCCCGTATCAGGTCAATTTTCGAAAAGATGACCCGTCCCGCCAAACGGGCGGAAAAGTCCTGAATATGCGGGATCGGGTACCTGTCGGGGGTGGTAGCGTCGTTGAGACGGCGGTAGTCGCCACACGGGCGCCATCCACCCCCCGGCTTTGGCACGATGTGCAGTGGCGAGGCCCACGTGCTATCGGAGCGCCGCACGATGCCGAGGTGCTCCAACGCGTCGAACTCGGCCTTCGCCACGGCTAGCTTGGCCGGGTCGAGGTGGCGGGCCCTGGCGTAGACCGGCGGGCCCGTAGTGGGTATGTGGTGCTCGATCCCGTGGCGCACCGCGACGGCCGAAAACGTCGGCCGCGTGAGGGCCGGGAATTCCGCGAGCAGGCGAGCGAACTCGTTCGCTGCCGGGAGGGCGCACGCCAGTTCGGTCGGCGCGGAGCTGCTCATTGTGCACGCCAGGGAGCTGAAGGTCTCGGCGTGGACAAGGCGACGTCGTTTGACGTCGACCAGCAGCCCGTGCGCGCAGAGGAAGTCGGCGCCCAGCAAAGCCACGGGGACGCTGGCGGTAACAAAAGTCCATTGAAAACGCTGGCTGCCGAAGCAGAGGGTGACGACGCGTGGGCCGAAAGTGCGTATGGCCGAGCCATTAGCAGCGACCAAAGAGGGGCCGCAAACGGCGTCCCGCCTGTCCTGCTCGGAGGCGGGTATGACGCTCAGTTGGGCGCCGGTGTCACACAGGAAACGCCGCCCAGACGCTTTGTCCCGAATAAACAGCAAGTTGCCCGAGTGGTCGGCGCTCATGGCTGGGAATGTACGCCGGCCCGGCCGTTTCCCGACCTGCCGAAAGTGCATGGGGGCCGGCACGTCCGAGCCTTGTGTCCGAACCTGGCGTGGTAATAACACCACGCCCGGTCAGGTGGAGGCCCCGGCCGTCGTGTCGGAAGCGGGCGGTGCGGCGTGGCGGCCGCCAGTTGCACCGGCAGTTCGGCCTCCAACTGCGCAGGGCGCTCGGGCGTCTTGGGCGTCGCCTCGGACGGCGGCGGGCTCCAGGTAACCGCGCCGATGTGCTGGCCCGCCGAGGAGATCTTATCGGCTTCCCTGGCGAGGGTGCGGGAATCCGTGATCAACGTGCCAGCCAGGGCGAGGCGTACCGGGTGAGGCAGCTGGAGAAGGAACAGCTCGCGGAACAGAAAATCCGGAGAGTGCTCACCGAGCAACGAGAGCATATAGTCCATGCGCTCGGACGGGCGCGTGTCGCCGAGCTCGGGCAGAGCGAGCAGGCGCCGTGCGCGTGCTGCCGGTGAGAGGGCGAAAGCGGCGAGGAGGAGCGTCTTCAGCGCGTCGTGTTTGTCAGCAGCCGGCGGGTGCTCGAGGAGGCTCAAGGCGCGGGCCGCGGTGGCGGAACCGAGCGCCGCCACAACATGGTGGAAGCGGGTGTCGTCCGCGGTGATGCCTCGCAGGGCGAACTGAGAGTCCGCCTGAGCGAACCAAACAGCCGCGTGAGCCTCCCAGAAGGTAGGCAGTTTAAGCGTCACTGCCGTATCCATGTCGGTAGGTCACCAATGAAGGAGCTGCGCTCCAACGCGAGTCGAAAGAATTGACGCGACCAAAGACGGAATTCGTCCGAGTTGCTTTATTGAAACAAAACAGCTCAGGTATTCTGACAAGCCCGTTTATCGAGCAGCAATATATATACACATTTATGTCGGGAAGTTTGCCCGGCAAAAGCTATACCGGGCATGCCCGGGTGTCAAGGGCGAGCCTTGGAAAGGCGAGTCTGGACCTGCCCGGGTGTGTTTGGCTGCGGCCTGGCAAGTCGAGGCTGGGCGTGCCCGGGCGCTCTGGACGAGCACTGGAAAGGCGATAGCGGGCATGCCCGGACGCTCTGGGCGAGCCCTGGAAAGGCGATAGCGGGCATGCCCGGACGCTCTGGGCGAGCCCTGAAAAGGCGATAGCGGGCATGCCCGGACGCTCTGGGCGAGCCCGGGAAAGACGAGACCGGGCGTGCCCGGGAGGTTCGGGCGTGCCCGGGAACAGTGAGTCCGGGCATGCCCGGGAGAGGCGCGTCTGGCCGTGTTCTGGCCGGTGCAAGGCGATTGTGTGCATCCATCGGTAACCGCTACAGCACCACATTACACTGGAAAATGTGGGGACAGAACATACTGTGTTGTGGGGGTTACCTTATTGGGACATAATCCACAGGCACGGGCCAGTGGGGCTTTGGATGGTGTGGGCGTGGTGTGCGCGCGGTTGTTGGAGCCTCACCCCCCGAAGCGGGATTTTGGGTTATAAAAAGCTGTATGAGTTCCGGTCGCGAGCGCTTTCTGTGGAAATAAAGGAGCTTTGAACAGTTAAGAAGTGTCTCGTACAGTGTGCTGCACCTGCAGGCGGCGCTACACGATACACATTTGGCCTATGTGACCCATGGGGGGGAAAAAGCCTTCTGCTCCAAAAGGATCAACCGCCATGACCCTTAGCGTATTAGATACAAGACTGATTGTTTGATTCGGTACAGGATTGAATCTACAGACTTTGTGTTCCTGCTATGCTCTGTTTGACTTGATCAAAGGAGATTAAATGTTGTGCATTTCCAAAAATCGAGAAAGAAAAATACAAAATGAGTTTGATTCTATGATGGACATATGCGATACCATGCATCTCTTCAAATTAGGAGTGCTTGTACATGCTTGTCACACTCAATAGTGGGTCATGAGCTGTTTGGCATTCGCTGTACAACAAGAACTCAAAATGTTTATTTTGTTTGAATGTTTTGTTTGATTTTATTGCATTCATTCTTTGAGCTGCCAGAAGCATTTGGATATATGAGCATTGTGCATTCCTCTGAGCTATCTTGTCTGGCTTTGGATCTCGAAACAGCTATAAACTGTCATCCTGGTGTTCCGCATGCAGGGTGAGGCATCCATGCGCACGCCGTCCGTTGGTTGGACGTTAAGCCTGAGGACTCCTCTGCTTGTTGTGGGACGTTATTTGTCATTCGAAAAGAATAGGTGAGCTATCGCTGACACTCCAAACAAATTCGGAATTCCTGCATTAACCTAAAGTGGGCACTGCATCAGCCACATGGCCACACCCCAGTCGTCATGCTTCCGGTAGCTTGTTGCCGCACCAAGAAACTAACGGCCTATTCATTTGTATTATCTATAAGCATCCCCACGTGGACTTGCAAGACAAGATTGTCAGGCGTACTCCTTGGGTGTTGATGTGATGTTACAACGAAGGCACCACAATCATGCCAGCTCCGCATGACGCAATCACCAGCAGTCTAGACCTGAATGATGTATGTATTGGCTTGGTGCCTGATGAGATGTCCACCACACCCAAACCCTTCCATGTATGTTGAAAGTAGGGTTTGTTGAATCACACAAGCTCGTTTCATTATTTCATTTTTAAACTACTTGTGAATAAATAATTTTATGGACATCAATAGACCATGGGCAAATAAATAAATATATATATATATATATATAGGACTTGAACTGAGGTTCTCCACATCACAAGCCAGGTGTTAAAAGTGGGGGGGGGGGGGTGTATTTTGTCAGGCTGTTTGGGTTTGTTTATACATGGTTTTCAAGATAAATATGCATCCAGGCAAAAGAGTAACTAGATCCACCCTGCTAGTTGGGTTAAAAAACAAGACGAGAGCACATCCGGTCTCAGGCACGTTTCACCCGTTTTCCAGCAGGATTCCTATCTCGGCCTCAGGAAGCCCGCTGGGAGGTGGGTGAAACGTCAGCCTAGACCAAATCTGCCCTCACCTTGTTTATTACTTGACTAGCAGGGTAGATACTATTTTGGTTGGGTGCACCTTTTTTCTTTAAAATGAAATTTATATAATACTGGCAGGAGTACGTGGCGTTTCCCGGTGATGTTCTAATCTTGTTGACGTTTTGAAGAAATCAATTTTTTCTTTTCTATTTTTTTGTGGGTGCTTAAAACACTTCCCTACCTACACCCACCCAATAAGGAAAATTTATATCAAGGGAGGTGCAAAGCGCCCTTCCCTTTATATGGGATTGTTTCTCTGCATGCAACTTTATCATAGGGACTGAAAACTCGTTTCTCGGCTTTTACAGGATGAAATAGGCTGAAAATTTCAGAAGTGAATACTTTGTACATTGAGGTAATATGTTCCAAATTTCAGCATCATCCGGTTCCGCATTCTTGAGTTTTATAAAGACAACCCTCAAATTCACGTTGGTGTCTGTCTGTCTGTCTATCTATCTGTCTGTCGGTCCGTCCGTCCCTCTGTCTGACCGAAATGTGTTGGCGCTCATATCTCAAAGGCTATGCATTGAAACTAGCTGAAACTTGGAATATACAGACTTGGCATTTAATATGGAATATATTTTTTTTCTTGACTTGGGTTTACTTTCTGAACTCAGAATATCAATCTGGTGAGTTTCTTTTATGCTTCGGTGATTTCTTTGTTAAAAGAACCATGTCACTGATTGTCTGTCGCAGCAAGAAGTCAATAACAGGATTATATCACAGGTGGCGTGACAAAATGTACGGACAGGCACATTTGACGATTGGCTTCACAATCGGGTATATAAGGGTTGTTGCGTTCTGTATTAGTGGAAAACAACTGCTGCACGTCTACAAAAGTTATTGCCGCTTCCTCTGGAGATGGTCCGTCAACATGACAATGCTGTTTGTCATGGAATGGTGGCTTTACGAAATTCTGGCATGAAACAGCGTGCTATTGCTCGGCAGTATGGCATCACTCAAGGTCAGGTGTCAAAGATCCTGAAACAAAATGCTCAGAGGGGTGTCCCGACTCCAATACCGAGGCCAGGACGTCCACGCAGAACCACAAGGAGAGATGATCGCCAGCTGCACCGGTTAGTCTGCAATGGCCGTACCAAGTCAGCTAATCGGCTTAGGGCTGAGTGGCAGCAACTGACAAATGTGCCTGTATCCAGAAAGCTAGTCAACCAACGACTGGTTCAAGCAGGCTATCGTGCCAGGCATCCCCTGAGAAAGCCACGCCTGACCAGACAACACAGCCAGCGCCGATTGCAGTGGGCCAGAGAGCACCGTCAATGGCAGCCAGGACATTGGAATCACGTGACCTTCAGTGACGAGTCTAGATTTCTGGTCTATCATCAAGATGGCCGCATCCGAGTGTGCAGACAAGTGCATGAAGCCTACAACGATGATTGTATAGTGCCAAGAGTCGAAGCTGGAGGTGGTGGGGTGACCGTTTGGGCTGCTTTTCATGCAGGGGGCAAAACTGACCTGGTTGTTCTGAATGGAAACCTGAACAAGTTCAAGTACAGGGTCATTCTGGAAGAAACATTGCTTCCATTTGCTCGTGCAGCCTTTCGAGGAAACTTTGTCTTCCAAGATGACAATGCACGGCCTCATCGTGCTCGCATGATCCAACACTTTCTTGCTGACCGTGGTGTAGAGCATATGGAGTGGCCTGCCATGTCCCCGGATATGAATCCGATAGAGAACTTGTGGGCAGAATTAATGCGTCAAATCGACAACTTGGACCAGCAGCCTACCTCTGTGCGTGAATTGCAGCAGACTATTGTCACTGCATGGTAAGCGATTCCTGTCCAAACCTTGGAAAATCTCGTGAACAGCATGCCTCGACGTGTATGTGCTTTCCTGAATGCTCGTGGGGGTTACACGAAGTACTGAACTGTAATTTTACTGTCCGTAATCCCAGTCATAATTTAGCTTTTGTTTTTGTTGAAAATTTTTTTGGCTAATGTGCAAAATAGAGATACTTCTGGAAAATGTACAGAAGTTTAACACAGTACTGTCCGTGAATTGAGTTTGATATCAGTTTACATCACTTTCAAGGATCAATTTAATTGCTTCGAAATGTCAAATGTGGTTTTTGTTTCTTTTAAAGGTCACATTAACAAAATCTAGAATAATTTCAACATAATTCCAATGAACTTTTGGTTCTAAGTCATCTTGAAAAGTAAGTTCACCCCCACAAAAAAATATTCCATATTAAATGCCAAGTCTGTATATTAGCCAATTGGTCTAATTAATGACTTTCAAAACAAGTTCAAAATATGTGCTCATTAAGGGGGTATACAGGGGTGTTTTTGACCCCCCCCCCCTCCCAAATAGGTATTTGCTCTCTTCTCCGAAACTACACACAACGATTTTGATGAAACTTGGCCACAAGTTTGCCTAATCTAATCTTTGCCTATCTAATGCCTAACGAAGGTGTATTCATCGTATCAACATCTGCGCTCATTGTGTGAATTTACGGGGGGTGGGGGGTTGGTTTTACCCCCCTCCTGAAAATTCCAGGGGCATAGAAAAGGCCCCTTAATATGGTATGTGCCATGCGGCAAACTAGAAAAGAAGGGATAATTCTATAACTTGTAGAAAATGCGAAACGATAGAAAAGAAGGAACATTCAAAAAATCTAGTGTGCATGCTGGACTACCCTTGTGTTCTTAGGGGGAACATAGTAATGCTCTGGAAAAGTTAATATAAAGGGGAACCCTACATCTTGCAAATAAAATACATTTACCTCTTCCTGCAGCTGTATGAATCAAATTGGCAAATCAAAACGCATACAGACAAACTGCTCTCTTATAGTATAGAAGATGTACCAATCAAATTGGCAAATCAAAACATACATACAGACAAACTGCTCTCTTGTAGTACAGAAGATGTACCAATCAAATTGGCAAATCAAAACATACATACAGCCAAACTGCTCTCTTATAGTATAGAAGATGTACCAATCAAATTGGCAAATCAAAACATACATACAGCCAAACTGCTCTCTTGCAGTACAGAAGATGTACCAATCAAATTGGCAAATCAAAACATACATACAGCCAAACTGCTCTCTTATAGTATAGAAGATGTACTAATCAAATTGGCAAATCAAAACACACATACAGACAAACTGCTCTCTTGTAGTACAGAAGATGTACCAATCAAATTGGCAAATCAAAACATACATACAGACAAACTGCTCTCTTATAGTATAGAAGATGTACCAATCAAATTGGCAAATCAAAACACGCATACAGACAAACTGCTCTCTTATAGTATAGAAGATGTACCAATCAAATTGGCAAATCAAAACACACATACAGACAAACTGCTCTCTTGTAGTACAGAAGATGTACCAATCAAATTGGCAAATCAAAACACGCATACAGACAAACTGCTCTCTTATAATACAGAAGATGTTTGTATGTTATTATTCGCATATGCTCACTTTTTTCTCATTCCTTGAACAGATTGCGCTTGGGTAGAGAGCCTCCTGCTGGCCTTGCAGTGGAATATGTCACATTGTTAATCCTCCAGGCGTTTTGCTCATAGAAGAGTTCCGTGTATTCCCGTAAGGAAAAGACCGTCGAGGAATGGAATGTTCTTGGATTTTATTTACCTTGATAGATGGTGGACAAAACACAGTTTATGGGGTTTGAGCTCGAGGTCTGAACATGACGAGTTGAGCACCTGGAGGAAACTCCAAACTGTAAAGTTTGGTTACAAAAGGCTAGTGTGCCCAGTCGACAAGGCCAACGTTTCGAACACCGAGTGGTCTTCATCGAGGACTGTGCCGTTATTGTGTGCTTGGTGTTTATGATCTTTCCAAGTACGAGGGAGCCGAAGCATGTATAAAATGTGTCTGATACATCATACAAATGAATTCCACATAATCATAGCTCCTTAATCAACCTATTTTTTAGTGATGCGAGTTGTTGATGATCATCTCTTTTTAAGTGTTTCCTTGAAAGATCCACATCCCTTCTTTGTTGCCAGATCCAAATCTTCCAGCTTTTCCAAAACGTGGTAGTCGTACTGCAATGCTTTCATCCTCGACCTTACACACGCAACTCCAAAGTGATTTGCACTGCGTCCTTGGCTTCACATGATGAAGGGCAAGCATTGTCATGCCGATTCACGGTTTGCTTCAGCAGACATTCAAACATCCTCGCCAGAATTCTGGCTGCAGCGTCATTGTCAGGAATGTTTTTGTAAAGTTGCGGTTTTTCATCCAACATTCTGCCGGTCATCTAAAAAATACACTACGTCGGTGGCTTGTTACCTCCACCACCGAGGGTGGATGGAGGTTATGTTCTCACCCCTGTTTGTTTGTTTGTTAACAAAATATCTCAAAAAGTTGTGGGACGGATTCGGACGACATTTGGCAGAGATGTCGCGTATGTGACAAGGACGAAATGATTCGATTTTGATGAAGATCCGGATTCGGATCCGGCTACTCGAATTTAAAAGTCATTCTTCACCATTGGGAGATCAGCCAAAAACGATACATAGCTGGATATCTCAAAAAGTTGTGGACGGATTCGGACGAAATTTGGCAGAGATGTAGCGTATGTGACAAGGACGAAATGATTCGATTTTGATGAAGATCCGGATTCGGATCCGGATACTAGAATTTAAAAGTCATTCTTCACCATTGGGACATCGAGCCAAAAACGATACATAGCAAGATATCTCAAAAAGTTGTGGACTGATTCGGACGAAATTTGGCGGAGAGGTAGCATATGTGACAAGGACGAAATGATTAGATTTTGGTGAAGATCCGGATTCGGATCCGGCTACTAGAATTTAAAAGTCATTCTTCACCATTGGGACATCGAGCCAAAAACGATACATAGCTGGATATCTCAAAAAAGTTGTGGACGGATTCGGACGAAATTTGGCATCGAGGTAGTGCATTTGACAAGTACGAAATGATTCGATTTTGGTGAAGATCCGGATTCGGATCCGGCTACTAGAATTTTTTAAGTGATTCTTCACTATTGGGAGATCGGCCAAAAATGATACATAGCAGGATATCTCCAAAAGTTGTGGACGGATTCGGACGAAATTTGGCAGAGATGTAGTGTATGTGACAAGGACGAAATGATTCAATTTTGATGAAGATCCGGATTCGGATCCCGCGACGAGAATTTAAAAGTCATTCTTCACCCTTGGGACATCGAGCTAAAAACTATACATAGCAAGATATCTCAAAAAGTTGTGGACGGATTCGGACGAAATTTGGCGGAGAAGTAGCGTATGTGACAAGGACGAAATGATTAGATTTTGGTGAAGATCCGGATTCGGATCCGGCTACTAGAATCGAAAAGTCATTCTTCACCATTGGGACATCGAGCCAAAAACGATACATAACAAGATACCTCAAAAAGTTGTGGATGGATTCGGACGAAATTTGGCTGAGAGGTAGTGTATGTGACAAGTGCGAAATTATTCGATTTTGATGAAGATTCGGATTCAGATCCGGCTACTAGAATTTAAAAGTCATTCTTCACCATTGGGACATCGAGCCAAAAAGGATACATAGCTAGATATTTCAAAAGTTGTGGACGGATTCGGACGAAATTTGGCGGAGAGGTAGTGTATGTGACAAGGACGAAATGATTAGATTTTGGTGAATATTCGGATTCGGATCCGGCTAATAGAATTTAAAAGTCATTCTTCACCATTGGGACATCGAGCCAAAAACGATACATAACAAGATACCTCAAAAAGTTGTGGACGGATTCGGACGAAATTTGGCGGAGAGGTAGCGTATGTGACAAGGGCGAAATTATTCGATTTTGATGAAGATTCGGATTCGGATCCGGCTACTAGAATTTAAAAGTCTTTCTTCACCATTGGGACATCGAGCCAAAAACGATACATAGCTAGATATTTCAAAAAATTGTGGACGGATTCGGACGAAATTTGGCATAGAGGTAGTGTATGTGACAAGGACGAAATGATTAGATTTTGGTGAAGATCCGGATTCGGATCCGGCTACTAAAAATTTTAAAGTGATTCTTCACCATTGGGAGATCGGCCAAAAACGATACATAGCAAGATATCTCAAAATGTTGTGGACGGATTCGGACGAAATTTGGCGGAGAGGTAGCGTATGTGACAAGGGCGAAATGATTAGATTTTGGTGAAGGTGAGGATTGGGATCCGGCTACTAGAATTTTTTAAGTGATTCTTCACCATTGAGAGATCGGGCCAAAAATGATACATAGCAGGATATCTCAAAATGTTGTGGACGGATTTGGACGAAACTTGGTGGACCGGTTGGGTCTGTGACAAGGACAAATAGATTCGATTTTGGTGAAGATCTGAATTTGAATTCGAATATGAATTATTTAATTTTTTAAGTGATTCTTCACCATTGAGTGATATGGCCAAACCAGGTGGAGGTATGCTCTCCACTGAGTGCCGTTCTTGTTTTTTATGGATCGATCAGGTGGGACTGGGACGTCTTACCTATTAATCCATAAATATGCTTCTTATGCTAGTGGGAAGCTTTGGAAACAAACGGTGCACCTTGTAATGCAGTCATTCGACCCTTGACCTCAGCATTTTCATGGTGTTCTAAGAATGTGCTTCCTGTTCAGGGTGTGGCACTGTGCTCTCATGCTGATGAGTGTTATTTTTTGACGCTCAAGCCGCAGGACGGTGGGCGGTTGAGCCATCTTTCCGCAGGGCCTGTGCGCCCTGTGCTACATGTGCTTGTATGTTTAAATATTGATTTCCTCCTTTTGTGGGTGGACTCACCGACAATGCTCCTGCCATTAGGCTAGTCCTGCTTGTCTTGTGTGGCCAATCTTCTTTGATGTCCCAACAAGTGGTGCTGCCCGAGGCTGTGCTATTGGAATTGTAAGCCTTTTCCTAATAAACGCAATCCCTCTTTTCAAGCTGTTGCATTATCACTGTTGTGGAAGACAGAATAGAAGGCAGCTGTAAAAAAAAAGAGAAAAAAAACAGTGTGCTCTGTCCTTCAAACGTTCAAACGGTGCTTTACATCACTCAAGACCCACCTGTTCAACACTGCATTCAACATTTAACCCACAGCATTTAACCCCTGACTATCTCTTCTCCTTCTCCTTCCTTTTGCTTTGATTATTTACCTGTTGATTTTTGTCTTTTTGCACTTGTTTTTTTGTACTCTGTCAAAGCGTCTTTGGGCTTCTTGAAAAGCGCTATATAAAATAAATGTATTATTATTATTATTATTATGGTCTATCCTCGCCATCTTTTCTGGCCTTTGTTGGTCAAATGGTTAAAATGTTGATGTTTCTCTTCCATGAGCCTAAACGTTGTAGTTATTTAACCAAAAAACCCATTGAGACTTCAAGATTTACTGCTCCTATGATGACGATTATGATTATTATTATTATTATAATACAAGAAAAGACACTTTTTTGTAATGTCACCTGTGCATGTGACAGCTGGAGTTGTTTTATATTAACGGTTCGCAACCAGGGGTCCACGGAGGGTTGCCGAATGGTGTTTTTTATAATTGTATTTCTCTTCAATATTTTTAATTTTATTATTTTTCAAATCACATCCGTTTTTTATTGACAAACTATGTAACATTAAAATTTATATTGGCCAGGTGTAAATGTAATGTCTGATTTTCAAATAATGTATTATTGGAGTGGAGCATTTATTGCTCATTAATGGGTGAAGGTTAAATCCAAGCACAAAAAGTGAATCCTTGTGAAATAGGCCTACCGTGACCACACACAGACAGGTGGGCCATGGGTGACTGCACAGTATACCACGGGATATTAATTGCTTATTAGAGTGAATAATGTACAGTATACTAATGTTTATCGGGCACACGTGAACTTTGTGCTTCAATTTTAATCCGATCTGACGTCGCATAAGAAAAATAATTAAATTACAGTATTTGTCTGTTGAGGGTGACATCAGCACCAACAAGGCTAATTCACAAAATATTTTGGTGGATGCTAAATGATGTAACAATGAGTCGTTATTGCCTGCATGACCATCAAATGACTACATTTTCTACGTTATTGTTTTTGAATTATTGAATTTGCCGTAAATATTATTTCGGAAATATATGTTATAATTGTATCGGAACTGTTCTGTAATGATGTAACGATTAAAAAAAAAAACTTTCACAGTGTTTTAAAGATACGTTAGTTCGGGTTACCATATTCGATTTTCAAAAAAGAGGACACAGAGGACAAAATAAATAATTTAAAAAACAAGACTGAAATTCTTACAGCGGTGTCGCCAGGCTTGTAAAATATTATAAACCACAAACACATATGATTAGCTTTTTAAACCGTCGTTAATGCTGTTTATAACATTAAAGAAATCAATTTCGAGGAATCCCGACATCCGTGAGGTAAGTTTTACTTAAAAGAACTGAGGGAAGATCTACTGTAATCTATATACCCCACAAGAGTTGGGTTAATAACATGCTATAAAAAAACCGAGGGGAATTCCTTACTTCCGCGGTTGTTAGTCCGTACGCCGCTTATCATTGATTCATGAACCATACACCACTTCAATCCATTAACTTTGTATTCACGACATTGGGATTAAAGTGTTATGGTCATATTTACTATATTATTATTATTATTATTATTATTATTATTATTACTATTACGAAAACGATACTACTGAAATGATACACTACTGTATTAAGAAACCTGGGCTTAATTTGTCCAAAGCAGTCCGAAGTGTAGGCATAAAGCCTAAGGCCTTATATGTACCGTATTGATGGAAGATCCGTAACGTCTACGCTTTCGATATTTGATGGTCATTTTAACAATCGGTTTGTTTGTGTTTTACACTGAATGAAAAACGTAAAGGTCGAGCATGGTGATTGTGATTCTTCGCCGTCACTTGGGATGGGTACTCTTCCTCGTCATCATCATATTCCCATATGTAGCATATTCCCACACGTAGCAAGAGGACACCTACGACAAGCCGAGAATCCACTCTGCACAGGTCTACACTCTGTCACTGAGTGCTCTGGCTTTCAGCATTAATTTGAAACTTGGGGAGGGGACCAGCACACTACAGCCTCCTATTTTTCAAAGGCATTGTGTTGTCTTTCTTAACCTACACCCTAATATGTCTACATTAGTGTGTGGTACACTGGAGTGCATGATCATAATTGTTCTGGCTGGCACCTCTGGTTTGGCTTGAAGTGCATGTTGGACACGGGACATCTTGGGCCACATAAAATGTGTTTACTGGTGTTCTTCTAAAACTCTCCAGTCATAATGTTCATGGAAGTGAAACACACAGGGTTCTGATATCTCTACCATTTGTATTTCTGCTCCACCCTAGTGAATTCTCCACCGGTGACTCAACAGCAGGCTGCAATATGGACCCGCAGCGGACGTTGTGCCAGAAATGTAAGTTTAACACCTGAAATGTGATTTTATTTTAACTTGTACAGTATTTAAATATTTTGCATTTCGTTTCTTGAGTTACCTTGTAGAAGGATTTGGTCTTCTTGGCTCCCTTTTGTGCTGATAGACCTCCCTAGTTGAAATGGCTACCCACGACATAATTTTGCTACCACATGATCAGATGAGATTTATCACATACGTCTTCTTCCTTAAATTGTCTGCTCATCTGACGTTTCATCTTCGTGTAGTTTTACCTGGTTTTACCTGTCTGCAATACAACCGGGACCACATCAGTGTGGATGTTTGAATGGAAAGCCAAGTTGTGGTCACACCTGCATTGGCCTGTAACTATTTCCATGTGAATCCATGGCTCATGATTCAGGAACCCCATGTTCAAATCCCATGCATCATATACATGTGTTATATGTACAAGGTCCTCCAGAAGCCTTAAATCACTGGGAAAGCAAGTAGGTTGTCAATATTAAAACCAAAAAACAGCTTTATCATTAATTGTACGGCAGCTAATACGGTAGCTAATCTGTTTGCTCCATCCTGACCGGTTCACATGTGATGTCACTCCAAGCGTTCTGTCTGACTCTTGATGGCATCAGGCTAATTTGGTATAAGAACTACAGTACCACCCCAAAATCTCCCAAAATCCCCCAAACTTTAGGCTGGTGTGACCGAATATGACGTGATCAGTGTTGTTATTGCTGTGGTGGTTTGTCATGCCATGTTGTAGATATAATCAGATAGATTAGTGCCATAGGTATGCTCTCTGACATGCAAATTTACTAGTACAGTCGGACCCCAATATTCGCGGAATCCGCTTATTCATGGGTGATAAAATGTGACCTGTTTCTCTATTCGCGGAAAAGTGTCCCGCAAATTCACGGTTTTTTTCCTATTCGCGGCCGTGTTCCGCGAATTTGTGTTTTTTCAGGGGCATTGAAACAATGCCGCGGCATACATTCTTGGGATTTTCATCGACCTTTGTGGATTTTGTCTCGCCATTCGTGGTTTGGTCCTTTCTACTCGTGGATTTTCGCGACTTGGGAACCTATCCCCCCTTTTTCCATTTAAACAATGCCCCGCTATTTGCTATTCGCTATTTGCGGTTTTGCTATTCGTGGATTTTCCAGGAGCGTATCCCCCGTCAATAGTGGTGTCCCACAGTACTGAGGAGGCACAGTTCATTTTGAGATACTTTCTGTGAGCAACAATGTTTTCCCCATCTATGAATTCCAAATCTTAATCAATTGATCACCATTGCCATCTTATCATAATGGTGGGAAGCCTTAGGTGATTGGCCTAGTTACAAACTAGATGTTTTATTTTTCAATTTATTTACAAACTCCAACCATTTTCACATTTTATTCGTGCTTTTGTATTTTTATCACTTCCATTGCAGTAGACGAGTGGTTCTTAACCTTTTTAAGTGCCCGTACCGCTTGAGTTTTCATAATATTTTCCCGTACCCCCTGTCAAAAATGACTTAAAACTACAATAACAGTGAATAAAGTTTCTTTATTTTCACCTTAAAGCCCCAGTCACACCGGGCCTGCGACCAGGTTACGACCTAGCTGCGACCGAACATTTTGTGAATCGCGGGCAAATCGTAGAAAGAGCGCGTGACTGGTCGCAGAGGTCGTGGGTGATCGCCAGAGAAAAATCAGTCGCAGCAAGGTCGATGGTCATGTTAAAAACTTCTGACCTGCGATTCCAAATCGTAAGAGGTCGCAGACAGGTCTTACATGGTCGTACCACCAGTCGCGCATGGATACACCACCAGTCGTGCATGATCGCGGGTCAAGTAGTCGCACGATTGGTCGTGCTACTGGTCCTGCCACCTGACGATTGGTGGTGCCACCTGTCGTTCAACCTCACCATCGGTAGTGCGAGCGTTTGCAGGTCGCCACGATTGATTGTCCGAGCGGTCGCAAGTCGCCACGATTGACCGTACGATTGGTCGCTGATCGCCACCACTATTCGCACGATTACCTACGATTGATCTATGATCGATCTTCTCCAATCGTTGGTGATCGCACAACCACGCGTACCACTAATCGTACGATGACCCCTAAGACCAATCGCTGTTTGTGATCGCAAATGGAGAGCTTAGCAAACATTGACGAATGGTCGTACCTCGGCCAGATTGCCATCAATCGCACGATCCAGAAATCGTACGATCCAATGTGACTGAGGCCTAAAAAACACATTTATGGAAACAATAATCATAATGCATAGTGTTTGCTGAAAAGTCACTTTGTTGAAGTAGATTGCAGTACAATAATAACGTTTGTAGAAAAACATACTACATGGTACACACAGACACATTTCTAGTGGCTCTTTTGTTGTTGTTTTTCATCCTTTAAGGCAGTGGTAAGTCACATTTGATTCTATATAAAAAGACAAAATTAAAATTAGCTATAGTTATGGTTATTAATTCAGAAAATAATACGTGTCTTTTTTTATTGTAAGCGCTCATTCATATCTTTTTATGATATAATATTTGCTTATAATTGAATAAAAATATATTTAAAAGATAAAATAATTATGAACACTTAGTCTTTAAAAAAAAATTGGGGGGGGGGGGGGTGGCGGCGTGTCTCGTACCCCCAGCTTGGAGGTTTCGTACCCCCAGGGGGTACAGTTACCCCTGGTTAAGAACCTATACAGTAGACAGACACGATGGTTGTTACTTTTACAGTAGGTTGGTGTTGTACGTGTGTTCAATTTTTATGCCTCCGCAGCCAAAAGCCGGAGGCATTGTATTTTCATGTTGTCCATCCACGTTTCCGGCCATTGTTGTTACCATGATAACTTGTGAACCACTGAAGGAATTTCAACCAAACCTGGCACAAGTATGGACCGTGATGCAAAGAGGAACGATTGGATTTTGAGTTTGAAAGGTCAAATATAGAAGGTCATGTGACCTTTAATTGAAAATCGCGATAACTTGTCAAACCTGGACATTTGTGCCCTTTGAAAACCACATTACAGACGACAACCCGAGTTAGAGGCTTCTGATGTCTCTTCTTTTTATCTCTTTTTTCTCTCTCGCTCTCTCTCTCTCTCGCTCTCTCTCTCTCGCTCTCTCTCTCTCTCTCTCTCTCTTTAATTGAGATCAAATATAACAGTGGTTTGAGGTCTAACATGGACGAAAGCATATGCATCGACGCATTCATGTCAAAATCCATTTTCTAGTTTGTTGTTATTCCAAAAACCCACTGAAGAGTGCACGGGCACGGCACCATGCCTAGTTTGTGAGCATTTCTGTAGTTGAAAATTTCCTCCCAACAGGTTGCTGCACAATCAGGGCAGGAATTTAGAAGATGGCCCGGAATCCCTGCACATGACGGCCTGCTGTTTTAGTTACTTTGGTATATTTCATGTCCACAAGCAAATGCTTGCAGATCTAACCGTCTCTTGAATGCCCCCATCTGAAGGATGGCTTACTTGGTGTTGACATGCCCTGGCTGCAAAGCTTGAGGATGGCGGCCTCTAGTTGGACAGGGAATCAAACCCAGACTTGACAGCTCAAAGGCAAGTCCGTGACCTCTGAGCTATTGCCATATGTCAAATTTTTTTTAAACAAGATATAAATGCCAAGGAATAGCAACCCAAATCACGCACACGCATGCAGACATGCATGAGACAACACAAGTCTTCGCTTCAAATAAACAAAGTGTTGTATAACAATGACAGCCACACGCAAGTTCTCCAGCTCAAACGTTTCATGGCGTCTCCTTCCTCACTCCTCACCACAGCTCGTACACGTCACTACTGGTTACGCCTCATCATTTCCGGTTCATCATGCATTCATTAATATTCATGTAACTCCCAATACCACACAAAGGCACCGGTGAGAGGGGTAAGTGATACTCGACTTACCGGGGGCGCTCTGGATACCAGTGACCCCAACTTTGTCGCTGTTGTGCTCTTCCCTTCATAAAGGAGAAATGTCCTACCCCCAAAACCTCCCTGCTCACCCCCATGGTTATCCATGCTATCTCCTTTAAATACTGAGTTTCAAGTTTTAAAAAAACAGCACATGACATTTTAAATCTTTGGTACGACTCGGCGAGGTGCCTAGACCTCCCAAACTTAGAGCGAACACTCCAACCATTATGCCACTTTGCTAGTCTAGTTGTACACATCATGAAAGGCTTTGGGTACAAGGAGAGGCTATTTATCCCATCATGGTTGTGCTGTATCCACATCCCGACATACACCTGGTTACCTTAATCTTTGTACTTTGATTCACTCAGAGTCAACGCCCGTCTGATCAGGAGTTCCCCAGCGAACGATAACTGGATAACTAGAATTCCTTGTCTACGTGCACAAACTGCCAGACCAGCTAAGCAGCACAGTTGGACTGCTTGCTGTTGACAGTGTGATATACACCTCAGGAACATTAATAAAAAGACTTCGCAGCATTCCAAAAAGACCTGAGAGGGCTAGAGGAGTAGCAAGACAGATGGTCAGTGGGTCATTTTATAGTGTCCTGCTCACCCAGTGACCTCACCCCTTTCAAAGATGGTGGAGTACAGTTATCCTGTAGATATGCCAACACAACTGAGATCAGACAAGACTAAGGATTGCTCCAGCTCTCCAGTCATGTCTTCTTCCTTAGGTTTGGCTTCATACTGTTTTTAGTTGCCACGATGGTAGAATCTGTGGTAGTTTTCATCATAAAAGAATAGGTATGTTTTTTTTGTTTTTGTTTTTTTCAATTAAAAAACAGGTCATATAAGTGTGTCATCTAGGGCTGATGGGTACTTTCTGCTTCTCAAAAGACACATACACACCTGTGTAAACATATACACACCTATGTATATTAGGGTGGTCCAAAAATTTGAAGATTGGATTTTCATTTCTCCACAAGCCTGCCCCTATTCCTATTGAAGAAAGTAGTTTGTGGTGAAAATTTCAGCTTGATTGGACAATATTTCGAGGTTGCTCAAAATGTTGACAAATTTTAATGAATAATAAGATACAGAATTTTTAGCATCATACATCAATTCATAGATAATTATCTATTTTCAATTACTCAAATTATTTATTATTGTTATTGTTGTTTGTTTGTAAACTAATAAATAATTGTCCCCCGTCGCTCAGCGGAGCGAAAGGGGGACGATGGCTTTCCCCTCCGTCCGTGTGTCCGTCCGTGCGTGCGTAAGCGAAGGACCGCATTCGAATTTGGTGTGTGGGTGCAACCCACGTCAAAATCCAAGATGGCCGCCGCCATGTATGTCTGATGCCATGTATGTCTGAACCTTGTAACCTGCATATCTTGAAAAATAAGCGAAGTACCAACTTCTAATTTGGTGTGTCGGTGTATCTAGGCATAAGGAAGAACGCTATTGAAAATTGGGTCGCCACGTCAAAATCCAAGATGGCCGCCGCCATGTATGTCTGAACATTGTGAGATGAATATCTTGAAAAATAAGCGAAGTACCAACTTCTAATTTGGTGTGTGGGTGTATCTAGGCATAAGGAAGAACGCTATTGAAAATTGGGTCGCCACGTCAAAATCCAAGATGGCCGCCGCCATGTATGTCTGAACATTGTGAGATGAATATCTTGAAAAATAAGCGAAGTACCAACTTCTAATTTGGTGTGTGGGCGTATCTCGGCATAAGGAAGAAGGCTATTGTAAATTGGGTCGCCACGTCAAAATCCAAGGTGGCCGCCACCATATATATGTCTGAACCTTGTGAGCGTAATATCTTAAAAAATAAGCAAAGCACCAACTTCTAATCTGGTGTTTGGGTGTATCTCGGCACAAGGAAGAACGCTATTGAAAATTGGGTCGCCACGTCAAAATCCAAGATGGCCGCCGCCATGTATGTCTGAACCTTGTGAGCAAAATATCATATCATAGCATGTTTTCTGCGTCTTAAACTTTGTCTACTCACATCACTTCACCGACGGGGGACCTAGGCGTAACGCTTGTTATGCACAATGTACCATTGTACAATGTACATGTATGTTCAGTTGTTCATTGTTCATTGTTCAATGTTCATTCATATAGTCAAATTAAGATTAAAAACAAAACAGTAGATTAAACATTCATGTATTAATTTGACAATAAATCATTTGTCGGAAAAAATAAATCATCCATCAGAAAATATAAAATATCTATCAGAGACGATAAAACAAATCTATCATAACAATTAAAACAAAGTAAACATCAGAATACACATAATTTGAATGATTTTACGTAACATTGTTTTCAGAAACTTGTGTTTCAAAACGTCTTTGACAAGATGGCTTTGGTTGACATTGGAAAGTTTTCACGATGAAGTTTCACAACTCTCAACACAAATTGCTTCTGCTCTTCATTCTTGGTCAGAGTGTCATGGAAGGTTTGGATGAGAGCAACACCTCGCTCAGCACAGTCATTGATAACCTTCATGCTGCGTATCTTCTTCTCAAGCTCTTGGTATGAGTTGTGTGTGTTCCAGAGGTGTGGCTCCTTTTCCAGAAAACTCAGTGATACTTCTTTGTCAGACTCTGAGTCTCAGCAGCATGTTTCTTCTTTCTTTTATCTTCATTCTCAAACCTGATGCGCTTTCTCTTCTCCTTCACTGCCAGGGTGTTGTCCACAGATCCCATACGTGAACTTGAGGGATCCTCACGCTGCATGATAAGGGATGCTTTGTCTTCTTCATTCGTCATTTTCTCAAGCGCATCATTTAGTGAGATATCGAAGAGGGATTGAAGATCATCTTTGAACATCTACTCCTTCACACTGTAGTTTTCGAATGTCTTGGTTCTATTTTTCTTTACCAGTTTGTAGGCATCATACAACTTCAAAAGTTGGCGCTCACAGGAATCTACTCTCTGCACTGGAATTCGTGCTTTCTCCCAGTATGCCCACACAGCTTGTACACTAAGTTTGGCACTTTCACGAACTGTATGGTGTTCTTGTACGTGATGGTACACCATTTTCTGCAATGTGTGTCCTTTGGTTGGTAGTCCCCCACATATTATTTCCTTTTCAGACTTGCCCAGCAACCAAACTGTGGAAGAGCTGCGAGTTTCTGCCATCTGAAAAAAACAGGATAAATTAAAAATGTTATTTTTTGAGCAACCTCTAAATAAGTTCCAATTGACCTCATATTTGGTTCATATGATCTGTACAAACATAGGAACAAGGGCAGCCTTGTGGAGCATGGATTTTTAATAGTATTAAATATTACATATATCTGTGGACCACCCTAATGTATATTGTGATGCCACATGTATGTATAAACGCAGCGGACATTCATCATTGTCCTTTTTTGGCATTGTCCATTCATCATCTACTAATGTTTTTTGTCCTGTAGGTTTCCTTTTTTTTTGTTGTTCATGCTCTTCCATGAGCCTGGTGTTGGCTTAGCGGTTAGGGTGCCGGCTTGGGATCCTGGGATCCTGGGTTCGAATCCCGGTCGATCGTTGAATTAACACCAGGGGGGTTGACTCGGCCTGTCATCCTTCCGAGGTCGGCAAATTGAGTACCAGCTTGCTGGGATGAATGATCCCGGTGTGTACCCCGGTTTAGAATAGGTACACCGTATCCCTGCGCATCGTAAGAGGCGACTCAGGGTTGGCGCCAGGAAGGGCATCCGGCCGTAAAAACATTGCCTCAAACAGGGAACCATGATTGTCATGGGGCCCGCAAGGCTAACCCCCGCTCTAGCGGGGAAAATGACCTTAAAACGATCATTCATTTCATTCATTCATTCATTCACATGTATGTATAAACGCAAAATGATATCTGACTGGAGCATTTGCCCTTGCTTATAAGAGACAGATGTTAGCATGCTTCTGATGTGGAGACGTTCCAGGCTGCCAGAGACAGACAGACAGACAGACAGACTCTTGGAGGCAATGATATCACGAACTGATCTATAGCGTACATCAAAAATCTACATTTTTCTCTCTTCTCGGTTTTCATTTCGGATGCTTCCATTGCAGCAAATGGATTTAAATGCGCTAAGTTCCCCTGCGACCAATGAGTGAAACCTGCACATCAGATAGGCCGACACTTTTTACAATGGAGAAAATATGATACAATTAGGCCTGTTCGTTCAACTCCAATGGCACCTTGCGTCTCTGTCCTCATGTTTGTACACTACAGTACTAATAGCTGTTTAGCTTGGACGTATTATGCAGTTACATATTTGCTAAGCATTCTTAATTGTCATGTGAGATACGAGAAGAGGGATGCTCGGTTGACTCGTTTAGTGTTCCCATTTTAACTCTGGCTCGCGATGCTGAGAATGCACTTATTCAAATCCCACTTTATTTTACTTTATCCAAAGTCTACTCATTATAATTGACATAACAGAGTACATTGATGTCTACTTATGTTTTTTGTCCTGTAGGTTTCCTTTTTTTTTTGTTGTTCATGCTCTTCATGCGCCCAGTGTTGGCTTAGCGGTTAGGGTGCCGGTTTGGGGTCCTAGGATCCTGGGTTCAAATCCCGGTCGATCGCTGAATTAACGCCAGGGGGGTTGACTCGACCTGTCATCCCTCTGAGGTCGGCAAATTGGATACCAGCTCACTGGTGATCCCCTGTGTGTCGCAAAAGGCGACTCACAGGGTTGGCGGCAGGAAGGGCATCCGGCCGTAAAACATCGCTTCAAAAAGGGGACCGAGGTGCCCGCAAAAGACCAACCCCCGTTCTGCGGGGAAACATGGCCTCTAAAGGTGGTTCTTCTTCTTCTTCTGCTCTTCCATGAGCCTAAGATTCACCTCTGTTTGTTTTCCGACATTCTTTCTCCTGCTTATTTGTTACATAACGCTCTTGTGTGTCTTTTCAGCTTATTCTATTCCGTAACTCCAAGAGAATGAAAGCTTCCAGCACTGTGTAGCTTTGGCGGAGACGCAACGGCGATAGTCAGCTTTCGTTACACTTTAAACCACGGACCCTTTGTCTGCCCATTCTGCATTCCCTTTACTCGCCCATTCTTAACTCACCCCACTCCTCAAACACGTTCAACGTCTCTGTTTACTCATGCTGAGCATCCGCTACCGGCAATCACAGTCATTTTGGCTCGGAGTTTATACCAAGTGCTTTGTTTTCCTCTTTGTTATTATTTTAAATAATTTTTTTAAATTTAATCGATGGTTTGAGTTTACATAATCCATGTAGAGTTTGGCTTTGGCTAATATATGGAGATATGGACACTATAACATCTCACAAGTTGATTTGGGAATGGGAGTGAGAAACCCCTTGTGTTTCCTGATCAGATTATTGGAGAATTTTTTTATTTGGGACTGCTTTATGGGGGCTTGCAGTAGGATTGGCCATGCACTTGTGGGACAGTGAGGGGGAGGTGTGTCTGTGTGTGAGAGACTGCCTTATCAAGGGGTAGAGGTCTCCCAGGATGAGAATAGAGGCAGCAGGGGGATGGGGTATTTTCCTAAGGGGGTGTGGGCGTGGCTTTCTCTGAGTGATTGTCCAATCGTGACAGTAAAAGAGGAAGGCCTGGAAAGTGATAATAGTGAGTTGAGACTTGAAACACAAAGGTCCATGTGCTTTGTGTACGCGTTAGACAGAGGCTGGCTTGCAGAGGAAGTCAAAGAAAAGGAAATGAAGCTAAAGAGGAGTGAATGAATAGGTCAGTGTTGATGACTTGAGGAGCAGATTGATGAAGTTGTGCGAGGACGTTTCCTGAACGTTACCTCCCTGACGCCCAATGGATGACATGCAGTCTCCATGTGCTGTGTCCGAGTGCGAGGGTCATGACCCAGAAGTTGCGAGGTATCCCACCGTCGTGGAGGCCGCAGAGCATCCAACGTACGACGAAGACCCAGAGATGCAGGTATTGGTCTCATGGCCTTTCCTTTTGATCAGTCCCTGGTGGCTGTCCGTGTCGTCAAGCGACACATCCATGTAGCTTAATATGGTCCATTGTAGACATTTTTGGCATGCCAGTTTATCTGTGTTTGTATTGGACTCTCCAGCATGCAGGTGTTTGCACAGCTTTGTCATTGAATAACGGCAGGAGTTTCGCTTCGAGCCCTGTGTGCCTTTCCTTTCGGCCCGTTCGGTTTCACGAGGCACACGTTCTGATGGTCTTTGGTCTGCATGATGAAACTGGATAATCTCAAGGGCCAGATGTGCCCTCTTGGCAGCAAAAATAGCAGGGGTACATGGTGCGCTTAGCACAGGGACCATAGTAAACACCGCTGTGTTTGGTGTCACTTTACGCTGAAGCGCTCCGTGAGTACAAAGAAGGAATAAACAAGTTGACTGTTTTGAGAAGTTTGTGGACGACGTGAAACCGTCTCCAAAATAAGTTATTGTTGAGGCTCGAGGGTGGCAAGCTCGACCAAATATAGAATTGTCAGGCATGTGGGCATGGAATTTGCAGGATCGTGGACGGGGTTTTTGTGAAAACTATGGTGTAAATAATGAAAGTGGTATTCTTTCAAGTTTTCTTGGTACTCTTGACTGCGCTTTGACTTGTTCGAGTGAATGTTTGGGATGACGTCACACTTGCATACTTCACACATTAATTTTGTTTATTTTTACACGTGTCATTGTAAACAGCGATTGCGAACATAAAGGTTGCTCAAATGTATGAATGTTAATTTTTTTTAGGTAACCAGAAACGTTGGTGCGGCCTTCCTGTGCCATATATAGACCTCTCCTGTCATATTCGTTCCATATTTAGACATGTCACAATTTGCCTTTCAAAGGGACACGAGTCATATGGACCACCAGGCGCGCAGACCACAGTAGAGTTATTGCCGGGTAGGCCTTCCATTCACTCTACTTTGTATCCTCTTAACATCAGGAAGCACAGTTGCCTTTGAAGATGTGATATTTTCATTCCGCTTGTCCCGTGACCTCGTCGCAGCTGTGCATTTTCTTTTTTAACTTGGTGGAGAGGCTTTTGTGTTGGAGCCATTTACATATTACATACGCAGGAGGTTGGGAGCGAAAGTCAGGCTGTGGCATGTTTATTGCATACAGGCAAGCAGTTGAATATAAAGGTAAAACATAGCATATCATAGCATCGCGTATGCATATCATGATTGTTGCTATCAAGTTATTTATTTGTTTTCTTTGTACAGTCAAAAAGAAGTCATATGAATGGGTCTCGACTTGCATCACCTCGACATGACCTACGCTGCCAAAAATAATTTTCTTAGTAAGAAAATATTTTCTTTAAAATAATAAAAGTTTTCTTGAACCAAGAAAGCCATGAGAATACTTGTAGCTGCAAGAAGACTTTTCTCATGGTTTTCCTGTTTTGAGAAAACTCTCCTTATTAAGAAATTATTTTCTAAGAACATTATTTTTGGCATTGCAGGCATACATAAATAACATAAAGATGGCAAAATAAGGGAAAAAAGAAAAGAAAAGGGACAAACTACTTTTGCTCAGAAGCTTTCCTTTATTTTCTTTTCTTAAACCAGACTCGGTGGTGGTTAAAGAGCATCCGCTCTGAGTCTGGGAGGTCGGCAGTTCAAATCCCGGCCTAGTCCTACCAAAGACTTACAAAATGGTACGTGCCGTCTCCTTGCTTGATGCTCAGCATTTAAAAGGATAAGAGCATGGACAATCCCAGAGGTTAGCATCCATGGGGAGGAGGAAATTCCTTGTTAAGAGATGCCCTGCTGATTGTGGTGAGAAAAGCTGCGCCATTGTTGTGACGTCACTGGTACCCAGAGTGTACCGGAAGTGACCGCACTTCTCCCAACTTCAGTTGCTGTGTTTTTCTCCAACAGTCCTGCATGTTGTGTCTTCTATATTAGTCTATATGCCCATGTGTGTGGCAGCTCCACTACGAGCCTTACATCCTGGAAACACCCACCCTCCCAAACCCCCCCCCCCCTCCCCCCCCAATTGTACAGGTGATGATTATTCCTTCCAGAACTGCTGCTGTGTCATGGGCCTAACTCTGCATGAAAATATGAAATCGCTCTTATCTTCATAGGGATATTCCCACTCCTTATGCATTTCTCTAGCATGGGCCCTCGATTTTTTTTCTCCAAGACTAAATGTACAACAAGCAATCTCTGTACGAACAGTATGCATATGTAGAACAAAGTCAGAACCTTCTATAGTACTGTAGTAGTCAATGCAACATTTCATCAGACTGTCTCACAAATGTTGTTGTTGGTTTTTTTAATTTATACAAATATCTTGGTTCGTAGCAGAGCTAAACAACAGAAAGTTATTGCTTTACAAACTAATATGATGTAAAAGGGGAACATACAGACACATAGCAATGAGTGTATGTTCAGACAGGCAAACAAAAACATACAGACACATAGCAATGAGTGTGTGTTCAGACAGGCAAACAAAACATACAGACACATAGCAATGAGTGTATGTTCAGACAGGCAAACAAAAACATACAGACAAAGCAATGAGTCATGGAGGGCCAAATTATGGAGGAATAGACTAGTTAAATTAATTGTTACAGTTGTCAGGCCGGTAAATTGCCTGGTGATCCCAATCCTGACAAATTATTGTCAGTGGTCACGCCGGACCACCGGTTTTGACACTCCAAGCATGGTCGTCGGCCTGTTTTCCACGATACTATCGCGCGAATGCCCTCCGTTAATACCGTGGGCTCGCAGATGGCCAAACAAACTTAAATGGAGGCGTTTATTGAATGACGGACTTTAACTATACAAGCACGGAAGGAAGAAGGAAGAGGAAGAAGCGGCGAGCTCTTACCTGTAGCGACCTCACCGGCAGCTCCGATCCTGTAGGAAATGAACTCAAACGAACACGGGGGGGGGGGGGGGGGGGGGAGGGTAAAATGTACAAGAAAGAAATACTTATTACGGAACCCGAGAACAATTCCCGGCAATGGGGGTACACTTTTCCCGGCTCCTGAGCCACACACACATCTGCATGGGCCGTACTCTCTTCCATTGTCCCATTTAACTCCCTCCGTTCAGATATATTCCTCTACCCCTAATTCATAACAATACCTAACTTTGGTAGAAAGCCTGAGCCGGCTAAGCGACATCCTGGTACTCACTCCCTCACGCCCAATTACCAAATGGCAGTATGAGCGGATACCGTGCTGGACGTGGGGTACTTTTCTTGCTGGGCGCTAATCCCCCCCCCCCCCCCCCCCCCCGAACCAAATCGTCCATTAACATTTAATGGACGATTAATTACCAAAGCCAAATTGTTTGTGAGAAGGCTGAATGCCTCAATTCTGGGTTTGCTTCCAAATATTAGATCTTGTATTAAAGAGCATCCGCTCTGACAAGGCCAGAAGGGTGAAAGGAGAAGTTGGGAAGATGGGAAAGCAGGTTATGAGGAGGTATTAGTAGGTGAAGTTGCTAATGTCATTATATTAAGGGAGATCGGGGAGGGCAAAGTGTTAAATATTCCACTATTTTAATGAGGCAATGGTGTAAGAATGTCCTACTTTGAAGAAATGGGGAGGGGAGGGCACAGAGTTGTGGTAAGTGGGGGGGAGGGAGGAGGTAGTTGAGGACTTGTGTTGGGAAGGAAGTTTAAAGACTTGGGTGGGGTAGGTGGTTGAGGCCTTGGGGCTGTGTTCGGGGATTGGTCGATTTAATGAAGCAACATATATAGGGAGCATATTGTTCAGCAATATTACATTCCCATGATATTAACTTTCGTTTGCTTTATATCGTTGAAGTCACATTTTACATTACGCAGACTCTCCGCAGGTATATGCTCGTTGTAAATATTGCAGAATTCAAGCAATGTTTCAAAGCTTCAGTTCAGAGCCAAAGCGTCCTGTATTTTCCGTGCCATTTGTTGGCACAAATTACTTCAGCCCAAATGCACTCCACCACACCAATCAACTTATCCTTATATGGACACACGTGGCAACGGGCTGGATTTGACGTGACTTTCAGGAGGAATTCCCCAGCCATGTTGTTCTATTTGCCTCAAGTTCACTTTTGTTTCTTTGTGCTGTTTGTCACTCCATTTACGTAGATGCTGCTCCTCAGTTTCACCTTCCCCCTTCCACCCCCGTGGTATCGAGGTATGCTAACCGCCGTGGGAAGCAAGGAGAGTCTCACATTTTGGGCAGGGTTGATGCCTGAAGCCCCAGCTTCTCCTTGTTTCCCACAACAGTTAGCATGCCTCCATCAACTTTCCGTTGTTCCTGTTGACCGTCCTAAGATAGGATGTGCACCCTGATATATTCTAGTAAGTGGTAATTGTCACGAGTGTGTGCACACTCACTTCTCAACTCTTGTAAGGTTAACAAAAGTCCTGCAGAGCCTTTTTTGGGGGGTAGACATCACAGGGTATACGTACGTACCATGTTGCAGTTGCTTGGTGATGTAGCTCATCAACAGCTTGTTGCCTTGAGCTGGAATAGCATTGAGAAATCATGGCTTTGGCTGTTTACAGGGTGGAGTGATGGGTTGGCAGGATGGCCCAGAGGTACGCACACTCGCCTCGATGCTATGCTATCTAGTGTGGGTTAAAATGTTGGTCCAGCTAAAAACTGTCATCCCAGAGTTTCACATGCAGGCGATTCATCAATGTGCGTGCCATCCCTCGGATGGATGATAAACGGGCGTCACATCTGCCGACATTAGTTGGTGGACGTTGAAGATCTCACGGTGTCCTTCACGAAGAGTGAGCGAGCTATCGCCCGCACCATGAACAACTTACAAATTCATGCCCAAACTACTTGTTCGAACGTTAGGCCTGGCGAGCCTGTTCGGTAAAGACTTGGGCCAAAACACTTCCCTGCCAACTCCGCAAGAACGTAGGAATAACTGTGGCCGTCAAAGAAAGAAGCAGAAGAATAAATGCCAGAGTGATCTAGCATATGTAAATATATCCTGAAACCGAGTAATGAAATCTACAGCTACTACTTCTTTGGCCACCACGATTAGTCGATTAGTCCTTCCTCATGAGGTTAGCCTCATTTTTGAACCTGGCTAAACGAGGTTATTTTATTTTTGGTTCACGAGTTATCAAACAGAGTGACCACTATATTCATCATGGATGTGTGTCTGTCTGTCTGTCTGTGTGTCTGTCCGCAGCATAACTACCCAATGATATCATCCGATCTTGATGAAACTTGGGTGGGAGGTTGATATCATGATCTAGTTGTGTCCTGCCTGGAGTGTGCGTATTGCGCCCATTGTGGGCGGAGCCTCGCCGGAAAAAGATGTCTTTTTAGGGGGTAATCAAGTTCAAGCTACATCTTCTCTGAGGGAGTTGCTGGAATCTGACAGGGGTTTCGATATTTGGTTAGGCCAATGTCATGTGTCTAGCCCCACGGAGCTCGATTTTTCATTTTCGCCCCAAGGTCAAGGTCACATGGTCACGAAATTTAGAAAAGTCGATTTTTGATTGTTTTATTACATTGTTCGCTTCCTGATAGGGTGAAATGTCGTACATGATCTTATATTATCACATACATCATGAAATACAAGTTTTCCAACAAATTTCAGAATCTTCGACCTTTGACTTTTGAAGGTCACAAAGGTCAAATTTTCAAAGTTGTCGGAATCGAACCAAATTGTCAGTATTGTGTAGCTAACTAACCTCATAACTGATTATACATTATTTTCTATCTCATTTCGAGGTCAGTAACCTTCATTTTGACATTTCCGAGCCAGCACCACACACAATTACATACAGCTGGCTCTTAAAGGCCTGCACACGCAGCGCATTGGGGCCCTTTGTAAATAGGCATGTACACCGCATGTCGGGGGCCGATACCTGCTACCGACCGGACCCCTCAGTCCGGGCCTGTTTCGGTTATAGTCCGTCCTTTGTCATTGAATACCGCTCGCTCGTGAACCATCGTCGTCTCCTAACTTGTCTCTTTTGAAATTAACAAATCGTGTGAAATTGCATGCAGCATAACAGAGCCTGGTGTTGGCTTAGAGGTTAGGGTGCCAGCTTGGGATCCTAGGATCCTGGGTTCGAATCCCGGTCGATTGCTGAATTAACACCAGGGGGGTTGACTCAGCCTGTCATCCTTCCGAGGTCGGCAAATTGAGTACCAGTTCACTGGTAATTCCCTGTGTGTCGCAAGAGGCGCCTAACAGGGTTGGCGGCAGGAAGGGCATCCGGCCATAAAACATTGCTTCAAAAAGGGGGCCACGATGCCCGAAAAAGGCCAACCCCTGCTCTGCGGGGGAAAAGTGGCCTCCAAAGGTGGTTCTAAAGGTGGTTCATAACAGAGATTCAAATGTGCACGGATGACTTCAGGATTGATCATTTTGCCTTCGTCACCTTTGCTGGTGAGGAAACCGTTTAGTAGTGAACCCTTCTGAAGAGTGCGCAAGTGTGTCTGGATATAACACCACTGGTTTTAAGAAAAATAAAAGTTATATCTAATAAATAATCATTGCATGAAATAAGTGCATAACCTCAAAGATCATCACGGAGCTTCGAAATCAATAAACTTTGCTTTGCAGAGACATTTACTTTGTTCATCCACAGATTTGTTTATTATAAAAACTCTTTTGGAACATCACTCTTCAGTCGAGGTATTCCCCTTTTTTCTCTTAAAATTGTGTATTATTTTATCCATCGTTTAATTTGCTTACAATAAATCTGTCATCTGTAGAATAAATTGATCTCCAACCGAACTCTAACAACATCATGTTTTCACAACACACAAACACAAGCCGATGCAGTCGGCTGCCTTCTTCAGATGTTATTTTCCCGATTAACATGCCATATGCAAGCCAATCTAAATGGAAGAGAAAGGGAAATGTCGGTCACGATCCCATTGCTGAGGGACAACCTCCTCCCCTCTTGTCCCACACGAGGGAGGCCAAACTCGTTAAAACAACAACTTAAAGTACAAAATGATAGCCAAAATATGTAATATAAAGCTTTTTCTTCTGTCAGTCGAAGGAAGGTATTTTTTAAAATGCAAGATTTATGGCAAAGGGAGGTGACTGAAGGTAAATGCACACTAAGCAAGGTAATGAGAGAGAGAGAGAGAGAGAGAGAGAGAGAGAGAGAGAGAGAGAGAGAGAGAGAGAGAGAGAGAGAGAGAGAGAGAGAGAGAGAGAAAGAGAAAGAGAAAGAGAAAGAAAGAAAGAAAGAGAGAGACTTTTGTATCCTTTTATTATAAAAGTATAAAACCATTCCACAAAGCAGTGTTAAACCAAGCAACGAGTTCAAAGAAACATTGTATAAGGATCATAAACACACCAAAAAAAGAACAAAGGATATTCAAAAGAAACCAGCAAGTATAAAAATTTTACCAACCAAAGGCGAGAACACAAACAGAAACCACAAACAATTTTAATGGAAATGAGAGAGAGAGAGAGAGAAAGACAGAGAGAGAGAGAGAGAGAGAGAGAGAGAGAGAGAGAGAGAGAGAGAGAGAGAGAGAAAGAGAAAGAGAAAGAGAAAGAGAAAGAAAGAGAAAGGAAAAAAAAAAAAAAGAGAGAGAAAAACACACACAGACACACAGAGAGAGACACAAAGAAACTCTCCAAGCGTTGGGTTGGGTCGGGATGGGAGATGATTTGAGATGATGGGGCACCATCTGCCTTTGAATCTCTGGAGGGAATAGTGGAATTGAACAGTCTCCAGAATAGGTGTTAACACAAATGGGAAGAATAGAGTGGAGATTTGTGTGGAAATCCTGGATTTGGGAAATTTAACCAGGAGGAGGTTAATGTAAGAACTCTCATCCCCCTGAAAGAGCTAGGATGGGTCAGCGGGCTGGAGACTGTTGGAGAATGGGTCTAACGACAACCGAAAGCTGCGGTACAAAGCAAAGACAACCCCCCCAAAAAGAATGATGATGATATGCTGAATGGACTGGACAGCAGGATGTGCGGTCTACTTAAACTTTTTCCATGATGGGTAACCATTCCTGTCTTTGTTTAGCATTTTCATTTTTATTTTCACTGCATTTTATAATAGTGGGGCGGCTTAGCCCAAATATTCAAAAGAATTGTGCATTTTGTGAAACAAGCACCAAATTTGGCACAAATGTACATTAATATGTTGCGAACATTTTCAGATATTGGGCCACTTGAAATTCCGTAATTTTTTTTTTCAAATTTTTTCAAATTTCGTAATTTTAAATTTTTCGGGTGACACCGTCACAATTTCGGTCTTCGAGGCCGGCCGATAGGCAAAGTGTGACCGGAAGGGACGAGGTTCTCCTGACCCTCGATCTGGGAAGCGAGAGGCGTTCCATTAGTGGACGCGCCCCTCACGCCCGACTTTTGGGCGGCCCCGGCAGGCCGTTTGTTTTGACGTTCCGTGACAGGCCCCGCACCCCCACCTCCTGGCCGACCGGAAGCTTGTGCTGAGTACATCATACCTGAACAACTCAGTGAGGCAGAACACAGCAGTGCACACCAGGGTGACCCCTTCAGTGCATAAACCAATTAACCTGTCCACTGCAGGGCATATAGAAATGAAGTTATTTTCTGCATATAATAATAATATAAGTTCAGTTCTATATAACAATTTCTGTTATCACCACTACCACTACAACTACCACTACTACAAGCTTTGTCTGGAATTTTGTGGACTAACAGACAAACAGACATACAGACAAGCTGGGATCAAAACATTACCTCCTTCCACCATTGAGTGTAGAGGTAAACATCATGGAAATTATATCATGCCCTAGATTTAATTCATGCTTACCCGTGTATTTGCTTCACTGGTTCACAAGGTCTTTTGCATACATGTAATTCAGACTCTCGTCTTCATTGCTGACCACACAATGTTCGCAACATATTAATGTACATTTGTGCCAAATTTGGTGCTTGTATCACAAAATGCACAATTCTTTTGAATATTTGGGCTAAGCCGCCCCACTATATCGGCCGGCCTCGAAGACCGAAATTGTGACGGTGTCACCCGAAAAATTTGAAATTACGAAATTTGAAAAAATTTGAAAAACAAAATTACGCAATTTCAAGTGGCCCAATATCTGAAAATGTTCGCAACATATTAATGTACATTTGTGCCAAATTTGGTGCTTGTTTCACAAAATGCACAACAGGTTTGCTATGCTGCTACACTATAAACCCTCTTCCTCATTACTTAAAACCTGTGTCGGCCGAATAATTTTATTTTTGGATATTAAAGTGTCCCTTCATGAATTACTGTATGTGTGAAACAAACATTTTGGGGTTGAAGTGGCCTTAAAGGGCAACGCTCAATGTGACCATCACTAACGTTCCGACCAGAACATAAAACAATTTAAGGATTCGTGGGGTGGGGGCACAAAAATGTTGCTGTTTATGCATACATAATATGTAGATGGCTTGTAGCAATCATATTTTTTTCTGGTTACTTTGATACGCCCTTGCCATTTGCACTTTCTTATTTTATTGCACGTTATGATTTACTTATAAGGAGAGTCTCATCTACCTTTCGCAAGTACGAGACCCAATTTCATGTTTATCTTCCGTACAGTGTTGTGCTTTGTTGTTCGTACCGTATGTTTACGGAAGTTTTATGTGGAATTTCTCTTTTTAACAGGGCTTCAAGGCTTATGGAGGAGCTTGTTTGCCCGTATCACTTACAGGCCAAGTACATGAGGAAACGGTGTACCTGCACATCAATTGTGTGAACATTGGTACACAGTCACTTATGGCATTATGGGATTTGAATCGGCCTTCTCGGCACGTTGAACCATATGCTCAGATGGGAACACCAAACAGGTCAACTAACTCTTTCATTACCCCACGTGCACGAAACGAAACATCAGGTTAAGCAATCGGTTCAGTCTGTCGGTCCGTCTCCTGATGTCGGTTTGTGATCGAGGAGCTACTTAATTAAGCCTCCCCCTATAGGATAGGTCGGAGGGTTATACCTGTTGTGGGGTTTGTTTCTGTAGAACACAAATCACCTTGCTGTTACTTCCAAAAGCCACCAGTTTAGCAGTACTTGGACAAAATATTACATCCTTTTTTTTACAACATCTTAACCAATCAAATTTGCCACTCGTGCTCTCAGCTCATCGGATAGATGTCAAGATTCAGACAAAGGGGTGGCTCATAGGAAATCTAGATCGTCCGCGGAAACACAAAGCAAGAGTTCAAAAGACCCTTCCCATGTCCTTTTTCTCGACTGCGCGGGGTGAGGTGTTCTATGAACTCTCTAGTTTATGTTCTGTTGTGAGGCTGCACTCAATCTTTAGCAGACATCTTCTGCTTCAGATCCCATAACACCTTGGAAAAACATCAGGGTTCATTGGGGTTATGAGGCACATGTTCATTCTGTCGTTGCCTATCGTGGCACCAATGCACGTTTCTTCATTTTGTGTGACTCGACGATTAACCTCTCACGTGCTGGAATCTTCCCTTCTCTCTGGCACATATTCTACCATGTTGACCTCTGACCTCACTGTGCTGTTGTCAGCTTTTTTTTCCCTTTCAAGACAACATCGAGGCATGGGAGTATAAAAATGTTGCTGTCTATGCATACATAATATATAGATGGCCTGTCGTTTTATTTGTGTCCACCTTTTCTCCAAATTTCCATTGCCACATCTGCTAACCTTCCTCTTTTTCACTCCACCCCTACTCAATCATTCTGCTGATTGGTTAAGTCTTGGTTGGATCTTTGACCTCCAGACATTGCATTACAGCCGAGGTTTTGTGTGACACTGCCGGCTGAAAACAATCCATTAATTTCATGACCAAGAATATTTTAAAACCACAACCTTCTATCTTGGACCTGGGTGTCATTTCAAACTAACCTGTTACTCATCCACAACTGCGGGTTTCTCCATTCATGACCTGGTGAAGGTTTGCCTCTGTTTCGCCATTTTCAGGGAGCAGCCTGATAACGGGATTTGCTTTTTCATTGTGCCGATTGGACACTTTTCCTGATGAAGCTTCCTCTCAAGGGCTGGTGTGGGCAGATACTGATGCATCTTGGAACCTGTTCTATAAATACCTCTCTCCCACATCAATTTACCCATTCCCATTTACAGATATTGTATTCCCACATTCCAAGCCCTGGTACTCAGACTAATGCGTTAAGGCATTAACTGGCAAGCAATTGGCCTTCTCAGCCTAAAATGCCAACCCAATTGATGGCAACGTTGAGTTGCTCTTTGAGGCTTGTAATCGGAGTTTGGCCATCCTTTCATAAGCCAAACAGCCAGAGTCCAACATCAAACTCATTTGTGGTCTGCTCTCTTAGTTCTTCCTCTTTCCTCAAGACCAAATCCTTGGTGATTTGGAGAGGTTGAAGCTTCTTTGGAATACCTGGTACGTATTTATTAAATTTAATGCTGGAAAGTCTCGCAATCATTTTCAATCTCTGCACAAAGGTTGTCTGGCTAATTCCTTCAATCCATTTCATTGGTTATTGTCTGATGGAGGTATAGTGAGTGTTTGGAGCTCCTTGGTCTTGCAATCCACCATGACCTGTCTTTTGCTGGTCACACCTTCCCTCCAAGGTGGCTTTGAGGCTTGGTGTCATCTTGGACTCCGTATAATAAGTATGTCCTTCCTTGGATGTCATCAGCTCCTTGCATGCACAAAACATTAATTTGCAGTGATATGGAGTATCTCGCACTGTTATGGACTGGCGCTGTTCCTTCTCATCTTGCTCTCCTGAATGTATCTCGCACTGCTATGGACTGGCGCTGTTCCTTCTCATCTTGCTCTCCTGAATGTATCTCGCACTGCTATGGACTGGCGCTGTTCCTTCTCATCTTGCTCTCCTGAATGTATCTCGCACTGCTATGGACTGGCGCTGTTCCTTCTCATCTTGCTCTCCTGAATGTATCTCGCACTGCTATGGACTGGCGCTGTTCCTTCTCATCTTGCTCTCCTGAATGTATCTCGCACTGCTATGGACTGGCGCTGTTCCTTCTCATCTTGCTCTCCTGAATGTATCTCGCACTGCTATGGACTGGCGCTGTTCCTTCTCATCTTGCTCTCCTGAATGTATCTCGCACTGTTATGGACTGGCGCTGTTCCTTCTCATCTTGCTCTCCTGAATGTATCTCGCACTGCTATGGACTGGCGCTGTTCCTTCTCATCTTGCTCTCCTGAATGTATCTCGCACTGCTATGGACTGGCGCTGTTCCTTCTCATCTTGCTCTCCTGAATGTATCTCGCACTGCTATGGACTGGCGCTGTTCCTTCTCATCTTGCTCTCCTGAATGTATCTCGCACTGCTATGGAATGGCGCTGTTCCTTCTCATCTTGCTCTCCTGAATGTATCTCGCACTGCTATGGACTGGCGCTGTTCCTTCTCATCTTGCTCTCCTGAATGTATCTCGCACTGCTATGGACTGGCGCTGTTCCTTCTCATCTTGCTCTCCTGAATGTATCTCGCACTGCTATGGACTGGCGCTGTTCCTTCTCATCTTGCTCTCCTGGAGGAAGTGAAATCTAATATAATAAGCCCCGAGGTTAATCGGTATCTCTTAGAAAGCAGATGTAGGACAGGGACTGCTGTCCTACTGTTAGTGGGTTTTGTGGCCTTGTAGTCCAGCATGACCTGTCATCTGCTATTGAACCTTTTTCTTTTCCACCCTTCATCCTTCCTCAGCCCCGATTAGTCACACTTGCTTGACCAGCAAGTTGTATCTTGTTATGCTCCCCAAATCTAGACTATCTTCTCAATTTCACTCCTTTGTTCTTTTCTCTCATTTGTGGAAACTTATTCCTGAGTCTTTCAATTCTTGCTCTTATTTAGTCTTTCGATCTTCTGCCATCTCGTGTTTTCTCGTTTGTCCATTATCTTTTTTCCGTTCTCGCTGACCTTTACCCTCTTTTAGCATTTAGTTTTCTGCCGTCTCTACCACCTGCTTCTAATCTGGCTGTCATACATGTCTGTGTCCATTCTTATACTGTCCTTCCTTTTTGTATTCTTTGCGAGTTTGTCTGTGTCCCTTGGCCACCTGCTACCTTCTGTCATTGCTGTGTTGGACTAGTTCTAGTTCTATTGTCCAGGTCTTTAAAAAATGAATAAGTTATCATTATGTCTTGCACCAATTTTCCCTCCCATTCATTGTGATGTAGTTGTCAAGCTAGAAGAAAGTTTCTGAAAATATAGCAAGCCTTGGCTTCTGTTCAAATTTAAAAAAATTATGTGATATAAATATATATATATATATATATATATATATATATATATATATATATATATATATATATATATATATATATATATATATATATATATATATATATATATATATATACACAAAGAATTAAGTTAAGCACCCCCCCCCGTTTTTTTACAACCTCGCACATTACAAGTTTGTTGTCGTCAAAACAGTGTAATATACCCATGATATTGCTATATTTTCTGGAGAAGTGATATTATGGTCACATAAAAACATAACAATCATGCCGTTTTCAATATTTTATTCTGAATAATTTAAGGTGAAATTTTTTGGGAATTTTAGGCATATTTTCACCTCAATTTAAGTATGGAGCTATAGGTCCATCACGGACAGTGTGGATGACGTTTATGTTTTCTAACGTACAGTCATTGTTCTGAGAAGACCTCTAGCGATCTTTGCGTCAATAACGTGTGTAGGACCCACGTGATCGGATCACTGACTCAACCCTATGTCTCATAGACCCTGTAAGCCGTCGTATGCGTTGCTGTGGCAGGTTGTTCCATTCCCGATGTAATGCACGTTCCAATTCATCCAGATTGGCTATTGGAGGGACCATCTTCGCAATTTGTCGTCCCAACATGTCCCAAACGTGCTCGAGGGGGTTCAACCTGCCACAGCAACGCATACGACGGCTTACAGGGTCTATGAGACGTAGGGTTGAGTCAGTGATCCGATCACGTGGGTCCTACACACGTTATTGACGCAAAGATCGCTAGAGGTCTTCTCAGAACAATGACTGTACGTTAGAAAACATAAACGTCATCCACACTGTCCGTGATGGACCTATAGCTCCATACTTAAATTGAGGTGAAAATATGCCTAAAATTCCCAAAAAATTTCACCTTAAATTATTCAGAATAAAATATTGAAAACGGCATGATTGTTATGTTTTTATGTGACCATAATATCACTTCTCCAGAAAATATAGCAATATCATGGGTATATTACACTGTTTTGACGACAACAAACTTGTAATGTGTGAGGTTGTAAAAAAACGGGGGGGGTGCTTAACTTAATTCTTTGTGTATATATATATATATATATATATATATATATATATATATATATATATATATATATATACACACACACACACACACAATATTATGTATTTTTATTAAAAGAAGCCGGGCTTGCAGGTGTGTGCATAATTTGACGTGGGGGTGGGAGGTGGGAATCTATGGATAGGTTGTCTTAAGAAAATAAGATAAGAACTTTATTTCCCCCTTATTTATCATACTAAAATACGCCATTTGTGTCTGTCCGTCTGTCCGATGAATTTTTGACGCCAATACATTCTGTGCCTACTTATCCAATCTCAACCAAACTTGACAGGATGACCAAGGATTACATAATGAAGGTTGTAGCACATTCATTTGCCCCCCTTCCCAATGGGGTTTTCTCCCCCGAGCGGGGTTTCCCGCCATTGCCATCGATGGGTTGTTTATCGTGGCGTTTTTCCAAGGCCGCTTCAAATAACAAAACTAACGATAATAGCGTAATATTAATGTTATTAAAAAAACAATATTAATACCAATAATATCCTACCTCCCCAAGGGATTTTTCCAGCGAGTCAACGTATATAAATAGCTTATCATGGCGTTTTCGTGGAAGCAACGGCCTCCACCAGAAGTAATAAACATTAATGAACAGTAATGAATATTATGAACCACAAACATGTATGATTAGCTTTTTAAACAGTCGCTAATGCTGTTTATAACACTAAATGAAGAAATACCGACATCCGTGAAGTAAGGTTTACTTACAGAACTGAGCGAAGATCTACTGTACTCTATATAACCCACAGATATTGGGTTAATAACATGGCTCTTTCTGCCGCTACCGTGGCATTTTTTGTCGTGAACTTTTGAAACTCGCTTCTGCTATTTGATACGAAACTGAAAGGGAGAAGCTCGGGTTGTGCTCCTTTACCAAGCAGCTAGCTAGCGCTTGCCAAGCCAGCTGTTCCTTAAGGGTTTTGAATGGAGTGCTTGCTCGAATGCTTAAACCACTTGGCGATCCCTCCACAAGAAACTTGGTAAATTAACACACACCCAATGTTCTTGAGACCCGACCATAGATCGACTGTAATCTATATACCCCAAAGAGGAATGATCCTTCCTGCTCCTCCCGGAGTCTGCGGGTGTACTAGTTTGTGTAGAAACACACAATATGTCTTGGTGTTGGGACACACAGAATCACAATAAATCGTACTTCTCCACAAAGTTAACTAGGCCTAATAATGCATCATATGAAAAAAACTGAATTAAAAATAAACTCAAAACAATCACTCAATATCACAAGCACAACAAAATGTCAAAAAAGTGATAAAATTACAATGATACCGTCCTTCACGTCCACCCTCCCCCCGCTTGAACCCCCCCAAAAAAGCATACTGTCGCATAACATAACCATACACATGATGAACATGATAAGCATAAATAGACCGTTAAATAGCATAGCGATAAATAATAATAACACTGCAAATGAATAGCACCCCCACCCCCTCTCCATGTCCCTAACATTCAGCAACGACCACACAATTTTTTTTTTTTTTTTTTTTTTTTTTTTTTGTATACAACATCGAGGCTCGTGAAAGAGCGAACATTAATCACACAGAAAGACAAACAGACACATAAAACAAATAACATCGGGAGCGGTAGACAAGATGGGGAGAGAGGGGGAAGGACACAAACACAACATTTGAGAGCAGGGACCGAGAGACATGGAGACATCGAGAGATCTGTGGGAGGGAGAGGGCTTTGGGGGGGAGGCATGTGAAGGGGGGGAGGCATGTGAAGGGGGGGGGGGGGGTGGGAGAGGTATAAACATATGGACACTGCCAGGATTTCCAGGAAAGAAGTTGGAATTTCAAACAAGGTGGATCTGGGGTGAATTAGTGGGGGTAGAAAAGATCAAGGTTATGGATGGGGGAAGATAAGAGATGGTGGTGAACAGCTGTTTTAAAGACCTGGAGGGAGGAGAGGGATTGAAGGGAGTGTGGGAGTTTGTTCCACAGGCGGGAGAAAAGAGGAATGAAAGAGTGAAGGTGAGCAGAGAGCCGAGATTTCGGCAGTTTAACCATCAGAGGGTTGCTGGCAGATCTTGTGCTGGCAGATCAATCCCAATAGTAGCACTACATCACCAAAAAATATCAACAGAAAACCACTGTTTAAGTGGTAATGGTGTTGGACAGGGCAGTAACTACTTGAAGAAAGAAAACTATTCCTACAGCGATTTGTCCGACACCTGAGTTACCCGTATCACCTTCCAGATGGCAAAAGCTGTACCGGGACATTAGCTGGATGTGAGGCATCAGAGACTATCCTCGGAGATCTGTTCGCAGTACGCTTTGCATAAATTGAAGCCAAAGAAGTGAACTCGCATCCAATAATCCTACCAGTGGTGCGTACAACCCTCTGGAGCCGAAGAGTGCAGCTGCCATACCGCACGCAGAGAAAAGGTCAGAACACTTTCTGTAATTGCGTGATAAAATTGGATGAGATTCTCCCTGCAAAGGCCAAACTTCTTTAGCTGCCACAGGAAGTCGAGGCGCTGCTGAGCTTTCCTGGACATATGTATTATGGACCATGTGTATTATAAAATAGTATGGACCGTGTGATTGAGTATGTTAGATTTACTCATGTATCAGGGAAACTCAGAGGTAAGTCGTCTTGTCAAATGTGCACTGAGAAGGCATTGAGGATCCTTTGTAGAGTAGAATAGGGCAAGGTTGTATTGTGTAAAACCTCCTGCAACAGGTGAGGTCAGGTGGAGGCCTTGTGGTATTTAACACCAAAGGCTTCGCTCTGCCAACGGGCATCCTACTGGGCTGTTTGGCCGTCCACATGCCATGGTAGTAAAGTCAGTTGTGGAACCCTGAAGAGGGGCCAAACACTTTTGTTCAGGGGCGGCCCAGAAGATACCACCACACACACAGATCACAGGTGACTAATAACGGGACCCACCACCCATGAAGGTGGTTCCAGAGGTGATGAGGACTGTGGTTGTGCATGTACTCGCGATTTGCAGTGGAGATACTGCCTTGAAAGAGATAACAGCTCTCTCTGTTTCGTTTCCTCCAATGGAAAGGAGCTATTTTAGAGATGCGGACGCTTCATCTACCATTATCAATCCTGCCATCTTGCATGACAAAATTGCCCAAGCTACAATCTTGATGGACCCAGAGACCAACTCTGAATACCTGTCACAATTCCTCACTTCTGTTCCCCTTAATTGAGAGTCTGGTATTTAGTGCTATTAGTTGGGGTTAGGCCTTATTTATTTTGTACATAGGATTGTTTGTCCCATCGTCCCTGTTAGTGTCTGTCAACCGCTTGTTCTGTTCCCGCATTTTTACGGCGTAGCCCATAGGGCAAAGCCATCTAGAACAGTGTTTGTCTGTATGTATGTATGTATGTATGTATGTATGTATGTATGTCCCCTCAAACGTATACCAATCAGAGCTGAGGATCTGGTCACATGACAGGGTGATATGATTACGTCTGATGTCATTACAGCGGTAAGGCAGCTGACTCTCCACACTCCGGCATTGTGATTCCAATTCGTTCAGGCCGAACATATCGTCGAACCTGTCATATATCACAATCGTCATGCTCCACCTTTACGTTTTTCATTCAGTGTGAAGCACAAACAAACCAATTTTTAAAATGACCATCAGATATCGAACACATCGGCGTTACGTCTCTTGCAACAATACGGTATGTATATTCCTTCGGCTTTATATGTACACTTCGGACTGCTTCGGACAAATTAAGCCCAGGTTTCTTCATACAGTAGTGTATTGTTTCAGTCATATCGTTTTCGTAAGAGTAATAATGTTAATGTTATGTTTATGGGGGAGGTGGGTGGGGATAGGCAATGAAATACCTTAGGGCCAGGTAGGATTGTATAGGGTATTGTGCTCCGACTGTCGTGAAGAAGAAGAAACCCTCATGTAACTTAAGTCAGCTCCGTGTGTCCGGTACGAGCGTGTCTTTGTCCCCATGGTGAGGGGTGGGGCTATGTTGATTAGTTAGGGTTTAAGGATAATTAATTCCCTGCATGTAAATTGCCTCTGTGATTTTTTCCCTTGTTCCTTATGAGTTATGACACACACCACACCAGCCATGCACTCCGCACCTATAATAAAACATTAAATAAAGTAACCGGAACCAGGACATTCGAGCACCACCAATGATGCCACCGACCGGGTCATCACACAGGCCGGCAAGTGGCCATGGGGCCACGCCCCAAAGAACTCATGTGGCCATATGGTCAGGATGGCCATGGAGCGATGTGATGGCAGCCACTGATTGGAGCGCACGCGGACGTCATCATAGAACATTCTAGAACGAGGGACAAAAAGATGCGCCCCGCCGTTTTCTTCCTTCTGGACCTTGGCTTTCATAAGAGCGGGGGCATTCACTTTCTTCCCTGGGTCTTGCATCCGGTATGAACAGGCGCATATTATTATTTTAGTGTCGACGGTCATAGCGTGCAGTCGCACGTCTCTCCTTTTCTTGTTCTGGCTTTGACCACGAGTGGTTGACGTCCTTGCGGCTTCTTGTTGGAGACATTCAGGCAATATGGGCGGTTGCAGGTTGTGCACCCTCTCTCTTCGTGGCGGTGGCGAGTGGTGCCGTGTGTGCCTGGAAGGAGCATTGCGGCTCTGTGCGGCCGAGCAGGAGGGAGCACGGGCCATTTCGCTTCGCCGTCGGCGGCTGGTTTGAGACATGACTTCGCGCCAAGGCTTGGGTTCCCGCCGACGGACTCGAGGACCCATGGGACACGACGGCGGGGTGCAGACATTTACTTTAACCTCACAGACATAACCGCACATCACAGACATGATGTTTACTTTTACGAATTTTATTTTACGAATTTTAAGAATTTTATGATTCATTTTACGATTTACTTTCACGGTCACAATTAGGAATTTTAGTTTACCGTGCAATTCTTTGTTCACTGGCATTATTTTTTTATGTCTTATTGTTAAATAATAATCCTGTCTTATTGTTAAATTTTCATTTATTGTCCTGTCTTGTTTAATTGTTGGTGGATAGGAGAAACCCCGTGCCGCGTTCGACCATGCAGGTAAGCGCTCGCTGCCCTCCACCCCTGCACATATTAACACCACCATAGATTGACTGAACGCCTCAGAGGTAAGCTCGATCTGTCATCCGTCCGAGACCGGTCTTTATCGTTACGGCCGTGACAATAATATAGTAAATATGACCATAGCACTTTAATCCCAATGTCGTGAATACAAAGTTATTGAATTGAAGTGGTGTATGGTTCATGGTTCATGAATCCATGATAAGCGGTGTACGGACTAACAACGGCGGAAGTAATGAATTCCACTCGGTTTTTTTGATAGCAGGTTGTTAACCCCAACCCTTGTGGGGTATATAGATTACAGTAGATCTTTCCTCAGTTCTGCAAGTTAAACTTACCTCACGGATGTCGGAATTCCTTCAAATTTCTTTGTTTAATGTTATAAACAGCATTAACGATTGTTTAAAAAGCTAATCATATGTGTTTGTGGTTTATAATATTTTACAAGTCCGGCTACGTTGCTTTAGACTTTCAGTCTTGTTTAATTATTACCTCCGCCACTGAGGGAACGGAGGTTATGTTTTCACCACTGTCTGTCTGCCTGTCTCTATTTGTCTGTGAACAAGATATCTCAAAAAGTTGTGGATGGATTTGGAACAAATTTGGCAGCGAGGTAGTGTATGACAAGGAAGACTTGATTTGATTTTGGTGAAGATTTGAATGCAGATCTGGATCGGAGAATTTTTAAAGTGATTCTTCACCATTATGGCACGTCACAAAAACCCCTTGGGGAGGGGAGGGGAGGGATGTGGGAGGTGAGGGGAGGGATGTTTTGTTTTTTAATAACGTTAATATTATGCTATTATCATTCGTGTTGTTATTGAAAAAACGAACTCGGAAAAAGGACATGATATGCCTTAATTACCATGGCGTTTGTCCAAGGAGGAATTTAATACCCTTTGGGGAGGAGGGATAGCAGCCTTGTAAAAATGGCACTATAAGTTATTTATACACCTTAACATAACATTATAATATGTCGCATGACCTGTGACTGAACACACCCCGGGTTTCCTCCATTTCAGTTTAGTGTTGCTGTTCAGCAGCAGTAGCGACTGTTTCTCAAGGTAATCATACATGTTTGTGGTTTATAATATTTTTACTTCTGGTAGGGGTGCTTCCACGAAAACGGCACGATAAGATATTTATACTCGTTAACACAGCATTTGTTCAAGGAGGAAACACCCCAGGAGGTGGGGCAGGGGAGGACATTGTTAGCCCCCGTTGGACTTGGTCCGAAACGGGGGCTTATGGATTTGGTCTCATTCGTCCGTATGTGCGTCCGCAACCATATCTTGAAGATGGATGGACCGATTTTGTTGATATTGGCAGAAAGCCAACAATGACGGTATACATACGCACATCATTTTGTTTTGCGATGCGATCCAAGATGGCCGACTGGTGGACTTTAACTCCGTACAGCAAAGCTACTAAAACCACGGCAGGGGCTATGACATTTTATTTCTTTTTCTTCTTGTTAGTATTAATATTGTTTTGTAATAGCAATAATATTATACTATTATTATTAGTGTTATTACTTTTGTTATTAAAAGCCACCTTGGAAAAACGCCACGATAAAGCTATCTTAACATGGATATGCCCCTCAACACGCAGCCCCCTTGGTGGGAAAAAGCCCCTGGGTAGCGGGTCAAATGAAATCGCTACAACCTCCATTGTGTGACCCTTTATTATTATTATTATTTATTTTTTTGGGATACAAGATCGAGGCTCGTGAAAGACCTAACATTAATCACACAAACAGTCAAACCGACACATAAAACATATAATAAGGGGAGCGGTAAACAAGTTGGGGAGAGAGGAGGAAGGACACAAACACAACATTTGAGAGCAGGGACATCGAAAGATCTGTGGGAGGGAGAGGGCTTGGGGGGAGGTGGGAGAGGTATAAAACATATGGACACTGCAAGGACTTCCAGGAAAGAAGTTGGAATTTCAAAAAAGTGGATCTGGGGTGAATTAGCGGGGGTAGAAAAGATCAAGGTTTTGGATGGGGAAAGATAAGAGATGGTGGTGAACAGCTGTTTTAAAGAGCTGGAGGGAGGAGTGGGATTGAAGAGAGTGGGGGAGTTTGTTCCAGAGGTGGGAGAAAAGGGGAATGAAAGAGTGAAGGTGAGCAGAGAGTCTTGATTTTGGCAGTTTAACCATAAGAGGGTTGCAGGCAGATCTTGTGCAACCTGTAGGAATATTTGGGGGACAGAGCCCAGAGAGAGCTGGAGGAGCAAGGCCGGAGAGGAGTCGGTAGAAGACAGAAAGACCACCAACCTGCCTGCGGTGAGTGAGTGAAAGGCCCTTGGAGTTAGCTTCATCACGGGAGATTCCAATGATTCTGAACGCTTTGGTTTCAACAGCGTGAAGCCGAGCTAGGTGTGAGGCAGGAGCACCGGTCCAGAGGGGAGAGCAGTATTCCATTGAGCTGCGGATGAAAGCCTTGTATGTGGTGAGGAGCTCAGGTGTGCCAAGGAAGGACTTCGCACGACGGAGGATGCCCAGTCGGCTACTGGCTTTGGAGACCTTAGGTCCCTTCGTAAGTTTGGATGAGATTGGATAATTAATGACCGAATGTATTGCGGTGAAAAATCAGTCAGACACAGACAGACGACCATACACCAAATCACTTGCTTAGACACAGTTGTATGATGCAAGCTTCAAAGCAATTGATTAATATTATGTAAAGAAACAAATTATTTTTTTATATGACGATATAATGAGGCAGGAAAGTTTGCAATTTGCTTTAATTAGTTGTAAAGAATTTTCTTTTTGTTCTTTTTTTCAATCTCTGGGTTTTTGGAGTATTTGCTCCTTCCCACCAGGGCCTTAAGTGTGACTGGCTGTTTGGGGCCTGGCCAGTACTGTTAATTGTAGGTTTTGAATGTAGGAGGTGACTTTTGAGTGAGTCCACACAAAACTCGGATTCTTTCCTGGTGCCTGGAGACTTTCTTCTCCCCACCACCTCCCTCCCATCCCCTTCCTCTTAAACTCGCTGCCACGCATTTATTTTGAGCACGAACACTCATCTGTTGTGAATATTTTTCTGAGTCTGAGTTTTCCTGAGCATCCACAGTCCTTACGAAGGCCAGTTCACCATTTCGTTTTGCTCAACTGAATAGACGAGGCCGTTTTTATTTTTTAACAGTGCCCCTTAAACTCCCTCGAATCCCAAATGCCAATTACACAATACACACTCTGACTTATTGGCTGTGTAGGGCCGATATACCAGAGCTAAACGCATGCCTGAGCTGTGGCAGAGATGAGGATTAAAATGATTTAATTTAATTTTTAAATCAAAATGGTGATGAAGACATCAGGAAGTTGTTTGTTTTTCAGGCAATACGTGAAGAACAGATATCTGCCACCTTGTGTATGTGCATTTTCTCTTGTAGTTTGGATTTCATGTTGAGGCTTGTGAAAGAGCTAGAACACACAACATAACCACAACCTTTTGAGATATCCTGTTCACAAACAGACAAACAGCGGTGAAAACATAACCTCCATCTACCTTCGGTGGCAGAGGTAACTATAACGGCACTCGGTAGAGCGAATACCTCCGCCGGGCTGAACAGTTTACAGTTTATATCCCACTGTTGGGCCGATATCTGGATCTGGACCTGAACCAAATTTAATCAGCTTGTTCTTGTCGCCTAACCAACTCATCCACCTAGTTTTGCCATAACCCATCCACAACTTTTTGAAATATCATGCTATATATCGCTTTTCATCCGATCTCTCAATGGTGCAGAATCACTTAAAAAAATTATAGGATCCGGATCTTCAACAACATCTAATCAATTTGTTCTTGTCACACAACCAACCTGTCCACCAAATTTCGTTCAAATCCATCCATAACTTTTTGAGATATTCTGCTCACAGATGGACCGGTGAAAATGTAACCTTCGGTGGTGTTGGTAACAAAACAGAACGGTTAGAACACAGTTGAAAGTGGGGAAACACACCAATACCAGTATAGAGGAACTGATCAGCAGATGGGATACTTGGAAGAAGAGTTGGTGAGGATGGAGAATGAGTGTGTAAGGGGAGTGGGAGGATCAAAGAGGAAAATACAGGGGATTAACAAGCTTAAGCACTAAAAGTAAGGGGTTGGAAGAATAGGAAAGGTAAACCGGGCATAATAGTGGCTTTGGCGGCCAGCGCTGATTTATTGAGGTCATGTGTTTACCTGTAACTGGTATTGTGTAGCCCAGTACCACCTGTCACATTATTGAGTGGTCAGCGACTAAACTGACCTCCCCACCAACCTTTCCTGGTGGAGAGGGTGTCTAGACTCCATATGGCGTGAATTGAACACGTGCGTTCTAAGTTTGGGAGCCAACAGCCATCCGGTAGGTGGTGATGTCCTCTAAAATCATTGAAACTGCTCGGCAATAGTAGTGGTGGATGCAGTTACTGGTAGAAGATCTCTCTGGAGACAACGGCAGGTGTTTGCAGTTCATAGTCTGGTTAATTTCTCCTGAATTAGATTGGACTGTGAGGCAGCATTCCAATTTCCCTGTTATACAGTTGTGCACCACTGGATCAGACTCTTTGAAGCCCAGATGGTGTGGCAGTGGCTTGTGCAAGCACTGACGCACTTTAAACTCCAGAGTCGACACGGTGTGCAAGGCCCTGTGGCATAGAGGCGATGAACACAGGCCAAAGGAGCTGAAGGCCATTCATCAAAGTTTTGCACATGGATGGTTCGGGTGTGATGGTCATGCTGGGCAATATATATATATATCCCTGGCATATCATTCTTAACTTGGAACATTCAAACATTGATGAGTACTTGTATCGACAATAAATATTTCTAATAAAAGAAGAGGAGGAGTTATTTATCGGGAACGAGCAACATACAATATTGAGATTACAGCATTCTAAGAAAGGAGGCTTGCAAATCAAGGAAGTCTGAGAGAAAATAACTACACTTTTTTCTGGTTTGGGAAAAACTGATGATAGAAGAGAGGACGGTGTGGGTTTTGCCATTCAAAACACGAGTACTCTATTGGCAAACTTAAATCGTTCCATGTTGCCATCTCGGACAGATTGATGATAAACTCCAAATAAAGCTTAAGACTCCAAATTGATAAAGACAGACATGCTATTTTTATCTCTGTTTCTGTGCCTACCATGGCAAACAAACAAGGAGGCAAAAGACGAGTTGTATTCTGATCTGCCACATACTCTTGAAACTATTCCACACCGTGACAACCTCCTTCTGATGGAAGACTATATCTCAATATGTCAAAAGGTTGTGGATGATATCTCAAAATGTTGTGGACAGATTATGACAAAACTGGGTGTACAAGTTTGGGAGGTGATGAGAACAAGCCGATTAGATTTTGGTTAAGGTATGGATGCAGATCAGGCTTATCAGTGGGATACAAAACGTAAACTCTTCAACCTGGTAGAGGTATGCACTCTACCATGTGCTGTTCTAGTTACAAAATATCTTATATTAATGGTATGCTTTCAACTTGAGCCATGCAAGGGGTATATCGCTCAACTGATCACTTCCTCATTCGCAGTATTTGTAAACTAAAGATCACATCTGCTGAAACAAAACGAACGGAAAACTCCGGGGAAACTCAATGTGCACGACCTTGAGAAGGTCGACATCCAACTTTTTCCTTTTTTTGTATACAAGATCGAGGCTCGTGTAAGAGAAGTTAAGCTCGAAGGTGAGATTGCAGAGTCGGTGAGTAAAATTGCTTGAAGGTGATGTTGAACATCAATGGCGGCAGCTCAGTGATTCCATCTCTCAAATGTCCTTAAACGTTATTCTTAATATCCAACTATAATGCTCGTCGAAAGACAGAATCGTCTGTTTGCCACGTCGCGAACAAGGCCTTTGCCGCGTCGCGAGCGATTTGAAATCGAAGTTAAGTAATTGTTCCCATTTGTATTTTCGTTATAACTGTATTTATTTATGGTGTTGTACGTATATTGTGTCCCGACGAAGATTTTCGGTGCAAATCTTTCATACCTGTATTGAAAATCGTGTTAATTCGTGTCGTGTCTTGAGGCCTTGTACAGTGTACACTGTACAACCTTGAGGCTTTGTTTTTCTCTCAGCGGTCCGTCGTTTGTGATCCAATAACTTTCGTTCTCTGTTTTCCCAGTCTTTTCACCCCATCGCCTACTTCCTTGTGTAAATCTCAACTCAAAAAAACAAACAAACAAACAAAAAAACATTTCCTTCTCTGTTCTCATTCGTTTATTCATTCTTATTCGTTCATTCGTTCTTCGACCACGTGTTTCTCCCCCATTTCCCCAGATAGTTTTCACTGTTATTAACCTTCAATGTTTACACTTTCCCCTCAAGTTATGTATTCCGTCATATATAATAACACCTTTTTCTTCTTCTTCTTTAAAAGGCTGCTTTCGACTTGCTCACCAAATCTATTCATCCCAAAAAAAATTCCATCTCCGATAGTGCCTTTTTCCTACATTCCCTAAACTCTCCTGCACTCCATCCTCCATCCAGCGTCCTTAAACGTATTTTTAACTCGAAGGTCACAAGAAACTCATTTTGCAATAAATGTTCGTTTCCCATTAATCGTACACTTTCTAAAATCAAATCTCACCCCTCCCCTCCAAATCTTCCCCATAAACCCTCCCCTCCAAATCTTCCCCCTCGCCCCTCCCCTCCTAGACTCCTCCCTCACCCCTCCCCTCCAAATGTCCCCCATATCCCATCCCTTTCAAATCCCGCCCCTTGTCCCTTCCCTCCCAAACTCCCCCCTCGCTCCTCCCCTTCAAATCTCCCCACCCTCATTTCTTCTCAATTTCCCCCCTCTCACTCCCCCTCCTCAAAGCGTCCTCCCCGCTTCTTCCCCCTTCCAACTCTCACCTCCATCTCCCCCAACCTTCTGCCTCGCTCTTCCCCCTCCTCAAATAACACCTCATTGTGCCTCACCCAATCACCATCAAACCTTTTGTCCGCCCCATCCTTCCCTTTCTCCGAGCTATTCTGAAATCTCTGACACACCTTCAACAGCTCTCCCTACCTCTTCCACCTCTTCCACATCTTACCCTACCCCTCCTCCCCCCTGTTCTGTATCTGATGCTCCCCCTTCCTCTTCATTAACGGTATGGACCTCAAACATCCGGGGCCTTCGTTCAAACTTAACTGATCTCTCCATACAGGTTGCTTCTGTCAAACCAGACGTGATCTGCTTAACAGAAACTTTCCTCCTTCATGATGTCTCTGATTCCTTAGTATCTCTCCTGGGCTACTCCCTCCCCCGGTATGATAGACCTGAGCCTCGTCCTGGAGGTAGGGTTGCTATCTTTATCAAAAACTCTCTTCCTCACTCGCCCTGCACTGCAATCTCTCCACCTTACCCCCAGGAATACCTCTGGCTACGGCTTCCCCTTCACTCCCACCTCTTGTTCATATGTGTGTTGTACCGTCCACCAAACAGTGATGACTCCATCTACATCTCGCTGTCTGATAATATGGACCAACTTCTATCTACTCATCCCAACTCTCTCTTCCTCATATGTGGTGATTTCAACTGTCATCATGCCAGTTGGATGGGTGTGGGTACCTCTCTCACCAGCCATGGCTCCTCAGCAAAGGACTTCTGCGACTCACTGGGACTGACACAATCTGTCAATTTCCCGACCCGGATCTCAGTCAACGGAGCATCTTCTCTTCTGGACTTGGTTTTGACTAACTTCCCTGAAAATGTCTGCTGCTCTTCTTCTGCTCCAATCGGATCATCTGATCATGTCCTTGTTAAAGTGGACATCTCTCTGACCATCCTCAGGGAGCCTGCTCAGCGTCGACGAGTCTGGCATTTCACTCAGGCCAACTGGCACGGTCTTCAAGCAGCCATCAATCATCTGGACTGGTCTCCCATCTCTACCACCTCTGACATCAACTCATCCTGGGAATTCTTCGAAAGTAAATTTCTCTCTCTCATGCACAGATTTATCCCATCTCGTCTTCAGTTGTCATACCCTTCCTCCCATCCATGGTACACGGAATCTTGTGGTGAGGCTGTTGCCCAGAAACAACTTGCCTTCGTCTCCTGGAAAGCAAATCCAACGGAAGGCAATCTCATTTCCTTTCACAAAGCCCGAAACAAGTGTGTGTCCACCCTCAAGAGAGCCAGGAAACAATATCTCTCCGTTCTCAAGACCGAACTCTCTTATCTGTCTCCCTCTTCCAAATCCTGGTGGCGTCTGGTCAAATCCGTTTCTGGTGTTTGTTCCCCCTCCATCCCCTCCCTTACCTCAAACGGCTACACAGCTGACTCCGCACGTGAAAAAGCTGAATGCCTCAACTCTGTGTTTGCCTCTAAATCTTGTGTCCCAAACCCATCCCTCTCTGTACCCACCATACCCAGTCGTACCCAGCTGCTCCTGGACTCCGTGTCCTTTCCTCCTGACAAGGTGGAAAAGTTTCTGTCAACCCTCGACTCTGATTCTGCAACTGGACCGACGGCATCAGCCCACGGGTCCTAAAATCCTGCTCTGCCGCTCTATCTCACCCTCTCTCTGTTCTCTTCACCCTCTCTTTTGCTCAAGGTCAACTGCCATCTGCTTGGAAATCAGCCAACATCACCGCTTTGCACAAAAAGGTGCAAAAACAGATCCTAGCAACTACAGACCAATCAGCCTTCTCCCAATTATCAGCAAAGTCATGGAATCCATCATTGCTTCGGATATGAAATCTTTCCTCTTCTCCAATGGCTTGATCTCTGATCATCAATTTGGTTTCAGACCAGGTCACTCTACTCTGGACATGCCGCTTCTGCTGTCTCAACAATGGATGGAGGTCCTCAATGCCAAACAGGAAATTAGAGCTGTCTCCCTCGACATATCACGTGCCTTCGATACGGTCTGGCACCCCGCTCTGCTCACCAAACTCTCCTCCTTTGGTATCCATGGAAATCTCCACGCATGGCTGGCGGACTTCCTCTCTAGTCGTCGTCAACGTGTGCCCCTCAATGGGTTTCTCTCATCTCCTCTTCCTGTTCAGGCTGGAGTTCCCCAAGGCAGTGTTCTGGGCCCTGTGCTTTTTCTGGTCTTCATCAATGATCTCTCTGACTCTCTTGAAAATCCTCTCTATCTCTTTGCTGATGACTCCACTCTCTGCCGCTCCATTCCTCTTCCCTCAGGTCGGCAGTCTGCAGCCTCCTCACTCTCTGAAGACTTGGACAAAATCACAGACTGGTCAAACAAGTGGAACATGTCTTTCAATCCTGACAAATCTCACACTCTTACTCTGTCTCTCCGAAAAGATCGACTGGACAACCCTCCCATCTACTTTCTCAAAAATCCTCTCCAAGAAGTTCTGTCGCTCAAGCTTTTGGGTCTCACTATGTGCCATGATCTTTCTTGGGAAAACCACATTTCCAAGCTGGCCTCCAAAGCCAGTCGCCGACTGGGCATCCTCCATCGTGCGAAGTCCTTCCTCGGCACACCTGAGTTCCTCACCACATACAAGGCTTTCATCCGCAGCTCAATGGAATACTGTTCTCCCCTATGGGCCGGTGCTCCTGCCTCACACCTAGCTCGGCTTCACGCTGTTGAAACCAAAGCTTTCAGAATTATTGGAATCTCCCGCGATGAAGCTATCTCTGAGGGCCTTTCACTCACTCACCGCAGGCAGGTAGGTGGTCTTTCTGTCTTCTACCGACTCCTCTCCGGCCTTGCACCCCCAGCTCTCTCTGTGCTCTGTCCCCCAAATATTCCTACAGGTCGCACAAGATCTGCCAGCAACCCTCTGATGGTTAAACTGTCGAAATCTCGGCGCTCTGCTCACCTTCACTCTTTCATTCCTCTTTTCTCCCGCCTCTGGAACAAACTCCCTCACTCCCTTCAATCCCACTCCTCCCTCCAGGTCTTTAAAACAGCTGTTCACCACCATCTCTTATCTTTCCCCATCCAAAACCTTGATCTTTTCTACCCCCGCTAATTCACCCCAGATCCACCTTGTTTGAAATTCCAACTTCTTTCCTGGAAGTCCTGGCCGTGTCCATATGTTTTATACCTCTCCCACCCCCCCCTCCCCTTCCCATGCCTCACCCCCCCAAAGCCCTCGCCCTCTCTCAGATCTCTCGATGTCTCCATGTCTCTCGGTCCCTGCTCTCAAATGTTGTGTTTGTGTCCTTCCCCCTCTCTCCCCATCTTGTCTACCGCTCCCGATGTTATATGTTTTATGTGTCGGTTTGTCTTTCTGTGTGATTAATGTTCGCTCTTTCACGAGCCTCGATCTTGTATACAACAAAAAAAAAAAAAAAAATGCTGATCGGTTTGATGAAAATTATATCGAAATTGTGCAGCTCTTAGATGAACACAAGATCGGCCCAGCAAAAGCTGATAAAAGTCCAGGCAGAAGTACAGCGTAAAGTGACACACGTGAAGTATGATGGTGGAACATTGAGGCTGATGAGCTCCAATGTTTCGGGGATATGGGCAACATAAAGGCATTTCACCTAGAGCTAACGACAGCCTATGGACCTACATCCTTGAATATGGCTCCGATCAAGAATGTCGATGCTTCTCAAACTTTGTCAACCGCAAGACCTATTAAATCGTCCACACACTTCATGTTGATGCACTTCAAAAGTTTTGAACAACTGCCAGTTAAGAAGAGCTGTGAAGAGGTATCAACCCTGGCAGAACTGTCATGCGTGCTAAAGGAATTAAAAATGGAAAGGCTCCAGGATTGGATCATATTCCATCAGAAATTCTTAAACACGGGGGCATTGCTCTCAAGAGACAATTGCTAAGTTAATTTAAGCATTGCTGGGAGATGGAAAAAATCCACAGGAATTTAAAGATGCCATTATCATCACAATCGACAAGAAAAAGAAGGGTGACCGAGCAGAATGTGGAAATCATCGGGGTATCTCTCTTGTCTGCAGCTGGGAAATTCTCGGCAAAATTATCCTGAAATGCCTACAAATCATTGCAAATAACATTCTTCCAGAAAGCTAATGTGGTTTCGGAGCCAGCAGATCAACTATTGATGTCATGTTTATCCTGCGCCAACTTTCAAGAAAAAGTGCTTGAACAACGTCAAAATGTCTGAGACACTGTCTTCGTCAACTTTACAAAGGCATTTGATTCAGTCGATCATGAATTCTTGTGGAAGCTGCTAGACTGATGCAGATTTTCCGGAAAGCTGGAGAAGATGATCAGAAGTGTCCACGCTGACATGAACGCATTTGTCTCCGTTGGTGGCGAGTGAAGTGAAATCCTTGATGCAAGTCATCGGCTAAAAAAAGGGTGCATCTTCGTAGCCCCAGTGCTATTTACAATATTCCTCGCTGCAGTATTTAGATCAGTAAATGATGACAGATCAAATGGTATTTACATGAGAACTCGAACAGGTGGTGGTCTTTAACCTTGTAAAGCTGAAGTCAACCACAAAATTGCACGTAGTTTGTATAAAGGAACGTCTTTTTGCCGATGATGCCATCTTTATTGCGCCTGCCTTTATTGAATGAAATGCAAAGAACTTTTAATATGGGGCTGCCACAAAGTTTGGCCTTTCCATAACGAGAAAGAAACAAAATTTCTGTGCCTGGCATCACTTACCGGTACCACGTACGAACCTCTATAGTCTATATAAATTACGAACCTTTAAAAACAGTGTATTGATTCACTTACTTAGGAAGCACTGCAACAGACACATCCATAGAGATGGAGATAAACAATCATATCCAAGCTGCAGCTGTTGATTTGGGATGTTTAGAAAGCAGAGTCTGGTCACATCATCATTGGGATTCTCATGTATGTGCTACATGTGAATGTCTGCCGCTGCAGTGTAACCCAGGTAGGGTTCAAAACAGTAAAAGGCTTACCTTGTGTAGCTTTTATTGGTTGCTTTATGCAGCTTTCTTTGGCTGGAAGAGCATAGGGGGTTTATATACAGTCGTATATAATGTGGATATGCGTGTAATATGTGGATCTCTCTCTCTCTCTCTCTCTCTCTCTCTCTCTCTCTCTCTCTCTCTCTCTCTCTCTTCCACTCTCTTCCTCTCTCTTCCTCTCTCTTCCTCTCTCTTCCTCTCTCTTCCTCTCTCTTCCTCTCTCTTCCTCTCTCTTCCTCTCTCTTCCTCTCGTATACTGAATCGAGGCTCGTGAAAGAGCTAACATTTATTTCACAAACAAATCAACCAGACAAACAAAATATACAAAAAGAGGGAGCGGAAGACAAGATGGGGAGAGAAGGGGAAGCACACAACCACAACATTTGAGAGCAGGGAGAAGTGTGGGAGGGAGAGGGCTTGGGGGGAGGAGGCGTGGGAAGAGGGGGTGGGGGGGGGGAGAGGTATAAAACACAAGGGGACCGAAATTAGCGGGGGTAGAAAAGATCAAGGTTTTGGATGGGGGAGGATAAGAGATGGTGGTGGACAGCTGTTTTAAAGACCTGGAGGGTGGATTGGGATTGAAGAGAGTGAGGGAGTTTGTTCCAGAGGCGGGAGAAAAGAGGAATGAAGGAGTGAAGGTGAGCAGAAAGTCTTGATTTTGGCAGTTTAACCATAAGAGGGTTGCAGGCAGATCTTGTGTGACCTGTAGGAATATTTGGGGGACAGATCCCAGAGAGAGCTGGGGGGGGGGGGCAAGGCCAGAGAGGAGTCGGTAGAAGACGGAAAGACCACCAACCTGCCTGCGGTGAGTGAGTGAAAGGCCCTTGGAGTTAGCTTCATCGCGGGAGATTCCAATGATTCTGAACGCTTTGGTTTCAACAGCGTGAAGACGAGCTAGATGTGAGGCAGGAGCACCAGACCAGAGGGGAGAGCAGTATTCCATAGAGCTGCGGAAGAAAGCCTTGTATGTGGTGAGGAGCTCAGGTGTGCCAAGGAAGGACTTCGCACGACGGAGGATGCCCAGTCGGCGACTGGCTTTGGAGGCCAGATTTGAAATGTGGTTTTCCCAGGAAGGGAAATCTCTTCTCTTCTCTTCCTCTCTCTTCCTCTCTCTCCCTCTCTCTTCCTCTCTCTTCCTGTCTCTTCCTCTCTCTTCCTCTCTCTTCCTCTCTCTTCCTCTCTCTTCCTCGCTCTTCCTCGCTCTTCCTCGCTCTTCCTCGCTCTTCCTCGCTCTTCCTCTCTCTTCCTCTCTCTTCCTCTCTCTTCCTCTACGTTCTTTATCGATCATTCTCCAACCATAATTTCAAATCTAACGATGGAGATTTCTTTGTAAGGCGATGGAGGTTTTTCGCTCGTGTAGTTGAATGAGTGTGCAGTAGATTGTTTTAAGTGATGGAGACAAATGTGTGTGAATCCTCTTTGTTGTATTTTATGCTGGTAATACCAATACACACTCGCATCTTTCGTTGAATAAACTGCATCTAAAACAGTATTTGGGGAAACATTTCCCCACTTTTCCCTTTACAAGCTTAACTTCATGCCCAATTTTCATTAATTATAAATATGTAAGATTCCCCATGTAATACCTACCTGGTCCTCGTTTTGTTTCCACCTTTTGTTATTAATCAGTCTCAGGGCTGTTGTTCAGCCACGTACGCACCAGGCCTGCCGTTCCTTAAAACGCCCTCTAATTGCTCTCATTGTTGCTGTTGTATCCACCGGTCATGTTTCTGTTTCAGGCTCTGTTTTAGACCATTGGCCACGGGGGGTGAGGTGGGTGCCAGAGCTACAACCCGAGTGTTGAGCTTTGCAAAGCCAGTTTGGGTAGGGATTTTGAATTGGCCAGGCTGCCGTCTCCATTCGCATCTTCTTGGCGAAGGACACCATGGGGATCTTTATCGTCCACAAGCAACAGATTTTTATTTTATTTTTTTTGTATACTGAATCGAGGTTCGTGAAAGAGCTAACATTTACTTCACAAACAAATCAACCAGACAAACAAAACACACAAAAAGATGGAGCGGAAAACAAGATCGGGAGAGAAGGGGAAGCACACAAACACAACATTTGAGAGCAGGGAGATGTGTGGAAGGGAGAGGGCTTGGGGGGAGGAGGCGTGGGAAGGGGGGGGGGGGGGGTGGAGGGAGAAGTATAAAACACAAGGACACCAGGGACTTCCAGGACAGAAGTTTGACGGACGGATGGAACACTTTTTTTCTTTTTGTGCAACTCCTTGCCTGCAAAGCAACCAGTGAGATATTTATAGTCAGGTCGAGAATTGAACCCGGACTGGACTGCTCAATAGCGAGTGTGCTCCCTCTGCACCATGGTACCCGGATACCTGAAACGTTATTTCAGTCGCACAAGAACCCTTTCCGCATCCCTTTCCTCTTCTTTCTATCGATGTCTCATTGAAATGAAACGCTGCTTTTTGCCAAAATCCCGCCTTGCTCGTTTCAGTTTTATTTATTGAACGTCTTTTGCAGTTCCCGCACCCCACTCCCTTTCCCCTTTCCGTGCTTTTCCACCCCCTCCCCTTATCTCTCTCAGCAGCGTTTTTGGATTGCCTAATTTGGAGCGCCATTGACATGAAAGGCAGGGAGGGTCTTGATACTCTCTTGGTTTCTCGAGTCCTGTGGATGGAGAGTGCGAAGCTAACTTCGGGCTACGTGGCTCGGCGTTGCAAACTGGGGACCGTTAGCTTGCACAAAATGAGATCGATCGCACCTTCCACGTGCCGTGCCATGCCGCACGTGTGCATCCATTCCTGTACATGCAATAGTACTGTGTGGAAATCTCGTTACTATGACTGCTGTTGCCTATTTGGATGCTTACGGTTGTTGATGGCCTTCCAGTACAGGCCATCTTTCATCCCAGTTGTCACCCAGCTGTCTTGCTCTTTTAATGTGGTTGCCTTTCCTTTTTAAAACTCTGTCACATGGAGATCAATGACTGCACTTTGTTCCTGGTAACGTAAGCTTATTATTATGATTTTAAAAGTTTTTTTTTTTGTCATCGTATTTGTGGTTTCTTTTCTGCCTTTTTTTTGTTTGTTTGCTTGTTTTTACACCTTTGAAAATTAAATTGTTTCCATTGCTTTTGTTTTATTGAGAGCTGGCTGTTTGGTCGAGTGGTTAGACGTGTTTCTCTCTTCACTGTCTGGTGTGGGTTCAATTGCCACACTCTCTCTCTCTCTCTCTCTCTCTCTCTCTCTCTCTCTCTCTCTCTCTCTCCCCCTCTCCCTCTCCCTCTCCCTCTCCCTCCCCCTCTCCCTCCCCCTCTCCCTCTCCCTCTCCCTCTCTCTCTCTCTCTCTCTCTCCATCGCCAACCCAAATAAGTTATACCAAATATCCCTCAAGTGAGAGTTGAGGGAGGCCTTTTTCCTGCAGTGAACCGAAATATTATGGTTCTAGCTTTTATTTTTCTTTTGCTTAAAATCTAAGGTTTCCTTTTTAAGTGTTGCTGGAGCTGTTTCAAAATATGTCAGGCCTGGTATTTTGCTTTACCTCTTGAAGTTGAGAAAAAACTTTAATTCTAAGCTGTGTCTACCATGTGCTCCATCACAAGAAAAATGTTCTGCCAAGTAATGGCATTGGGTTTGTTTATGTACTGTGGCTGTCCCCTCCCTGATGCAGTTTTGCTCCTGCCTGAAGCTCCCTGTCCTTTTTTAGCTGAAGGAGCTGCCGCAGGATGAAGAGGAAGAGGAGGAGGAGGAGGAGGAGGGGAGAAAGCGACAATTTGAAAGCGGGGACCTTGGAACACATGTGGACAGAGGGGCTAAGGAACAGAGAGGGGAGGCTGTGGGGCTTGATGGTCACACTGTATCGAAGACGCCTACAACGTCAAAGGACAAATATAAACAGGAGGATGTCATTGATGGGCATTTGGAGGAAAACTATTCAAAGGTGGTGGTGGTAGAGTGGATTGGAGGAGGCAAACCAACAGTAGGTGGAGTGCAGACTGACCAGGGGAGCCAGGAGGTAGTTGGTGACATGGCAAGCAAAGCTCCAAGGAAAGGTGTGGCTTTGGCTGGAGACGGGCCGATGCTGGAAATGAAAGAAAAGAAGTCGGTGGCAAGCACCAATGATACTAAACGTCCCCGGGAATCGAAGAAACATTTGGAAGAATGTGAGAAAAAATCCGTTTCATCACCGTCTGGAATAAAAGTCGAGGAGGTCATTTGCACACCCTCTCCAATGGAAGTGAAGCGGAACAAAAAGCCATCCCCTCTCGAGAAAAAGGAGGAGGGAAAGACAAAACCGATACCCATTCAAGCTGAGAAGAGGACGACGAAATTGACTTCTTTGGGAGAAGAAAATAAAGCGGAAGGATTGTTGAAGGAAGATGCAAAACTGGCACCATCAACGAATGAGAATATTAAAGCGTTGCCGAAGGAAGAGGAGAAGAATGTGAAAGTAGCGACACAAGAGGAGTGCAAGCACGAGCTGGCTCTGGAGCACATTACCAACGAAACACAGCTTGAAAAAATGGTGAGGCTTTAAAGCATTGATTTTGAACAAATCCAAGTAGTTGATATTTTGTGAGCAATGAAGACTTTGCATGACCTGGCTGATGATTATTTAATTGTTCAAGAGAGGTGTGATCATACAGACTTTGCATGGCAAGTGTTTATCACCCATAGACCATTTCTGCAGGTTATTTTATGGTTGCGGGTGTGAAGGTTGCACCCGGTGCAGTCGGAAAACTTGCACTTCACATGTTAATCCCTTTCAGCTGGAAGACGCCAAGGAATATGAAGAGAGGAAGAGGATTCGTGCTGCACTGCGAGAACTAAGGCGACGAGAAAAAGGCAGGTCTGCTTCGATTATAAATTTTATTTTAAAATATTAATTTTATTAGGTTGGAGGTGAATGACCATGCGACAGTATTTTGAGGCTGTTTGCCTCCGCTTTTCTGGACAACATGTTGTACTGTATTGATATAAATGTAACCAAAAACAGAATGGCTGTTTGGTTCATGAGTTGAAAACCTTTCTTCACTCCGCTGGTGTGCTTTATTTTCCCATAGCTGTTCAGATCAGCAGGTAAAGAATTTAGTTTGTGTCATTTACATAAATACCGATCAAAACCCAGAAATTGTATGCAAGGCTGTATCGGATGATGATGGATGAAATCAACAGATTGCTAGTTGAGCTATGCTAACCGCCATGGGAAACAAGTAGGGGGTGATGCTTTTGACCCTTTCCTGGAGCAAAAAGAGGCTCCAACGACTCTTTGACTCCTCTTTTGCGCCAACGAAGGGTTAACACACGATATGTCAGACTCTCCTTGCTTTTCACGTGGTTATCTTATCTCAATCAATGCCCTGCTGATTTAATCCATTGTTCCATCTCTACTCTGATACCTCTGCCACCAAATTGATTTGATTTTGGTGAAGATCTGGATCTGAGAATTTTTAAAGCATTTCTTCACCATTGCGTTATATGGATAAAACGATATTTTTTCATAAAACGATATGGATAAAACGAGATAAAACGTTATATGGATAAAACGTTTGCAGTCACTACAAAGGGAATAATGTTACAATTAGATTTACTATAATAATAACGTTACATTATTATTACGAAAATTATATTATTTTTTAAAAACCGAGGTGAATTCCTTACTTCCGCGGTTACACCGCTTCTATCCATCAACTTTCCATTCACGACATTGGGATTAAAGTGTAACGGTTATATTTACTATAATATTGTTACAGACGTGGCTTAGATGTTAGTTTACCGAGCGGTTTTGGTATGACCACGTCTGCACAAGTTACCGATTATACTCGACGTTGACGAAGCCGCGCCACGCTGGCTCAATAAGAAAAAGAAGACACCCGGCTGGATTACAATAACACAATACGACACCAATGTTTCGATTCTCAAGTATATTCGTACGGAAAAGGTTAGATTACAGGGGCTAGAGGTATATTACAGGAAGACAGGCACTTAGACACACTCTTATATTAACCCCGGACAGACGACAGACACACGGGACAACGGCTGACTCACACGGGGGTTTGATGGCTAGGAAAGGCAGGATCGATGGCTCCAGGTCCTCCTGGGCTCGGGGCAGGGTACAGTACGGTCCGGTCCGGTCCAAAGATGCGGAAGGTTGCACAGCGCTCGAGGTGGTAACGTTCTTTCACAGGCGGGTTCTCTTCCTCTCAGCGGTCGTAGGCAACGTTCTTTCTCCAGCTAGGGGCGCATCTCTCGTCACATCCGGCGCGGGGCCGCGTATCTCCGGCGGGGAGTGACACGCCCTCGGCTCGTTAGCTCCGCCTCGTGGAATCGGCACGTTGCTTCTCATTGGGTGCGTGCGGGGGGTTTACCAGGCTCCGCCCTTGACGAGGAGCTGACAAGGAGCCCCTTCGTGGTAACCCCGTGGAGCGCATGGTCTGGAGCTAATCGAGCCGGTGTGAGGACGCATCCTCCCCCGCTCCGCCGCCATCTCCTCTGTTGTTGTTGTAATTGTTGGGGAAGAAGATGGAAGGAGGTATGGGAAAGGTCCTAAACTCACTACTGATGCCATATAATCACATTCTGGTGCAACGAAGAGTCATAATTAATGGAGACGAGGCCTTAACTGACATAGAATAAGAATAACTAGGAAGATGTCCGAAAGTTGTCTACGTGTGGTGCGGTGGACCTGGGCACGACATTTAATGGGGGAATAAGGGGAAGGTCGGCTCTACTGATTGTTATTTACATGCAATGGGACTAGGGAATGGGGGATCGGGGAAAGTTGGGGAGTATTGGAGAAAATAGGGGAATATTTACAAGCGGATATGGAGGCCAAATTCCATATTCGCAACATTGCACCCTTCTCTACCCTCGGGGCGTCCCGACCCGATAAATTTTTACCTACTTTAGTGTGGCACGCAATGTAGTTCCCTCTACTATTAACTCTACCCTGAGTGCGACAGTTTTACAGATATTCACAAATGAGTAAATATGTCCCCCTGCGACGTTGCACCCTTCTCCTCACAGAAACACACCCACAGGATAACCGAATCCGGAAAGAATTCTCAAACTACACATACAGCCGGTAGGGAGCATTATTTACAAGACTACGCTGCTATTTACACTACGATCCAGGACCTGTTTTTGGAGGAACACATGCAGATGTTATGCATAGAGAGAGAGCGCGCTTGCCAGCATCGATACACCAACCCACGAGTGCTCTGTGGCCGACGGCCTTTAATAACGTGCAGAGCACCCTTCCCGAGCATCAACAGCACCACCCCACCACCAATCGGTGCAGTCACCATTGTTCATTGGAATAAAAATAAATTCGACAACCCCTAACCCTGCAGGTGTCTCTTGCTCTTCTTGTGGTGCACTTGGTGGTGTTAACTATTAGTGGTTCACCTGTATGGCATAGGTGCCACGTTGACCCATAGGTCCATCCCCGGGTGGTGCTTGGCCGCAAACGAACTGCGGTCCATTGTGGGTGGCCACAAACATTGCGGTCCATATGGTGTATCGATCCCGGCAGCAAACAGCGAAAGTGCAGGCCCACAACTGCGCAGCCAGCACCTCTCTCTCCTCTCTCTCTACCCCAAAGCCAGATCCTCGGAGGTGGGAGACAAAAGAAGAAACAAGTGAGTAAGGTGGTAAGGGCGCAAAAGTGCACGCAATGTAAGGTGATGCACACTGGGGGCACATGGGAACCAGGTGAGACAGGTACGTTCCTATCGTACGCCCCCCCCCCCCCCCCCACCAGGTAACCTACATGGCCCCTCCCTTACCCCTTACTGCATCCACAAAACACAACACTACCCATAAACATCTACTTTACAAATCAACAAACATCCCTACTGTCTTCCCCGTTCCTCCCATAAACCAAATTCGTCTTCTCTCCCTCCTAACCAATCAAATTTGCCATTTTCAACTCTCCTCAAAATTTGCCATTTTCAACTCAACATCAAAATTTGCCATTACCAATTCATCATCAGTCCCTCCTAGGGAGGGAGAGATGGAATCACCCCAATGTCTCATCCACGTCGTGATGCGTCTCACAAATCCAACAGCAATTCTCATTTCTGCAACACAAACAAAGAAAACACAGGTGTGGAGTCATCATCATCACCACAGGTAAGTGGCTGCGTATGGTGCGACAGGTTCATCAATCCTAACTATTTCCTAAATGACTTTAACAACTTTACACTACCCGGGGTCTTTCTCCGGCCAAACCATTGGCCCTCTTACACTATGGGTTCTAAAAAACCAATTCCCATTGGCCAAACTGTGGTGCTTTTCAATTTGGGGTCTCACTCCCCCGATTCATCTCCCGGTGCCCTCGTACAATTTCTGGGCTGTGGCGTGTACCTCTCCCAGTGGGTCTACCCACCTGCACCCCTCCACCACTGCAGTTGCCTCCGAGCTTACCTGCTCCTTACCCTAACCTATCTACCTGGGGAAGGCCCTCTGGCGCTCTCCCCACTCCGTGCCCTCTCTGGCACTGGGCTGCCCGATCCACACCCGGGATCCTCAGGCACCCACTCACAACTACCGGCTCCCAGAGCCCACCTGCGGCCTCACCTGGCCGACATCCTCACAGTGGTGGAGTGCCCAACCAACTACACACACTAACAGGCTACACGCCCAGCCATTTCCACAACACTAATGCACCCATTCACAACACCATTCTGCAACCGCACCACAAATGCCAATATCCAACCACAATTTACCTGCACCCTCTACCTAACACTTACACTACCCGCCCCGGGTACTCGTGAAAGGGGTCCACTCTTCCCCCATCCACACCTTCGCACCATGCACACCACTCCGTACCACTCACTCCAACTCTCTCCACACACCTGTACCTGCACACCTGTGCTCTCACACCTGGTGCCACCTGCACCCTTCTCTCCCCAAGCGCATTCGCGCTGATCCACAACACTCACTACTCATACACTGCTCCACACACCTGTCCAGTTGCACACCTGTGCAATCACACTTGTTCAATCCTCACACACACAGCATCATCTCAGCTAACTACTCCCTTCTGAAACTTGCGCTTCCCAGTCGTCCCTTTAACTATTGCGCTCCCTCGTCATTATCATCCACACTAATCTACCTGCGTCCCCACTACAGGTATCAGTCACTAACTAATCTTAACGTCACCTAATGTCATCTTCTCTAGATCCCTATCAATATAACCTAACCCACCCGGGCTAGTTTTCACTGCCATACACCCCATAAGCTATTGCTCCTTTGCCCCCCCGTCTGTGAGGGATGGTGGACTTGCCATCCCACCACATCGGGGGTCTCTCACTACCAATTTCGCTCGTCCAAATCCAACAATTCAAAAATTTTCTATTTACTGCCAATTCTATTCACTTTCTAAATTTTGTATCAAATCACTACTATCACTATCACCATCACCCGTCTACTTATTAGGTACTCTCGGTGCGCCAATTCACATCTACAGCCCGGCTTCGTACAGCCAAGCCATGAATGCGAATTCTTTTGTGCTGGCGGCTGGATGCGTCCGGCGCTCGGTGCAGGGAAGGAGGTTTACCCGGCCCGAGATCCCACGCACCTTCTCGGCGTGGAGCCATCCAATGTCCCGATCTCGACCTGCCGGCACGTCTCACCAAAAAGTGGTCGCCATGACGACCCTTTCTATCGGGCTGCCAGCTCCGCCTAGTGGAGCACGGACGTTCAAAGCGAGGCCCAGCACGGATCGCGCACGGCGGTCCTTTCGAACCCGCCGTGGCTCGGATCCCCGCTGGTTCTCGCGGCACGCGAAACCCGGCACGCACCGAGGGCCCGCTTCGGCTAAAAGTCGACCTAACCTTTAACCCGGTCACCGTCGATGCTTCACCTGCTTGCTTACACCCCGCAGCCCGTTCCTTGCTCCTTGTACCGTTCCTTACACACCCAGGTACACCCATTCCACTCACAGCCTTGGTCACACACCTGACCACCGAACACTGTGGCACACATTCGTTGCTCGCACACCTCACCAATACACCGCTTCGCACCCCCTCCTCGGTCACCTCCTCTGTGACAATCACAGGTGTGCCCTCATTCGCACACCCAACCATGTGCCTCACCACTAATTCCAGCGTGCATTCCCACTCACGCTCTACCATTCCAGGTGTGCATCCTTCCATCCCAGGTGTACATCCTCGCTCACCTGTCACAACTAACTCACGCTCCATGTCACTCTCACTACTTTCACCTCCATTCCTGACAGCGCACTCACCCTTACTCTTGACAGCGCACTCTTTCCCCATGCACCTGTCCGTCACACACCTTTCTCGCGCACACTCTCCCGTTACACCCTCTGTAACACTCACCACAGGTGGACACTCTTCCTTTCTTCTGACAGCGCACTCTTTCCCCATGCACCTGTCCGTCACACACCTTTCTCGCGCCCACTCTCCCGTTACACCCTCTGTAACACTCACCACAGGTGGACACTCTTCCTTACTTCTGACAGCGCACTCTTTCCTCATGCACCTGTCCGTCACACACCTTTCTCGCGCACACTCTCCCGTCACACCCTCTGTAACACTCACCACAGGCATGCATTCTTCCTTGCCTTTGACAGCGCACTCTCTCCCCATGCACCTGTCCGTTACACACCTTTCTCGCGCACACTCTCCCGTCACACCCTCTGTAACACTTACCACACCGCGCTTCCATGTGCTCCCTCGCACACACGCTACGACCGACTCACTCTCGCCAGCACACTCACTCCTTGGCACGCACTTTTTCCTCACACACCCCAGAGTCGGACTTTCTCGCACACCTCCTCTTTCGCACACCAGACCTGTCGCACACTTCACCAACGGCCTCTCACGGACACCCGGGTCTATCTCGACCCCCAAGCTTCTTAAATCCCCTGGCGCATCATACGCACGACCATATTGGTCACCACTTACACCGGGTCCTCTTCCTCTTCGCTTCTCCTCCATCACCTGCGAATCCCTCATCCGGTTAATGAGCACATCATCACGATCCAAACACAGACTTTGGACCAATTCTTTTATCTCCTCTTTTATCTCTTTCTTATCCCCTCTCCGTCGCTTCTTAATTTCGCTCATCCCTTCTTCCACTTCTTCTAATTTGTGCTTCACCTCTTTTATTCCCCGGTACGTCTCCTCAAGCTCATCCTCTAAGGCTACCTTGACCGTTTCCAGGTGCGTCCTCACCTGCCGGTCCTTCGTCTCCATTACCTCTATCACCTCGTCCAACCTCGTTGTCAGTCCCTCACGTACCATCTGACATTCCCTCTTTGTCGCTATCAAGTCGTTTTTTATGTCGTTTTGTGTCGCTTTCAACCCTCCTAATACCGCAGTGTTCCTTTGAACCTGCTCCACTAACTCCGTCTGTCCCACCGTCAGCTGCTCCACCTCCTGCGTCAGGTCCTCTATGCCCCCTTGTAACTTTACAGTCCCCTTTCTCACCTCCTTCTCCATGTGCTCCTTACAGTGCCTCACCTCCTCGCGCACTCCTCCGACCTCCTCACTCACTCCTCTTCTGATCTCCTCTCCCATCACTTGCATCTCCTGCCCAGATGCCACCCTCCTCTGCTCCATTTCCTCCCTGTGAGCATCCAGTTTGGTTTCTACCCCCATTCTGACCCCCTCTATCTGCTGCCCCATTTGGTTAACTTCCCTTTCCGCTTGGTCCCTCATGTCCCTCAATTTGCCTTCCATGGTGTTTTCTAACCCCTCTAACCCTTTTTGCATCCCTTCCATTTGATTCTCTTGAGCGGCCATTCTGTTTTCTACCCCCGTTAACCCATGTTTCACTCCCTCTATCTGATTCTCTTGAGCGGCCATTCTGTTTTCTACCCCCATTAACCCATTTCTCACCTCTTTTATCCCGTTGTCTAACCCCTCAAAATTATTGTCTAACCTCCCAAATTTCTTGTCTAACTCCTCAAAATTATTGTCTAACCCCTCACTGGTACCCCTCGCTTCGTCCCTCATTACCCCCATTTGGTTTCCCATCCCTTTGAAATTATCGTCTGTTTTTACCATAAAGGCCATCATCTGTTTCATAAACAGGTTCCAATTCATTGGCATCTCGGGTTCGGCTACCGCGACCACGGCCGCGGCTAAATTTGGTGCCGCTACACCCACGTGCGCGACCACGCTATTTTGCGACCCTGCCGCCCTCACTGCTTCGCTCTCCTCGCGTCCCTCAATTTGGTCCTGGACCGACCCTGCTTCACTCTCCCCTACCGGACCCCAGCCGTCTTGATCCGCCATAGCGCGACTTGCAAAATTCGAGTTTCGTAAAACAAATCCAAATTTTTTTTTTTTTTTTCGTTATAATTTCGTCGAGCGCAGTACGCGCTCCGAATCGATTTTCCCTCCCAAAATTTGGGCCTAACTAATTTAGTCCCGGGTCCGAATCCAACTCCTCGACACCAATTGTTACAGACACGACTTTGATGTTAAAGTGGGCCGAGCGGAATGGCCGTCGTGTCCGCACAAATTACCCGACTATACTCGACGTTGACGAAGCCGCGCCACGCTGGCTCAATAAGAAAAAGAAGACACCCGGCTGGATTACAATAACACAATACGACACCAATGTTTCGATTCTCAAGTATATTCGTACGGAAAAGGTTAGATTACAGGGGCTAGAGGTATATTACAGGAAGACAGGCACTTAGACACACTCTTATATTAACCCCGGACAGACGACAGACACACGGGACAACGGCTGACTCACACGGGGGTTTGATGGCTAGGAAAGGCAGGATCGATGGCTCCAGGTCCTCCTGGGCTCGGGGCAGGGTACAGTACGGTCCGGTCCGGTCCAAAGATGCGGAAGGTTGCACAGCGCTCGAGGTGGTAACGTTCTTTCACAGGCGGGTTCTCTTCCTCTCAGCGGTCGTAGGCAACGTTCTTTCTCCAGCTAGGGGCGCATCTCTCGTCACATCCGGCGCGGGGCCGCGTATCTCCGGCGGGGAGTGACACGCCCTCGGCTCGTTAGCTCCGCCTCGTGGAATCGGCACGTTGCTTCTCATTGGGTGCGTGCGGGGGGTTTACCAGGCTCCGCCCTTGACGAGGAGCTGACAAGGAGCCCCTTCGTGGTAACCCCGTGGAGCGCATGGTCTGGAGCTAATCGAGCCGGTGTGAGGACGCATCCTCCCCCGCTCCGCCGCCATCTCCTCTGTTGTTGTTGTAATTGTTGGGGAAGAAGATGGAAGGAGGTATGGGAAAGGTCCTAAACTCACTACTGATGCCATATAATCACATTCTGGTGCAACGAAGAGTCATAATTAATGGAGACGAGGCCTTAACTGACATAGAATAAGAATAACTAGGAAGATGTCCGAAAGTTGTCTACGTGTGGTGCGGTGGACCTGGGCACGACATTTAATGGGGGAATAAGGGGAAGGTCGGCTCTACTGATTGTTATTTACATGCAATGGGACTAGGGAATGGGGGATCGGGGAAAGTTGGGGAGTATTGGAGAAAATAGGGGAATATTTACAAGCGGATATGGAGGCCAAATTCCATATTCGCAACAATATTATTATTATTATTACGAAAACGATACTACTAAAACGATACCACTGTATTAAGAAACCTGGGTTTAATTTGTCCTAAGCGGACGGTGAGTCATAACGCCTAAGGCCTACACATACCATATTGTTTGAAGAGCTGTAACACCGATGCTTTCGATATTTGATGATCATTTTAACAATCGGTTTGTTTGTGTTTCACACTGAATGAAAAACGTAAAGGTAGAGCATGGAGATTGTGATATATGACAGGTTCCACGATATATTCGGCATGAACGGCATATAAATCAAAATGGCGGTGCGTGTAGAGTCAGCTGCAGCACCGCCGTAATGACATCAGACGTAATCACATCACTCTGTCATGTGACTAGATTCTCAGCTCTGATTGGTATATGTTTGAGGGGACATACATGCATACATACATACATACATACATACATACAGATGGACAAACACTGTTCTAGATGGCTCTGCCCGATGGGCTACTCTGTAAAAATTGGACGGATTATGCCAAAACTAGGTGGCTAAGTTAGGCAGGTGACAAATCGAGCCAATTAGATATTGGTTCAGGTCTAGATACAGATCCGGCCTATCAGTGTGATACAAAACGTAAACTGTTTATCCTGGCGGAGGTATGCGCTCTACAGAGTGCCGTTCTAGGTACCTCCGCCACCAAAGGTGGATGGAGGTTATGTTTTCACCCCTGTCTATCTGTCTGTCTGTTTGTCTCTTTGTCCGTTTGTTTGTGAACAAGATATCTCAAAAAAGTTGTGGACGGATTCGGACGAAATTTGGCAGATGTAGCGCATGCGACAAGGACGAAATTATTAGATTTTGGTGAAGATCCGGATTTGGATCCGGCTCCTAGAATTTTTAAAGTGATTCTTCACCATTGGGAGATCGGGCCTAAAACGATACATAGCAGGATATCCCAAAAAGTTATGGACGGATTTGGACGAAACTTGTTGGACAGGTTGTGTGTGTGACAAGGAAGAATCTATTCAATTTCGCTTTAGATACAGATGCGGATCCAGCTAGTATAATTTTTTGAAGTGATTCTTCACCATCGAGTGATATGGCCAACCAGGCAGAGGATTGCTCTCTACTGAGTGCCGTTCTAGTTATTTTTGTATAGATTAACATGTTTGATTAATTGAAATTTAATATCTTAACTTCAGTCGATTAAAGGTCACTTTTGAGTGTTTATTCGTATCACATTGCAAATGAAATAATTTTCGAAGTTGTAATGTTGGAAAGAGTCGTATTGTTTATTTCCATACAAACAGGGATGAAATTTCAACTTGGCCACGGGGTTTTCCGAAGTCTCCGATAAATAAATAAAAAGGATGACTCGGAGGTTCTCCGAGAATGACATGGAGCAATGAAAGACAACTCGTTTATGAAATGCTTTGAAGTCTTGAATGAATATTCAGGATTCCTTGTGGAGAAACTTTATTCGTTGGCCTATTCCATGTCGGAGATTCATCGTAGAGGAATGTGGAGGCAATAAAAAATATTGTTGAATTTCTGCTATATCTGTGCCATAACTGGGAAGGAAACCTGTCGGTTATTACGGTCTGGAGCTGAAACCAGATGTTCTGAAAATTTGCAGTACAGCTAGCCTGGTTATTTTGTCACCATTTACACACATATTTCTTCAATGCAAATTATTTCAGACATCCATTGACTATTACAATGATAAGAAATAATTTATGGTGTTGTACGGATACTGTGAATGAAAGTACAAGATGATGTGAGTACGGTAGGCGTTTTCTGACTGAGTTTATGTCGAGGCATTTCTGGGACACCACCACAACAACAACAACAACAACAACAACTGCACACACATGTTCACACACACTCATACAACACCAGATCATGTGTAAGTAATAAAAAAAAGAGCAAAGCAACCCATCAATGATTTGCTTTGACGTTTAATAATATGGAACAGAATCCTCCCGGGTCTCGACGTATCTACCTCCGTTTTGGTAACGGATCACCATTCATGGACCATGCTGTGAAGTTTTGTTTTTCTCAGTTTTGTTCCGAGGGCTCTTTTCAGGATCGTCGCCGAGCTCCGGGCAGCTTCCGATTGTAGTTTGTTTGCATTAACATTCCCAGGTTTTTTTAAAAATATCTTAATGAGGTTATTTATCATTCCTTTTGCTCAATGGTACAATTTTGGTGCTCTTCGCTTCCTATGTCTTATGACTTCATTTATAAGACCTTGGTATTTGGTAATTTTTCTGCATTGTTTAGACCAAAATTGCTGTGCACTGACACCTCAATTAGCAATGCTTCTTTTCTTTTTTGTACCTAAATACTGTTATGTTTGTAGGGGGCAGGCATGATTACCTTAGAGCCAGGTAGAATTGTATAGGTCGTGTGCTCCGACTGTTGTGAGGAAGAAGAAGAAACCTATGTATCATAAGTAGGAAATTCGTTTAGACCGGATGTTGTGTCAGCGCGCATCTTCATTCCCATCATGAGGGGTGGGGTTATGTTAATTAGTTAGGGATTATGGGTAATTAATCCCCTGTATGTAATGGCCTCTGTTATTTTTCCTCTGTTCCTTATGACACCAGTAGCACACACACAAGCTAAGAAATCGCGTATTTATAACACTAAATAAAACCAACCGGAACAAGACGTTGAATAATACCGCTGGCACTGCCAGCCGCGACGTCACCACATCAAGCAGGCAGGGCCGTAAGGCCACGCCACGGAGAGCAGTGATTGGTCAGGACACCAAGAGCGATGAGATGGCACTAGCTGATAGGAGCGGACACGCAGACGTCGTAGGATGACGTCAGAGCCTTGAGTACAAAGGAGTTGAAGGGCGGACATTTTGTCTTTTGTTTTCTGGGTTTGGTGGCGAGCGGTCGTCTCCCCGACATTTTGGTTTCTCGTGGCTTTTCTCTCTCCGGGCTGGCCTCCATAGCGAATGGTCACACATACGGTGCCTATTGAGCTTGACTTGGACGTGTTGGTGGAAGGCAAACACATTTGCGTACTCTCTTGGCGCGGGGTTCCGATTGGAAGCACGGCCGCATTTTTCTTTTCCTTGGCACATCGGTGTTGGTGAACAAGATCAACGGGGACGAGCGGGGGCGAGTGGAAGAGGAGCGGCCTGCTCACTTCACGCTCGGTGGGAGAGGAGCAGACTGCACAGTGAGGCCAAGTTCCCACTCGCGGCAGTGCAGCCTGTGGTTCCCGCACAAGGACGTGGAGGCCCGTGACGAACCGGGACAATTCCTGACGAGGTTCAAGAGCCGCTCAGAGCTAAGTGCCCACACAAACACCTATTTATTTTCCAGTTATTTGTTCCCTTTGTCTGTATTCGAGTCTGTATGGGGACGTCCCATTTTTACCTTCGCAAAAGCGGAAGGTTATGTTTTGATCGCTGTGTATTTATTTGTATGTCTGTGTGTGTGTATGTTAATCGCATAACTCAAAAAGTATTCAACCGAATTGCATGAAATTTGGTGGGATGATTGGTTATTATACGGGACACATTTGATTAGATTTTGGGAAACAGATTTGCTCAAATTCTGACTATTTTTAACTCGATCGTATTTCACTCAAAGTTATGAGCGACTGAAGAAGAAGATGTCCATCCAGGACGTCATCACTATAACGCGATCTCCCGCGATCATTTCAACCTCAAAAAAAATTATAATTGCAGATTTGACAATAGATGAGGCATATTAACAAACGAATGAAACAGATTTGCTCAAATTCTGACTATTTTTAACTCGATCGTATTTCACTCAAAGTTATGCGCGACTGAAGAAGAAGATGTCCATCCAGGACGTCATCACTATAACGCAATCTCCCGCGATCATTTCAACCTCAAAAAAAATTATAATTGCAGATTTGTCAAGAGATGAGGCATATTAACAAACGAATGAAACAGATTTGCTCAAATTCTGACTATTTTTAACTCGATCGTATTTCACTCAAAGTTATGAGCGACTGAAGAAGAGGATGTCCATCCAAGACGTCATCACTATAACGCGATCTCCCGCAATCATTTCAACCTCAAATGAAATTCAAATTGCAGATTTGTCAATCGGGGAGGCATATTAACAGACGAATGAAACAGATTTGCTCAAATTCTGATTTTTAAAAATCGATCGCATTTCACATAAAGTTTCACATCGCATACACTCCCATGCCAAGTACAGAACAGTAGCTGCGGCGAAGGTATGCGCTCTACCGAGTGCCCGGATTCTAGTTTAATTATAGTTTTTATCGTGCATTATTTTGTTACCGGCATTTCTTTAACTAGGGCATGCCCGTACTATATATATATCTAAAATTATATCCCCCCCCCTCTATTTACATGAAATGGTTTGGTCCATTCGCAAAGCCAAAGCGAATGGCTTGCGAGTACGGTGACAATCCCCCCCCCCCCTCTATTTACATGAAATGGTTTGGTCCAAAGCGAACGGCTTGCGGAGTTTGGTAAAGAAATCGCCATAGCTCGGTAACTACTTCTCCGATTAATATGAAACCTTGAAAAGGCACATCCTCAGGTCCCCAGCAATATACCTGGCAAGTTTCAAGTATATCGGACCCGTGGTTGTCGAGAAACAGCGGTCACAGACAAACAAACACACAGACACACAGACACACAGAGATTACTGGAATTATAGATAGATAAAACCCGTATTTTTTAACAGTTAACTCCTGTGTCGGTTTTGAATTGATAATCATCAGGTTCAAAGACTGCCGGTGGAATCCGTGAAGGTAAGTTCGTCATTCTCTTTCCCCTCGCGTGTAACGAAGGTT